>NC_048531.1:17878787-18181818 GCF_008121235.1 Drosophila subobscura | reverse complement strand
TGGCAAAGGTTACTCGAAACGCTTAAAGAATAATCTGACAGAATTTAGAGCCTCTCCTCATACAAAAAATCTCCCTAGCTTCACCCTTTATATCCCTCATTCACTTATAAACAAAATCCCCTCCCAAATCCAAGTAAATATTGACAGAGAGAGCGATAAAAAGAACAGCCTCCTACCTGCATGTAAAACCTCCACGGAAAAAACCCTTAACGTAATTAATGACTTATTAATTAATTGCATAAATTAATGCCCTCTGGGAGCAGAGAAGATCATTTAAATTGGGCTGCCCCGTCCGCTGCCCCTTAATGTGGTATAAAAAATGCGAATATAATTATATATAATTTACCAACAGTTTACAGTTTCAACACAAGCAGCCAGGGAATAGCCAAGGGGGGAACGGTGCATGGGGGGGGGGGTGAACAACATCAATTAATAAAATACCATTTAGGCGGATCATTAATCCAGGAAATGCAATTTGTCAATTCCACAAGTCCCATCGATGTGTGAGAAAGCGATTTTCTGTTGGCTGTTGAGGCAAACAATCGTCGTTACCTGTGTCGGTAACACAGTGTGGGCAGGGGCAGAGTGCGGGGCAAGCAGTGTGTGGTTCCTCCAGCCCCAGGGGCACAGTCGTACCTAGACACAGGCATAGGCACAGGCACAGCCACAGAGACAAAGTTAAAGCCAAATTGATTGACCAGATCAACGATCAGCGATCGTCGTCGTCGTCTTGGCTGGAATATGAATGAACCAACGAACATCGGCGATAATTGATGATATTTAGCTGTGGCCAATGGATCGCATTGGATTCCGATGGATGGGCTTCGATCGCTTCACACACTCTAGTCGAGCTTTTGTTTCTCTCTCTCTCGCTGTGGCTTGAGGCTGCAGACTCCACTGGGGTTTCATTAATAATTTTGGATTGTGAAAATCCACGAGTCGCGGCAGACAGTTAGAAGCAATCGGCAGAAATTCAAGACGAAGCGTAGCCCCGAAATTCATTCACAAAATGCAGCCCGGAATGGCTGGTCCCCCACCTTGCCCCACCGACTAACTGTCAAGAGCTTGTCAGTGATTACGGCGGAGAGTATCTCCATTATGCGGCATCATTAACTCGTCCGAAATTCATCAGTTTTATATTTATTTCGATTTTTTTAGACTTTTCTTTGCTATTTTCGGGAAATATTTTTAATGAAGTTGAAGCTGGGAAGTTGGAGTCTGGGAGCGAGCGAGAACTCCCAAAATAGAATATCAATTTGGGCAAAAAGCATAACGGATGCCGCTGTCAATATTTTGACAGTTCTCAAACACACACACAAACACACAAACACGAGAGAGAGAGACACTCTGACGACTGAACCACCCGCCCCTGATGCTCCAGCGGCAGGCATCAGCTCCCCCACCCAGCGGCTGGTGCCCCACCGGTGTGGTACGTGGACGGGTTGTGTGTTCATTCCGGGAATGGTTACACCGAAAAAACTTTAATTGAATTCCTCGCTGGAGTGACTGGAGCAGACTGCAGGCTGCAGCTCCGTCAGGCACTGCGGCAGGGAAATGGCAGCACAGGAAAAATGATTAATATGCGCTAATGTTTTATAACTCTGCCCTTTTAATACATGTGCACATCCTGGGGGCATGGGAAACAATAAACCAAAAGCCCCAGCTCCAGCTCCAGTCTCAGCCTCAGCCGCAGCCGCAGCCTCAGACATCGCATTAAAAATGCCAAAAGCGATAAAAGAATGAACCGTATTGCCTTTTGTCTGCTGTACAAATATAATATATGGATATGTGTCGGTTCATATTGAGGGACTACAGACTCGAGACTCGAGTCTCTCTCTGTGCTGCCTGCCTGCTGTCTGGTAGGACACAACTCCTTCAGCATCAACATCAAGAGAGCTTGACTGATCTCGATCTTAACTGCTAATGACTTTAATCGTTAATCTCTGACATAAAAGTTTTGATTGAAGCGGATCTCGGCAGAAATGCAATAAATTATAGCAAAGATACAGCGAGGGAGCTTCAATGTTCGGTGTTCAGTCGGTTCCAAATTGGATTATGAGCATTGATTTTGTTGCTTTTGGTTTGCTTTTGGTTGCTGTTCTTTTTGCAAGAAGATTCCACGCTTTTGATTCGTGTGAAATGTGCGCAGTTTGAGGGCAAAGTAATTAAGGAAATTCCATAAAATAAAATATAAGTCATATTTGGGGGAGCCTTTTGATAAGAAAACTTATAACTGAAAGAGGTAATTCTTAATCATTGAAAGAGGCAATGGATCAAGCAAATATGATGGAAAAAGAGAGGCACAATTATGACAGAAAGTCGACCAAAAGAGCACCAAATATTGCTGTCTTATAGCTGAAAAAATCATCCAAAAATAAATCCACATCTGCGGCACACCTTGCCACAAGAGCAACCCCCGCTGAATGCTTATAAAACCATAAAAATACAATGCAAAAGAAGCTCAAACAATGTGTGAATGACATCAATAATGACATTGAATTGTCAACGCTGCCGTCGAACAGCCACGCCCCTGGCTGGCATTCCTGCCCCCGAACTGGCGGTGGCCACAACTAAGTATTGAATATTTATTGTCCGCTTTTATCGTGCTGCCTGCCTGCCCCAAAGACAAATGACAATATAAATATAATAACAATAATAATACCAAATGGCAGGGGTTGGGCCTTCACTTGCGGGGCTTCTGTTTGTTGAATTCATAAAGCAACATTGCGCATACGACACGTTGGCCTATCGATTCGAGTGACGTCCCTCCACGGCATTGTCATGTGAGCAAACTATTTCGATAGCGGCAAATGAAAATGGAAATTAAAAATCAAATCGCGGCAACATATCCAGCTGTCGACGTCCATTGGCAACGGCAAAACAAAACAAAACAAAAGCGAGACCCGAAATAAATAAATTAGCCAGCGAGGGGCAAGGGGCAACCAAGATGCGGAAGGGAGCAGCAAGATTGACGACAGCGACAGCGACAGCGACACACCGTTGATTAATTCATCTGATGTGCCGCCTGACACTCGCTGGCGCCCACACACATAACAAAAGGCTTTGCTTAGCTTTGGGAATTTGCAAAATTCTATAGCTATGGATGTATCGCTGCCACAATAAATGCTGCAACAGGAAGTTGACCACCAAACACGCCCACACTCCCACACACAATGCGATCCAGCAGCCATCCAGATCTTCTCCAGTCGAATTTCACTCCCTGCCTTGGCCTCTGTTCTCGTGTCTGTGCTGAAATCAAATCCCTATCTAGCATAACATCAAACAATCCAGCAGTTGCTGCTGTCCGTTCGCTGCTTCACATTTAATTTTTAATTTCGTTGACTTTTATAAATCGCTACATATCGCACAATGTTTGCTTGGTTGGCCTCTCGCTTCGGAACGGATCGGAACAGCAGCAATCGAAACGGAAGAAATCTTTTCGTAGCAGCCAAAGCAATTTTCTATTTATCAAAATGATGCTCCATGCCCAGTGTTTGGAGGGGTATTTGAGGCAGGTTGTCTCCACCTTTTTCTGCTTTCCCAAAGCTCTCTCTTCACACTTTCTTAGGGTATGCTTTCAGTCGTTTCTGTAGCTCTTCGCTTCCTGCTTTTGATATGAAAAACAAGCAGCATGGAAACGCGTGTTTATTTTTATAAAACAAAAACAAAAACAAAAATCTTCATCGCTGTAGCCGCATCGTACGACCATCTCTGTATCTGTTCATGGCTGTGTCTATGGATTTTGTCCGCTAAGCGGCTTGCGTAATGGATAGCGATTAGCCCTAATGCCCCCTAATCCATTTCAAGCGGCGAGATTTCGCCGAGAACTGATATTTTATTTGCTGCTTCGCTCTGTGGCTGCTTGGCTCTGTTCGCATCTATATCTTGTCAGAGTTATATTCAAATTAACTTGTCTAACGCCTATTAGCGGCCTTTGACCTTTCGTGTCGTCGCCGCTCCGCCAGTAAGTCAGGCGCTTAATTAATGTGCAAAGCAATTAATTGCAACAACAGCAACTCGGGCCAAAATGGGAAAACTCAAAGTCGTCTGCCCCTTGGCCACGTATTGATATGTGTTTATGTGTTTATGGACAACGGGGCGTATTAAATTTACAACCGCATATTAAAATGTTGCAGTCGAAAATGGCCGCCAATGTGGCCCGCACTGGCCTCCTCCTCAGCTTCTTCAGGTCTCCCTCTCTCTACTCGCAGACTCTCCACCGACAGCCTCCATCTTCCACGGCAAAGAAACAAAAAGAAAAGAAAGAAAAACGCCAAAAATCAAAAGCTTCAAAATGCGAATTATAATAAACGTCGTCGTTCAACGGTAATAAATAATAGACAGCAACGAAGCATCCGACCATCCAACCATCGAACGAACCCCCTCTTGATACGATACATTCAGCGTGTCCAAAGCGAGAGAGAGAGAGACAGCAGCGGAGTGGCAGTGTAGAGAGAGAGACAGCTAGACAGCTGGCAGAAGGCTGGAAAAGTCATGCACTAAATTATGTACACAGTGGGGCGGGGAATGGAAATAAAACACATTTAAAAATTGGGTAAAATGTAGAGAAATGTAAGAGGAAATGTTGCTATAAATTTTAGATTATAAAATATTAATATATAAATATTATAGACAAATAAAATGTAATAGAAATGCTCAAAAAACAACTTAAATTCACCTTCTTGATAAATAAATCTTGAGATATTCCATTGTGATAGAGAAATACTAAACATATACGAACCTTTATAACGTGAACTTTATGTAAAAAGTTGCCAAACCGCACAAACTTCCTTGCTTTCCCATATTCTATCCACAAAATTTCATTCCACTCCGCACAGCATGCGCCCCACTGTGCCTTGCCCTGCCGTCGCCGTCCATCCCCGGACAATCGCTGTGTTGCTGTACTTTTTGTCAAATGGAAAATCATATTGCACTATGAATATGCATGATGTATTTGCAGTTGTTTTTCGTTCCTTTTTTTATGGTTTTATGCTTAAAAATGTAGCCAGGCAGACGGCCACGGACCCGGGCACATGCTCAGGTTACAATGTAACAAAAACAGCAACAAAACGCAAGGAGTGAGGAGTGCTTTTTGCTTCTTGCTCTTTTCGTTGCGCGGTAATGAGCAAAGCGGAGAGCGACAGGAGAGAGAGAGAGACTGCGGCGTGGGCCATAGCTCTTCCGCCTTCTGCTGATCGATTGCAAATAGGTGCAGGAGAGATCTATCCCTTGCCCTTTCCCACTTCCCCTTCCCCTTCGCTGAGCTTTCGTCTCTGTCGCTGTCTCCGTCTCGATCTTGATGATGAGTGACGCTGCTGCTGCTGCTGCTGCCGATCATCAGTTCGATAATTGATTGCCACATAATTTCTGTCATTTCATGTGCGTGCCGTTTGCGAAATATGAAATGCAGCGATGCGCAGCGAATCGGACTCCCAGTTGCATTTGTGGCAAGTTGCAGTCGCCGTAGCCAGCCATCGCACTCCGAGCTGCAGTTAAAAATTGTTGCTGTTAATAGGTTTCGTACTATTGTTATAATGCGTAGGCTCCACCTACCCAGCCAGCCAGGCAGGCAGGCAGGCAGGCAGGCAGGGAGCGAGCAGTAGACCAGACCCCAAAACAGCACAATGTTTGTCATGTTAATGAACTCCCAAGGCTCGAGGGACTCCAGACTCCAGACTCCAACTGGGACTGCGATTGTGAGTCCAACTTCGAGTTGGAGTCGCGCAACGAACCAAACTTTCATCATTAAAGAAAATTATAGCCAACTGGCAAGCAGAAAGAGCGACAGAGAGAGGCACAGAGAGAGAACGAAAGAGAGCAGGTCGTCGGAGGAGGGAGGAGGGAGGACAACAGCGTTGATGACGACGTGGACCGTTCCACACAAAAAGTGTTTATGACCAGAAATCCGTCAACATATTAACACTAAATATTAAAACGTACGAGCGTGTTTATGCATACACCACAGCACACACACCTAAAGTGTGTGTGTGTGTGTGCAGTTTATGCACTCGTATTTGTAACTCTGTCTGAGGCAAAACCACAAAACTGCAAGCACAGCGCTGGGCTGAGAAAAGCGGACCAAGGAGCACAGGGCGCACGGGGAGCACAGAGTTCACTCTCATGGTAATTTGTGACTGGAAAGCGTCTTTCGATAGTCGTAGAGTCTGCACAGAGCCTAAAGAGTTCTCAACTGGCAATGGTCTTGGCATTCCACAGTAAGTTTAGGCAACTAATCGTTATATGTAGTTCTGGATACTCCGATGTTCCTCCTCCAGCATGCAACGAATAACCTAAAATAATATCATTAATTAAAGCACATTTATACAATCATTAGATCAGAGTTCATCAGAGTTCTGCTCTGGAGGTTGATCCTCCTTTACGCTGTGAGCTGTGGAGAACTATAAAATGGTTGGAATGATGAGCTGAAGTAAAGTTCTGTGGGAGCAAACTAGAACAAAAGTGGAGTAGAGCCAGTGGGTCAGCAGTGAGAATCAATTTATAACAGCGTTAATAACATGTATTTAGGCTGCTGCAGGGCACATTCCCCACACTCCGCTCTCTCGCTCTCTCCCCCTCTCCACCTTTCATGGCCCCATCGATCACTTGACACCCGCACAGAGGCGCTGGCCTGGCCTGGGCAGACGCATAGGCGTCGGCGAAAGGGCGCGCTGCTGCTGCTGCTGCTGCTGCTGCTGCTGCCGCTCCAATGAAATAATTATGGAAAACATTGTTGTAGACGCGACCCCCGAAAGGGGGATGGTGCTGGTTTGGAGCTGGTGCGGGCAGGGGAAGTGGCATTGGGGGGTAGTTGTTTGCTTCCGCTGTGGCCGCGATGAAAGATGCCGAAATACTTAAACGATTTTTAATAATTTTACGAGTTTTCCGCGAACATGTACGCATAAAATACAACAAATGAAGAGCAAAAGAGCTACGTTATACGCCCCCCAATGATTTACACAGACGCACACGGCTCGGGTCCAGACGAAGACGAAGACGGCCGCCAGGAGGAGATGCTTCATCCCGTTCCGTTCCCTGCCTGTCGCCTCTCCCTGATGGCATGCTCTTTGCTGCCGGCGCTCTCCACCCTGCTCACCACTGCGTGCTTTCTGCTCCCTGCCTGCTCCCTGATTCTGGTTCTGGCTCTGGCTCCCAAATGTATTCATTTTGATCTCTGTACGCCGCGTTGGTGCGCTCGCTCGTTCCCTTTTCAATATTTTTCATATATAAATTCTCTCATGTTCTTTTTTTTGATCTGCAACAAGTTTACAGCTTGTTGCGCTTTGGCTGTGATTTTGCACTGCACTTAAGAGGCTCACTTCAAATGGCCTTCCAAATGATTTCCCTGAATTGCTTTATTATTACCCTGCCGCGACTCCCTGCTCCAGCTCCAGCTCCAGCTTCGGTGTGCCCACGCAGTTTGCTGCTGCTCGTTGGAGGCGGCCCTGCCCCTGGGCTTTAATAAATTTTATAGTCACACACATGTGTGTGTTGCGGGCTTCGATCTATCCAACGATTGATGCCGATTCCCATGCACGCCTGGGGGAGGCATCGTTAGCCCATTCATTCATGCATCAAGCTCTTGTTTATTACTAATTGAATTTGCTGGCTTCGCTTCGGAGCGTTCCCTGGCTTCCTCTTCTCCGCTTTCTGTGAGCGATTTCAATTTCGAATTCATAGAGAAAAGGTGAAATCAATTGGCCCGGCCAACAGGTGTGAAAAGTCTTGCGCCTCGTCCCAACTGAGGCGACAAACTGCCTCTTGGATTTGGTTATGAGTTTTCATACACTTCTGGCGGCTTCCCACGCTCTTTAGGCTGCATTCCGAGTGCCTCGATTGTTGGGCAATTAATTAGCACTGCGTGAAATTATTGGGCTCCCCAATATGAGGGCTGGGGGTGGAGTCTGGTGCTGGGCTGTCTACGATGTATGCACACCAATTACTGGGGCCTGGGAAAATGTGAAAAGTTGCACGGCTAAAAATAAAGTTTCAAGCAAACAACAGACGAGTAATGATCTCTCTTTGAAATATTGTCAATTTTGAGCAGCAGTGTGGCCAGAGCTGGGGGAAGATACTTGTAGGAGTCTCTGATGAACTGCTTTCTTTATGCACTGCTTTGGCTGATACCTCCTTGAAATTGGTTACCACAAAACGAATATTTAAGCCTTTTTCGCACTTCTGCTTCAAGCAGTTCCCACCTTTAGCTTACATCTGGTCACACTCTTCTGCTAATGATGTACAGCCAGAGATTTTGTTGTCCGTTTTTGGGTGTTGGCTGGGCTGTTGTTGTCCAATCACAATTAAATGCAACCGACAATTACAGCTCACATTTTTATGCTCGCCAAAGCTGACGCAGTTCCCACAGTGCGCCCATGAGGGACGTTTGAGCCTGGTCAGCGGTGGGTGTGGGACCGGGGCTAAACATTTAATTAGCTGACTCAATTAAAAGAGCGTAAAATGAATTTATGTAGTCTGAAGTGCGACCGTTGCGACGGTGGTCATCAGGTGCCGTGGCCATAAAATGGCTCTGCCTTTCCGTCTAGCGTGGTGGGAAAACTCCTCGAGCAGACCTCGCATCTGTGTATCTATTGGCTTGAGGTGTGGTGCGCGCTATATACTCATTTTATTTCACCTGGCAATGAAACGGCCATCCATGCGATTGGTTGCCTACGGAACAGATAAAATAATCAAAGAGCGAGCGGGACAGAGCGCCAGCGAGCAAGCGAGAGCCAAAGAGAAGCGCGCACACACACAGGCAGACACACACACACAGCTGCCCTCTCCGAGAGCGTGCGCATGCTGCCGTTTGTGTGTGCGTCTGTAAGTGGAAATGTTGGAATCGAAACGAAACGAAACGAAATTTTATACCAGTCGAGGCGGTTGGCTGAGAGGCGGGGTGGGCTGTGGGAAAAGTTAAATTATTTATACATAGAAAGAGAGACACATTTGTGGCTGGGGGGCTGAGTCATAATCGAATGGGGCTTCAGCCAATCGCAGGCTTGTTTTCTAGCCATGTAGCTGTGGGGAGCTAAAGATACGTGACTATTAACCGCTTTTGATGTATTTATTCCATACTAATTTTATTTGCGTATAAATCGAAATGTGTTAATCAATTCAGCTGTCCGCAGAGCACACTCCGAGCACAAGCCGCTTAACTATCAATTACGTGACCAGCAAGCCATCAAAGCAATCAAAGCAATCGGAGATAAGCAATCGAAGATAAAGGCACACTAATCCCGCTCCCATTACTGAAGTCGCTGCTCAAATTCGCGTGTAAATCGGAGCGTAATAACATGTCAACACTTCAGACAACAGAACAGAGCGGCGCCCCTCTCTCACGCTCTTTCTCCCTCTCTGTGTCTCGCCCCTCGCTCTTCCTTAGTTAAGCCTATTAAATGCCCCCAAAACACTTTGTTGTACCGTCTTTTTGGTCTCTCGCTTTTGGGCCAAGTTTCTTTTGCCCGTTTATTTGTTTGCCTTTTGTGTTTGTCTCTTTATTTGTAATAAATATGTTTGGCCAAAGCGAGACGGGTGTGTGGGGAGAGTGAGGGAATGAGTGTGGGGGAATGTCTGTGAAGTTATTAATTTCACAAGTTTTGTCTCAGTTTTTCCACACTCCTTGGCGATTATCAGGTTACATAATTGTCGCATTGTATTGTTGTATCCTCCCCCATTATTATGGACTGTAATTATCGCATGCATCGAATGTGTCTCTCCACTTCGATTTGTAGGGTTTCTAGCCAGGATGAGTGGCAAAAGCAATTCGAAAAGTCAACCCGAGGGAGGGTCACTCTGGCCCGGTCTGTAATTGAGTAATTTCCACTTGAATTTCCCCTTTCAGCGTGTGTTTTCCTTTGCGACTTTGTGTGGGATTTCAACAGATTGAAGCGAAGGACTTCCTCCACAATCGGGTATCTATTTCCCTTCGACTTTGCCTGTGCCTGTGGTCTTGGTCGGCTTTAGGGATTTCTGTGGTGGCATTACATTTAATATAAGAAGAATTTAGTTTCGTCTGGTGGGGTGCTGGCTGGTTGCAAAATATGCTAACAAGTTGAGCTGGAGAGGGCCGAGAGCCGACAACCCGCGCCACAGATCAAGCGTTTTCCTGCACCACAGCGTGACGAGTGTGAATTTCAATTTGAATTCGAAATTGGTAACAATGATGCGGCTCTTTCTGCTCCACAACTGCCATAGGGAGCAGAGCGGAGAGAGTGGTGTGCGGAAAAACAAATAAAAGCTGACAAATACTCGAAGAGCACAGACCGGAGGGTAATAATGATGCTGCAGTCATGGGAGAACGTGCCCCAGCCTCCAGCCTCCAGTCTGTGCCCGTACCTTGATAGAATTTCAATTACAATTTTCGTTGAGCTGCAATAAAAAAAGAAGACAAAACAAAATCTATTAAATTTCCATCTAATCACAAAAGCAATTAATCAACGACACTATTTAGGCGCTTTTTTGTATGCTTATTAGAGGGCAGAGGGCAGAGGGGAAGTGGCATCGACAGAGACGAATAGAGAGCTTACAGCAAATGGGTTATGGCCCTATTGTTATGCTGATGCCTTTTGTCGGATCTCCAGATACAGATACAGATACAGATACAGATACAAATGTGTGTCTGTGCCACGTAATTACAATTCTTTTGGCATGTATAATAATAATAACTTACCGCGGTCATCCACACACCACACAACACAAAGATCCTCTGTATAAAAGATATTTTTTTGTTGCTGTATCTGCATCTCGACGGCATCCGTGCGCTGCCTGAGCGACATTGAATTATCACATTGCTCTCATCACACAAAACGCCTCATTCCGGTGCTGGGTTGGGTTGGGTACGCCACGGTCCGGGCATGGATTGGTTGACAAACTACAAAATAATAATGTGGCATTCATTGTCAGTCAAAGGCAGGAGAGTCGCCGGGAGGAAGGGGCCGCCAGTTATTGTCATGCAGCGACAAGATATTTACACAATTACTCCCAGTCGCATCGCATTCTCCGAGGGGCAGATTTCCATTTCCATTTTGAATTTACGTACAAAGCTAATTTATCATTTCGCTCAAACTGTAAAAAACTTCGTAATGTTTTGTATGCCCGCTGAAAGGGGCCGTATGATGCGATGCCAATATATTTCAGTTCAGCTTCAGTTCGGCATTATGACCGCAAAATAAATAACAAACGATGACTGGGACAGGTCCAAAGTTAAAGACGAAGGCGAAACCCCGCTCGATCGAGGCTGTCAACGGGCTGGGCTGGCTGTACGCACAATAAAAACCTTTTGTCCAGCAACTGCGTGAGATACTTGCCTCCTCCGTGGCTGGTCAACTGCAGTCGCGGAGGCTGGGGCATGGACATGTGCAAGTGCCTAATTATGTGGCCAAGTCAATTTGTTCAGCGTTCGAGGTGCCGGGGTCTCTCGTCGCTGCTTTTGTTTGACTTTTCTCGCTGCGGGCAAACAATAAATGTTTTGTAGTGATTAAAAAGTAGTGTGAAATCGATTATATGCACACACACACACACACACACACAGAGACAGACAGCGAACCCCTTTCCCCGCGCTGGACCGGATATGCCCGATCCCTAACCCAATCCCCGCTCCGGCTAGTGTCAATATTGGAACGACTTTAGCGATTCTACATGTTAATTCCTGTTAATCGTTGCGTGTCGGCTACTTTTGATCTCACAACTGCTCAGGGGACATGGGACTACTCCCCAATGCTTGATATTGATAGATCCAACGATGTGACTCTACTAATATTTGATTTCTTGAGTATTTCCCGAAGCGAACGTCTACGTCTACTTGCGGAATAGTGGGAAGACCAATTGTGACTAGAAGTCGAAGATCTTCAGTATCACAAGGCAAAGGAATGCTTAAGAGGAAAGACAAAACTCTGAGCAACATTTCCTGAATGTTGTCCAAGTTATAATGTAATCCCACTGTTCAATGCCTACAACCCCCTGAGGACATCAAGAAATTACGAACAAGACCCTGAAGGAGAGACCAGAGCCCAGCCCAAGTTATGACATTATTTCGCTGCTTCAGCAAATCAAAAAGTAACGAAACTTTGAACGCTCTCAGTGGCGCCAGCACGGAGCTTTAGGCACATGTATACTGCAAGCTTTCACTGTTGGCAACATTTGGAGCAACATCGCTGGCGCAACATCACTCGGCAGCACTCGGAGGAACATTTGAAGCTGCATTTGGAGCTACATTTCTGGCACTTGAAGCATTCATAAAATTCGTCTAAATTATTCTTAAAGGAATACAATTACGCATAAATGTATCCGTTATTATCACAAAAAACTCTATTGGGTATGATAACCGTTTGGGCGCAGCGCAGTAGCAGAACACACTTGCCTAGCCACAATGCATCTGACGCTGCTGACTACTGATTAAATTCAAATAAAGTAGATTCCTAGCCAAGAAAATGTTCATAAATAAATAACAAAAGTGGCTCCGTTAGGTTAAGGCAACAGCCCAAAAGTATGCCTTAAAATGTACATCCAACATTTAGTGGCAATAAAGAAAAGACCATGCAGAATTTGTGTAACGGTTCCAGTAGCTGCAGGCAGTTTATTGCGACTAGTCCTTGTGTGTAATAACCAAATGCTGTGCTGCCCCAACAGAAGTGTGGTATGTTTGTGGTACAATGTGCTGCAATTGGGGCCATATCTCGCGCAATAAATTCCCCCAATGGGAATGGCACTGATACAGAACGAGCCTCCTCTCACCTGGCCCCAGGGAAGAACCTATATGGAACTCTATGGCACAGCCCTAAAACCCCCATGGCTAACACCAAACGAGACCATTAAATATTATCGAAATATTAAATATCGATCTGTGTGCCGTGGTGTCGCGGTGTCGCGCTGTTGGAGTTGACATTGAGATCTGCCGCGTTTCGTATAAATTCGTAGATAAAATGAATGAATCAATGAATGGCTCTGCAAATATGCACTGTGAGAAAAAACGACCAGTTAATTGCTGCCCGAATGTGTGACGAGCAGAATCTACATACATCAATTAGGTGAGTGCCCAATTAGATGAGTTTGCCCAAAAATGTGAAAGATCACAGCCATTCAATGAGCACGCGGAGGTGCAAAGGGGCGGGAATTCCCTTGGTGACAATCTCCGATACACTACGTACGGGGGAAAGGGGAGGTAAATCTGTATAATCAAAACAGAAAACGAAAAAACGCGACGCCAACAAGTGGTGGGAGTGCAGTGTCGACTGCGGTTGTACCCTGGAATGGGTGGAAATGGTACAGAACATAAGAGAAAATAAAAGAAAGGAAAAGAAAGAGACAACAAAGATGACTTTAACAGTGAAGCCAGGTATCATGGCTGCTTAGTAGCTGTAGCTACACTTAGTTCCACTCTTTAGTTTTAAATCTTTAGCCCAAATGTGTCTCCACAGCATATACCCCTTGCCTGTTCGCCTCTTGTATAACCGCACACCGATATGTATTGCTTTTTCGTTGGTTTTTTTTATGGCCTGCCTTGTGCCATTCGCGATTTATTTGATGGGTGGTTTGCGTTGTGTTCCGTGGCTGGTTAAGCGGCGACAACGGTTAGTTTACTCTCCATCAGTCGGTCGATCGCAACGGTTTAGCTGGCACACACGAAGCAGTGCAACAACGCATGCAGATACGATACGGAAACAGAACAGCAGCAGGGACAGACACAATCGAGCGACGAGACAGTCGAGAGTCCGTTACGCAGCGCGACACGCAGTGCCCAGTGAAGTTTAATTCAGAATTTAATTCCACACAAAATTAGCATTACGAGCGTACAATTCGAGTACAATACAATTAAAGTGAAAAAGTGCAAAGCAAAAGAATGTCGGTGCAACAACAACAACAAACGCAGCAGCAGCAACCGCAGCAAGCAGTACAAGCAGTGCCCACAGGTCAACAGGAAAAGACGGCAGTCACAGGAGCACAAGCAGCAGGAGGAGCAGGAGCCATGGCCAGTGCAAAATCAAAGCCCAAAAGGTGCGAATTAATATTTCTTTCAATTGTATTTGACCCACATACGCTGCCACGTTGCGTAGACGTCACGTGATCAAGTGTATTTTTGGCCAGCACTCAAGAGCCAAGCGCCAAGAGCCAAGAGTGCTGCTCTCTTGCCAAAAGAGCGCGCCCGCGAATCGAATCAAGAAGTGTAATGCAGCTGAACGTACACAAGTGTTCATGTGTCTTGGCTCCTTGGCTATTTGTTTATTCACATTCAGTCTTCGGTTTTTGCCAACCAGTTTGACGCCTCGAGCCGGTTCATCGAGCTGCTGCGGCTAGACGAAAATATTGTGGCAATAAATCATGTGGCCAAGTCTGGCCCGAACAGCGCGCCCGAACCCATGCCCGAATGCAAAAGCGAATCCGAGGTGTTTGCGATTATGTGGCACAAACTAGACGGGGGGGACGGGTGGCTTTATGGATCAGCAGTCTGCAAATCCATAAACAAAAGTTATCAATCCACCGAGCATTGATTCCGCTACGCTTGGACTAGCCCGAACCGAGGATTTCATTGAGCTTTTATTTTATTTATGTTTTAATTGAGACTGAGTTAAATTGCTTCTACCTCAATCGATGGCAGCGGCAGCTTTTGTTGGTGTCTAATTTATTGGCAAACTTCAAATAATACGCCGACGGATCGTCTATGCAAATCATTGAGTGCATGTCTCATACGGTGCGCGTCATAAGCAGAAGCATATTCGGTGTGCGAAGCGATAACCAAGTCAAGGCCTGATAGCGGAAGCGTCACGGAAAGCCGCCGCCGATCGAACTTTTCCCATGCTGAACAGTGACGTGCAAAGTGTGTGTGTGTGCCGTGAAGTGTTATCTGTAATGAGTTCAAAATCAAAATATTCCTCCCCCAGACAGCCGACGGAGCTTTCCGCTTGAGTGTCAGGTGGAGGTTATGGAATGAGGTTATGGAATCTTTGGGTAAGTTTTCCAATCAGCGCAGCCTTGAAAGGTAAGTATTAAGCAAATAAATGGATTACTCTACCCCCTTTTACCACTCTCCTCTCTATCTCCTATCAATTGAGTTCTTATCACTAAAAGGGGCATGGCACTTGAAACGATGTCGTTTGAGCTTTGAAGCAGGTGTAAAGGTACACTGATTAACGGGTACTTAGCGTCAGTTTGGTCACGGCTCTTAATTACTCTGATAATTAAGTTAAATATGGAACAATGTTTTGTTTTGCTCTCCTTTCACTTAGCCCGAAAATCTACAAACAAATAGAGAATAGCTCGGTAATAGCACTGCTTGTTTGCTCTGTGCAGTGTTTGCTGCTTGCTTTGAACTGCTTGCAGTGCCTCCACTTGGCGCTGCCTGCGAGAGACTTTGCTTTACACAAAACAAATGTTTGCATATATTTAATGGCAGATTTAACGCCAAGAGCAAGACTATCTATCTATTGCTCTGAAAAGCTCCCATCGCTAGCATCAACAACAAAATCTAAAGCTGAAAGCTAAAAGCTGACGCTGGCGCCAACGGCTACGCCGACGCCGACGTCAACGCCAACGCTGATAAGCGTTTACCAACAGCGCTGCTGCCAGCAAGCAGTCGCCTTGGTGAGTTTCGCCGTCGCTGAAGCGAAGCCAGCGCAGACGCCGCCACTTGGCGTTCATTCACAGTCGATCCCCGCCTCATAGTACTCGTAGAGCCGCAGGCCCTGGGCTTTCAATAGCAAACAAACGATCGAATCGAATCGAACATAGCGCAGGTTAGTTCTACTCTCTGCGTGTCCCAGTGCGTGGCTTGGTTGTGCGAGTAACTGTGAGTGATTGGAGTGTCCCAGTGTGTGTGTGTGCTTGAGTGCGAGGCGTTAATTAATTAGCAAACTTCTCTTAAGTTAACTTCAATTCGCTAATTAAAATAAAAGAGTAAGCAAAGCGAACGCTGTCGCGCAGCAGCAGCGGACAATTTTGATATAAAAAGGTTTGGCAGTGCACTGACAGAGACAAGTGTGAGTTTTTTTATAGCATATTCACGCGTTTCGAAAATTCGCGCGCTTCACTTTGAGTTTATTTCGGACTGCTTCCTGGGTAAACGTTTTAACTGTATTCAGCTGAGTTGTAAATTAATCCAAGCAGTGTCTTTTGTGTGTGTGTGTGTGTGTGTGTGTGTGCGTGGAGATTGGAGATGTAAATTTATGCAAATATTGAGCAGACAAACGTCTGGGTCCAAGTTTTGGGCTTTTTCCATTCTGCACAACTTTCCATTTCGAATTTTGGGCTATCATTTTGTGGATTCAGCTGGGGGGATTGAAACGATAGATAAATGTCTGAGTGCGCCTTGGCATAGTGATCAAACAGTTGGGCGGAGCAATCGAAGAAAAAAAACACCTAAGCACATTGCCTGCACATTTATTAATATTGTTGTTTATCGACTACCTGCACTGCCGCATTATTGACTTATAATTATGTGCATTATTTAGCATTTAAAGCCCACAATGCACATATCAGCGGGCGAGCCTGTAGCACGTGGAAAACCAATCGACAATCAACGATCCCACAATTACGCAAGCAGCCGCAGCAGCAGCAGCAGACTCTGTAATTAGACTGGGGGAACTTTATCATGGAATAGCCATTAGCTTTGTATTCTGGCCAAGACAGCGAGTGCTTCGATTCGAGTCTGCGCCTCATTTGACATTCATAAACCACCTTCGAGACAATATTCTAGCGATGCTCTGGCGTCGCCTCTTACCGGAGAATGTTTATTTATAAAAATTCAGAATTATGCCATGACTTTTTGGGGTGTTTGGAGAACGTAGCCCCACTCTATAGGCTGTGCTGCTCTACTTTCCGTGTATTTATAAGCGTTCATTTTTCTCTTTTTTTTTTATATACTTTTTACTCGTTCCGTGGAACGGAATGTACGGGTACTGCTTGGGGTACTGCTTGCTCCCTGCCTGCTGCCTGCTGCTTGCTCTGCTTGCTGTTGTTTTTGTATACTAATTAGAAGGCGGCTCCGGGCACGGGCAAGTCTTATCAAAAATATCATTGAAAAATAAGTATGGCAACACGATTGCCGTGGCGGGGTCACTTGATTCTATAAAATAGAAATGCCTCCTGATAAGTAAACAGCTGCCACACAGACACAAAATTGACTTGCAAATGTATGCATGTTGCCAACTTAGTTGCTGGAACTTGGATCATGCGATTTGTGCTCCATTGATAATTTTGCTGAGACTTTAAGCGCACTTTTGCCTGGGTAAACCACTCCAAAATATTTCAATGTCTGAGCTAGCTTTATCTATAGACATTCAAAATGTACTCCCACGAGAAACACAAAAAAACGAAACCAGAAAACAAACGAAACCAAAGAAAAAACAAAACAAAAGCGAAACCCAAACAGAATTCTTTCGGCCCCAAGGTCAGAGGCTGCCGATAAAGTGTTTGCCCGATAAAGTGTTTGATCCGTCAAAGATCTGTTATATGTACCGCAATGAATGAAAACCTTTTGAGAAATTGAAACTTATATAAGCTGGGGCACATGGCTTTGATTATACCAACACCCATCATCCCTCACCGATCACATCTTTTGTGGCGGGGGGAATTCACTCACTCACGGGTGTTGCCCGTTAATCGCCGCTAATCAAATTTGATAAACCAATCGCACTCAGCCAACACGTCGCGTGTTGCGAGTCTTAGTGACTCCATTAATCTCTGATTTGTTATAATTATAACGTCATCATATGATCAAGCCACAAACAGGCTACACACACACACGGAACACAATTCCCGGAGGCCTCAAATTGGGCCAGTCAGGTGTCAAATATGGTTCTATCAATCTGCTAGTTTTGTTTGGCTAAATCATTACTTAGCTATGAGATTTTTCACAGTCTGCAGATGTCATTGGATCCCACACAAAAAGGCATTGTTGAGATTCAATTTGTGCTTGGCAAACCATAACAGAATGTGGCAATCAGCAGGGGATTTGGATCTGGAATCTCGATGATCGCTTCTCCAGCTGATAATGAATGCTCCCTGGCGATCATGGGGGTTATCAGTCTGTCATTGATCAAAGTTTAGTTTCAATTCAATTCGAGTCTTCGCTGCTGCTGCTGCTTCTGCTGCTGCTGCTGCTGTTTCCGCGCTACACTTCAAATTCTTTGCACACTTTTCGTTGCATAATTTATAGCCCCGCTGGCTGTATTTGTGTCAGTCGTCAGTCCGCTCTTATCGCCCCACACTTCTGGATTTTCTGTTGACAAGCAGCAGATGAGCTGCAGCTATAAAAGCGTGCACGATTGTATATTATAAATAGAAAGACAGCAAAAGTAGCTTATACCCGATCTGAACTGCTTGATTAAACACCGAATGGCACCATAAATTTCCACTCAATGACAGGCCCGACCACAAAGAAAGTAAAGCAGTAGCCTAGGTCAATGTTGAATTTTGCTTCAATTTTTGATAAGACAGCAGTGTGGGCAATGCAGTGCACTGCGCTGTCCATTCATGGGAGAGTTGGGCAATAAAGCAGTAGTAATAGCGGCACTTTACAACTGCTTTGCTCTGCCACTGCTTTTGCATGTAAAATGAAGTCGAAAGTGGACACGCGCTGGCAGCCTGCCGCCGTTTGATAACCGGGGATTCATCTGTCGTAAACTTATTTTGGACATCTAAATACATATTTACATACGTATGCACATATTTACTTATGTATGTTTGCATTTAGCAAACCCTCAGCAGTCAGCACATGACTCTGACTTGGAGGGGCCTAGAACTTGTGTCAGGCGAGGTGTTTGCGGCTGTAGACCCCACAGCATTTGGATCTCGCTTCTTTCTTCTTTTTCGGGCGGTCTTTTATCGCTGGCCCATAAATTTGTGGGCTGAACCGTCTGTTAACACTGTGATAGCGGTTTCTGCGGTCTGTGACTGATGCCTGCGAGACATTGCGTAATGTAGGCAGCCAACAAAGAAGCAACAAAACGTCAGCAGTTGCGATTTCGCTGATAAGCCGCTACAGATAAGCGTCTTGGGTTTTGGGTGGTGATGAGCACGAAGAGGTGTGCGGGGTGGGGGGGTGGTTCAAGATCAATGGAACTACTGGAGGGAGGGAGGAATGTCAACTACAGCTAGCCGGCCCGTGTCTAGTTTAATGAGCTTAATTATGTCCAAGAAAAACGAGAGCTGAAAACAGGCGGCAATCGGTGGGCGATAGGCGACATACACGAGGGTACTTATACAGTTATGTTTTGTATATGTATTTGTATGTTTGTTTATAAGTCGGAAACCCAATCATTATCGGACTTTGGCACACTCATAAAAGCGGAGCAATGTCAAAAGTCTGACGAGTAAATGCGATTTTGGACAGACGCAATTATGGCCAAATTAAAGAGTTTGTCAGCTAATGCGATACATAGATAGAGGCCCATTTCTATGCCTAGCTCTTATCAGGCACATTGAATATGTGGCCTGACTGATGGGCTCATGGCTGGATGTGTCATTCCTCATGGTTGGATGGCTCCTGGCTCATGTCCCATTGCTGGCTGTCTCATGGCCCCCGGTGGCATTCCTATATTTATGGCCAACAAAGTTTTAGTGGCCCGTAGCTAAAAATCACTACTTAAGCAGCCAGTAAATACGAGCAAATACCAGCCAGCTATCGAAGCAGCTTATCAGCTGCGATTTGATTAGTTTTGTTCTTCACTTTTAACAACGTTTTATGGCCAGCAAGCTTCTGGCTAAACTTTAGTATGAGCTGATAGCTGGCTGGCAAAAAGCGAACTGAGATAGTGAAAGCTCCGAATCAAAAATATCATTTAAAGCTTTCAGAACTTCAGGCTACAAAAAGCTGTGCCATGCCATTCCAGGCAAAGCTCTGGGCGAAAGCTGTTCCATTCCATTCCAGTCCGTTCCGCTGTGCTCCTCTCTCCTCACACTTTTATGCTAATGAGCGGGCAGCAACTTCCGCAGCAGATCCGATCGATCGATTGCTCGATTGATCGATCATCTTTCCCGCTGCCCCGCCCTATTAGCACCCATTAGAATACCCCCAGGCGCGTTCCGTAATTAGCTAAACACTGAAAATATAATCTATAATAATAACTAATGCAAAATAATTCCATTAACTTTGTGCTAAGATTAACATTAATTAGAGCCCTGCGGCAGGCCAAGCCCAAACCCTACACCCAAGACTCAAACGAGTCGTGACACATGCCGCCACATCATGAACGATCCGTGATCCTTCTGGGCATGGGCAAGTGGCATGTTGCATGGTCTATGATTAACACACAAAAACAGTCGCAGAAGCTATGACAAATGGCACTCGGACGCTCAGGTGGTAATTAAATTATTAACATTCGATGTGCAGAAGCAGTTCAAATCAGATCCGTTTGATTTATTTATAAACTTTTGGCTCCATCGCGTGTTTATTGTTTTTACTTTTCTCTCTCTCTCTCTGCTGCCAAAACGTGTCGCTCTTCTTTCACACCTCAACCTCCTCTCCCTCCCTCAGCCCAGCAGCAAACTGTCAATGAGTTGGCCAAACAATTGCTCTTGGCCATAGGCCAAACTATAATTTTTCTGCCGTTTTCTCCATGGGTGTGGGACATGCTGCAATTGCAAATATTTAACAGCAATGTTGGGCGAGGTTAGTTAGGATTTAACTGCCTGCAAGATGCAAAAATATCCCTCCACAGGCAAGAGTTCACCTGGGGAGGTTATCGCGGCACACGCTCAGGCAATCGATTTGTTTTTCGACACATATTTATTTATTTATATTTCAATTGCCATTGAGACACTATTGAGAGTAAATTGCGTGCAATTTGATCGACAGGCGACTGAGATTCGAGCTTTGATTTGTTATTGCCACATTGTGCCACGCCACGCCACGCCACGCAATTTCAATTTGCAATTGCAACGCAGCGGCAATTGTGCGTTGTAGGCAGCAAATTGATACGATAACAGGCCCCATCCCCGACCGGCCATGGTAATTGATAGTCGGTCACTCCGCTCCACCACATTCCACCACCTTCCACTCTGCACTCTGCACTCAGCACTCTTCACTATTCACCGTTATCAAACTGCAGTCAGTGCACAGCAGGCAATTGTCTCTCCACTTTATGCATCCATTCTCCACTCTCCCCACATCTTAATGTGAGCGCAGGTCTCCAGAGATTATCGAGAGAGAGAGAGAGAGAGGAGAGTGAGAGCGCAAGTGCGCCGAATGAGCGCTTAAGTTGTTCGTAGATTCTGGATACTTGACTTTATGAATGCTGCCGCTCGTGTAGGATTTGCTAATTTCCACACAGAACCCTGCCGCTGTGTTTGTGTTTCTTCGCTTCTCTGCTCTCTGGGCTAAAAATGGGTTTTGATTTACGCAATATCATATAGATACAGATATAAATATTTGTCTATGGCTACTCCAACGCCTCAGATTGACATTGACAGTGCCGCTGTCGCTTCGTGCATTGAACGGAACAAAGTTTCAAACAATAAATAGAAAAAATATCTAAAAAATATAAATACCTTTTGGTTGAATTTTAAAAAGTCCAACAAGTGCGCACAATGACTCGCGAGTGCTGGGATCGGTAAATATCTCTAGGATAACCTCAACAGAAATATTCCCAAATTCGTTTCCGAGAGATATCTTAGTGCATTATTTTTGGCCCAGTTATCGTACAAACTCCAGTCTAACTTTCGAGTGGCCAACCCCACAGATAACACCCATAAATAGATTTGTTATTGTTTTTTGAGTTTCTTTCTTTTTCCTTGACAATTTATCTACGAATTTTGACAGCTGAATGGGCCAATCAATGGGCAATGTCTGTGCTACGTACTTCGCGATTATCTTTTTCGGCCAGACCAGGCCAATGTCAGCTTCACCTTCGCCGTCTATCTAGTCTCTTTATGCCCACGATTAAGTGTGCACCGTGTGTTCCGTTCGCTCGTGTTTGAAAAATCGATGTCGTCATCGAACCGTGAACAGGAGCAGCCGCAGCTTCAGGGGTTGGAGAGTCCACCCCCCGCGGAGGAACAACTGAAAAGGTCTCGATAAAAGAAACTTCATTCAATGTCACTACAAACGCTGAAAGATAATGTGGCAGCAGATTAACTTTAATTGAAAAGCTTAATAGAAGCGCTTGGATGGGATACCAAATGATTGATGAAGAGGTTCGACACATGCCAGAGAGTGGGAAAGACAGGGAGAGAGTGGTAGCGAGAGAGGGGTTGAAGTTTTCCACCTAGTATACGCGCTGACTATCATGCATAATTGTTACCTTTTTCAGTTGCTTGAAAGTATTCAAAATGAAGGGTTCTACGCTGGACAAAATCTGCTGCTTCCTCGCCGAGCTCATCGGCACGGGAATGCTGGTCTTCCTCGGCTGCATGGGCTGCGTGAAGACGGACTTTTTCCCCAACACTCATCTGCAGATTATACTCAACTTTGGTCTGGCTGTCATGATTTGCATCCAGTGCTTCGGCTGTGTCTCCGGCGCACATCTCAATCCGGCCGTTACCGTGGCTGCCTACATCTACGAGCTGGTCACACTGCCCATGGCCTTTGTCTACTGTGTGGCCCAGATGCTGGGCGCATTTATTGGCTACGGATTGCTGAAGGTGCTGCTGCCCGAGGACACGCTTGGAGGAGGCGCTGGATTGTGCGTGACGCTGCCCCACAGCAGCGTCAGCCATGCTCAGGCATTTGGCATTGAGTTTGTGATCACCGCCATTCTGGTGATTGTCTGCTGCGGCGTCTGGGATCCACGCAACTCCAAGTTCCATGACTCGGTTGCCATTCGCTTCGGTCTGGCCATTTCCTGCCTTGCCTGCGCTGCCGTAAGTTCTACCCCGCACTCCCCTCAGCTCCCAAGCAGTCTAACATTTCTCTCTTTCTCTTTTAGGGTCCCTTCACTGGTGCCAGCATGAACCCCGCCAGGTCCTTTGCGCCTGCCCTGTGGAATTCCCACTTTGACTCTAACTGGATCTACTGGCTGGCTCCACTCAGCGCTGCCGCCGTCACCGCCTACGCCTACAAGACCGTCTTCCGGCGGGAGGTGGTGGAGGCAGAGATCACCAGCCACGAGAAGCTGCGCCAGCTGGAGGATGTGCAGCTCTCGTAGAGCAGGAAGAGCATGCCAAAGACATTGCAACTACATTTAACTTTAAGCTAAGACAGCCGAATTTTATATTAATGCAATATAAAGCCTTCGATAATAAAGAACATCGAGATTTTTAAACTACTTTAAAAAAAAACAACAAAAAAACCTAAAAGAACTTTCAATGCTGTGCTGAGTGGAAACATCTTTCAATGCTTTCGATCTGCGCGCAAGCAAAGACCGATTACTGTTTTTACCTGTGCACTGCATCGCGAGCGAACGAAAAAAGCAGAGGGCAGCGACGTAGGCAAAGATCTCAGGCAGCGCAGTCGCTACACGCCAAAGCTTCGTGTGGCTTCGGCCCATGCACTTCGTTAGGTATATTGCTCGGCTGCGCGCAGCAGCAGAGAAGCAAGAAACGTTTTTGACTTCATTTCTGTTGTCTGTGCATACAATCGTACTAATGCATGTCTGTGCCTGCATGCCCACCCCCAATCCAAAGACACATTCTGCAAGCGCTTGTTGTTATTGTGAGACAGAAAGGTGTCTCTGCTAAACCCGAAACGCATCACACAAGCAAAGAGAGGGAGAGCGCGTGTGCGTGGTTGTTTTTGCTTTGTCAGTGATCGGAACGCAAAGGCACAGGGAGAGAGTGGTTACAGTTATTTGCGAGCTGAATTGCAGCGGAGCTGGAATGTAGTCACAAGCTTTCTACCTGCTTCTTGTTTAACTGAGGAAGCCCGTCATGAGTTGGTCTCTAGTTCAAAGTTCTGCCAGCATAAACTTGACAACAAGTCCGCACCCTGTCTAAGCCACAGAGCGTGTGTTGTCCAAGGCTCGGCGCCACAGTCGCACTCCGATTAAGATCTTAATGATTCGAGATAAGATTAAGGACAAATCGCGGCAAAGGCTGCTGGCCAATCGGCATGTGGCAGTTAGGCAGTTTATCAGGCCGATAATTACAGCAGAAAAGCCTCACGTAAATGCTCTTTGATTAATTGATCTGGCCGAGGAATGGGCGGCGACGGGGCCGGCCACACTGTTGTGTGGCATTCTATCTGCGCGCCTCTACTCGGAAATATCCATATGATAATTAGCATTAAGGTTTTATAATTGATATTGATTGATTGGCGCCAATTTAAAGTCACAGGCCCCTCGATAATATGCCAAGTCAGTTGGCCAAAACAAAAGGCGAGGTGCCAGTGGCACTTCTAGTGGCAGTCGTGTTTAGTCAACATGTCGCAACAGAAGCCAAAGCAACCGAGCGGCATCCGATGGCACCTCCAGCAGCGGCACAGGAGCCGATTGGCCGCCTTCTTTGGGGAGCTGGTGGGCACCGCCATGTTCGTGCTCATCGCCTGCATGGGCTGCGTGCAGACGCCCCTCTTCCTCAACACACACTTCCAGAGCGGCCTCACCTTCGGCCTGGCCATACTCATTGCCATCCAGTGCTACGGCTCGGTGTCGGGGGCACACCTCAATCCAGCCATCACCTTTGGCCGCCTCGCTCTACGGCGTGCTCCACTGGGGCATGGCCATTGCCTATTTCGTGGCCCAAGTGGCGGGCGCTCTCATTGGCTACGGTCTGCTGGTCGCCGTGCTACCCCACAACGCCATCAAGGGCGTGGACAACCCCGCGGGTGTGTGTGTCACAGTCCTCGCCAGCGACATCTCCGTGCTGCAGGGTGTGTTCATTGAGTTTCTCATCACCTGTTGCCTGGTGATGGTTGCCTGCTCGGTGTGGGATCCACGCAACACCACGCTCAAGGACTCGGTGCCGGTGCGCTTCGGTCTGACAGTTTCGTGTCTCATCATTACAGCGGTTCGTATGTCTCTCCGAAGAGGCTAAAGAGACAACAAACTGAATGGCACTTTATTTTATTCCTTTAGGGCCTCTTCACTGGCGCCAGCATGAATCCCACCAGGTCGCTGGGTCCTGCTGTGTGGAACGACTCGTGGGCGCATCATTGGATCTACTGGGTGGGTCCGCTCGTGGCAGGCGCTGTCACCTCGCTCATCTATCGTTTCGCCTTCAAAGGTGACGATGCGGTGATGGAGCTGCGCAGCTCGACAGCCAAGATTCGTGTAATCGAGGAGGTGGTGCTGCCCTAGGTTGTGGCTTGCTACTTAGCCTTCTGGGCACTAGTTTTAGTTGAAGTTTTAGTTCAACTTTTAGTCTTAAGTGTTGCCAATAAAGGGAATGAATTAAACGTTTTCCATAGCATACATTTGGGAGGGAAACTCTTGCTTAAAATACTGATAAAAAAGCAGCCAATGAATCAGCGGAAAATACCCATCCAGAGATACAAAAGTGCCGTAATTCAAACACTATCATTAATCGAAGAATTTGTATGTAAATGTGATAAGCGAGCAGACAGTGCCACTGTCCGCGAGTCGTGTTTGGCACTGCTTGGCATTTATATTAAATAAGTAAGTAAATGGCAAGTTCCACCGATAACGATTAGAAATCTTGATAGTTGATTGTCGCACAATGTCGTAGATTAAGACATGGCAGTGATAATGCGATAGAGTAAGCGATTAAATAATGGTACGCAGTATCACGGCGCCCATTGAGTACTCGAGTTGCTGGCTAATCTCAGTACGTGTCGAAGCGCGTTGCAGTTAAGACCTCAACTAGTTCTACAGACAGTTCTAGACATGGCTAATACCAGCACGAGGTGCAGCACAAGACACATTCTACAGCCTTTATATCCTGACTGACATCCCTTTTCTCTCTCTCCTTTGCAGTCGCTCGACCTGTTGGCTGCTGCAGCGGCGACAGTTGAATAATATTTGCATCGTTTTTGCCGAACTTATTGCCACGGCCATGCTGATGTTCCTCGGCTGCATGGGCTGCATCCAGAATTCGTTCTTCACCAACGGCCACTTCCAGTGTGCGCTCAACTTTGGCTTTGTGGTGCTGATCTGCATCCAGTGCTTTGGCTGCGTCTGCGGCGCTCATCTCAATCCAGCCGTGACGCTGGCCAACTACATTTACAACATGATCTCGCTGCCCATGGCTGTGGCGTACTTCTTCGCCCAAATGCTGGGCGCCTTCATTGGCTATGGCCTGCTCAAGGCCATCATGCCCGACAGCGCCATCTACAGCACGGATACGCCCAGCGGCGTCTGCGTAACCTCCGTGCACAGCAGCCTGACGGGGCTGCAGGGCGTTGTCATTGAGTTCCTAATCACCAGCGCCTTGATTGCCATTTGCTGTGGCGTCTGGGATCCGCGCAATGCCAAGTTCCAGGACTCAGTGGGCGTCCGCTTTGGGCTAGCCATCTCCTGCCTCTCCCTGACTGCGGTAAGTAGTTACCCGACTACCGTGCTCTCTCTGGACAGTTGATTCACTGTTTAATTGTTTCTGCTACAGGGCCAGTTCACGGGTGCCAGCATGAATCCAGCGCGCTCCTTTGCTCCTGCCCTTTGGAACGGCGCCTGGGAGAACCATTGGATCTACTGGGTGGGTCCCATGGCCGGAGCACTCGTCTCATCGCTCATCTACAAGTACGCCTTCCGGCGCGAGGTTGAGGAGCTGGAAGAGCAGGAATCCACCATGTCCACCAAGCGGACCGCTGAACAGGAGTTCGCCTAAAGAGCAGACACTGTGTAGTATCCATTAAGAGCTTTTAAAGCGGCTTAGTTTTACCTTACCGAATACGAATAAATATCATAAACTAAATGCACGGGGCTTCCGTGTGGGGTGGCCGCTTATCGTGGCCAGATTATTTCAGTACACCCGCAGAGCGCTTATCGTTTCATATTAAACTACCTTAACAGCCAGCCACAACAAACGGCGTGCATAAAGATATGAGCGGGGAAGTCTGCCAGAAGCCAAAAGGTAACTGGAGGTTCACTGGCGTGATGCATATGGACATACATACATATGAACTAACGTCTGGCAAGAACCCATTTGAAAGAGAAAAAGAGAGACACTAAACTCATACCTTGCATTGACCGGCATCACAACAACAACAAATGTACCATCTGTGAGAGCATCGTGCTCATAGTTGCGTGAGCGAGCTTACGCTTGCGCGGCTTACGGAACATGCGAATGCGTGCGAAAGAAGAACAACCAAGAACAACTTGGTGCTTGCAATACCGTTTACCATTCGAATGGAGTTGCTGGCTGAACTCAGAATTTGTTCGCTTGAAGCTGATTTTACTGCAGCAAACTAAAACGGTGTATAGAGAGAATATTTGGGAAGTAGACGAAAGAGTGTATTAATATGTATTAATCTAATATATACCTATGTACAGAAAAATATCAAATAATGTGAGTAAATGGTTGCGGATATTTGTAATTTCGATTTAGGTTTGTTTGCCACAAAACAAGAGACTGACACACGAACACAAAAGACGCATTGCACGAAATAGTTCAGCCTGCAAGTATGCCTGAAGTCCACCACAAGTGCTGGCTGAGCTGCAAACGCAAGCTGACTGCTATGCAACTACAAGCAAAAGCTGACCGCTTCGAGAGAATTCTTATTGGAGCTGAAACCCTTACCAGAAAATGTAGCTTGGGGCGTCTTATAAGTTTACGTCACACACATATTTTCTAAAAATACAAAACAAATTTCTCACTTTTTCTGGCTGCAATAAATTTTCGTGTCTTGGCGGACCATCAGCACCAAAGAAGTAGCAAAATGAATAGAATCTGGAGTCAGTTCCGTGGTGGCTGCATACTGCGGTAAGGCCTGTTCGAATCCACAACCCAATCCCCCAACAAGCTGCATCTTTTTTACAGCGGAAATTTGATCAAATTCAACAATAACATGACCAGCCAGATTGAAACTAATCTGAAATTCGAGGATCTGTTGACGGTAAACTGTGGCTACAAGCTGTCGGGGGTGCACCAATAATTCACTATTAAATTTTCTACAGGAGCGACAGCAACTGGCGGCACTTACGCGCATGCTAACCTGTAAGGTTCGGGGACTCGAGAGGATGGTAAGCGACTTGACGCGTGACATAAAGCGCTTGGAGTTTGACAGGAACCTAGAAATTGAAGAGAAGGAGAAGGAGAAAGAGCAAGCGAAAGCAACAGCCAAGCAGTCGATTGAGAGCAGCGCCACCTCGCCACCTGCTGCGACAGCAGAGAAGAAAAAAATCACCCAATGTCGTTGATTTCAGTGGCTGCAAAAATCCCCCGAGTGGTTCACAGTATCAGCGCAACGATTATCAGCAGAGCTTCTTCTCTCTCACAGACCTATAAAAGCACTCATCCCCACTGAGATGAGCATTCAGTAAACGAAAGATTACAAAACAATGAAGCTGTTCGCACTGTGCTGTCTGCTGTTCGCTCTGCTGGGATGCCTGATCTCGCCCAGCCAGGGTTCGCCATCTCGCGGATCTCCCAGTCCTGGAGGAGCTGGAGGAAACCCTTTCAGGTCGCCGCCTGCACCACGTCCTTTCATCTACGATTCGCCAGTGCGTAGACCAAGTCAACCCAAGACCATGTACGCTTAGAACAACAAAATGTAACTTCATAAAATTGCCAAAAATATATAAAGAAATATTAAGTGATTTTCGTGTGCTATTTTTGCTGGGGAGCTATTGTAAACAATTATTGCAGAGGGGAACTCTCGCCATAAACAAATCAATCAAACGGCGAGGGGGACTTTTGTGCTTATCAGTAAACAAAATGTTTGCGTGATTCACTGACGAAATAATAAACAATGCTTGCCAGGCCTGACTTTAGTTGTCATTTACAATTCCCTTTGCTTTACTCCCCGTATCATGTTTTAGCATAAGTAAATATTTCATTTAAATTCCAAATCCATCCAAAATGTCTGAAATTGTGCAATTTCTAAGCTACCAAATAGCCAGAAATTATCGGCAGCCACTGAAAATATTCAATCAATATCAACCAGCAGTTAGGTAAGTTCCAGCTTTCACTTAAATTAACTTAACTTTCCTTGAAGACTTTCTTTTTCTCCTACAAACAGTCGATTGTCCTTCCAATTCTCTTATCTAGGCAGCGTACGTTCCAATATTCCCTATATGCAAAAGGTTTGCTGTTAATTAAAACAAAAGTCGAACTACTTTTAAGAGCCCCTTTTTGATACAGAAACAACGCCATCAGCTGGACACCATACGCAAGAGAATCATTGAGGAACGCAAATTAATCAAGTCAAAAATTGAACAAATCGAAAAGCACATCAAGAATTTGGAGAGCATCAGCGGCAAGCCCGAAAAGAAGCCATAGAGAAAAAGTCCATCAAGTCAGCACTGAGAAAATTGTTTTGCTGCCAGCCCGAAATTCTTTTCAAATTTCAAAATTTTAAGCAATTATTTTTAAGCATGTTTGGCACAGTCTTCCGAGCCATAAGCCTGCTGAGAGCCAGGGATGTGCTGGCCACAGACGGACTAAGACGCACCTTCCGCGACAAAGGCAGGGGCGAGGAGAAAAATCATTTTAAGAGAATTGTGAGTGCATAACGCAGCCAATTTAAGGGCGAAAGCTTACATTTTCTACGTCCCCAAGGAAATGGAACAACTAAAGAAAATTCGACAAGATAAAATCAAAGAAATGCTGGCGCAGATCGAGGACTTAAAGAACGAAATCAAAGCCGTTGAGCGTGGCTTTTCCGAGGATTCAAAGTCTGTGAAGAAATCGCTGCTGAAGCAAATTGAGCAGCTCGAAAATTCCATTGAGAGAATCAAAAGGTCTATGGGTGGAGAGGATTGATTTACTCGATGCCAGTCAAAGTAGGCGATGCCATTCCAAAACTCATTCACATTTCAGTCAGCCTCTGGCATGCCCAAGTAACTTTCCAAATTTTTTGAAATAAAATTTAGTTTTCAACTCCCGTTTTTTTCAACGAAATTTTTTAGTTATGCAAAAAGTACTTTTCCGACTTGCAACTGTGCCTAAAGTTTGGTTTACACAGAGCTGCAAGTGAGTAGAAAGGAAGTCGGCAAAGGTTTATTTTTTAGCATTAAAATATTTCTAGAAATGCCAGCAATTTCCTGTACGAAAGAGCCCGAGCTGGCGAGAATGTGCACTTTCTAAAAATTGTGAGTATTTCTAATAAAAATAACTTTAATCTTTCCTTTTACTTCCCAAACAGCAACGCGAGCAACTGATGAAGCTGCGCTCCAAGCTGTTGCAGCAACAGAATGAGGTGCAGTCAGAGCTTGGCAAAGTGGACCAGCAAATGGTCTCAATGGCCAAGGTAACAACTGGACAAAGTCGCAAGCAATAGCAGGGGAAAAGCCTTATAAACTCATATTTAATCCGATATAAATTACTTTAAGCTCAACGTTTTCTTTCCACTTTTTTTTATTTAAAATAATTTGTATTTTGTTCATTTACATAGAAGCCCTTGCAGGTGCGCGGGGTTTCTCCACCCCGTCCTGCCTGACAGTGGCTAGTGGGAGTTGGGAGCTCTCTTAAAACATATGATATAATAATATATAGGGCTGTTTTTTTTTGTTTCTTTCTTTTTTTATCATTTAGGGTAACAATTTGTTGGGAAAATAAAATGAAACTTTCATTTAATATGGCATTCAAAACACAAAACACATTCCGCCGCTTTCAGAGCAGGGAAGGGGGCAGGGGGCATACCACAGGCTGCGGGGGGTGGTGGTATCAACACAAAGTCTATACAAAATATAAAATAAATACAAGTTCAAAAATTTGAAAGCAAAAAGGCGACTGCTTGCCGTGTGGGGAATACAAAAAAGAAGAGCCTGTACATTATATATACATAAAAATATATGTATATGGTATGTAGTACATATATATGAGCAGTTCGCTAGTGTCGAAAGCAAAAGAACGTAAGTACAATACATTTGTGGTAGTTGAGCAACTTGGAGAATGATATTCTGCCGCCTCATTTTACGTACTAAAAAATCTACAAACTAAAAACTTGACTTGACTTGGTCAAGTGCTGGTGAGGCCAGTAGAGTAGAGTGTGTGTGTGTGTGTCTGTGTGTGTGTGTGAGGTAGGCTAGCAAGAGAAATTATGGCATACTTTCGAGCGCCTGCTGACGGTCCTCTTCCTTCATCTCTTGGGGTTTGGGTTTGGGTTTCTGGTTTGTGTTTTCGCTTCTAGCTTTCTATTTTTCTTTTCAAATACTGATCAACAAATGCCAGGAATGTTGTGGAGAGCATGCAACTCGGTGTCTCTAACTGTTTTGTGACTCTGTTTGTGTGTGTTCTGGTGTGTGCTGGTTTTTGTGTGCGGTTTCTGCTGCTAAAACTTAAATGTAAAATCCTAAAACTAACTCTAAACGATCCCCAGCTACGCTCTCTGCCTGCGAACGCAGCACTTGGAGTCGCTTCTGTGTGTGTTTTTAAGGCTACAACTAACATAACATGAAACGCTGCACGGCCGTTGGACGCTGCCCTAACTGGGCAGCCGCTTGCTGGCCAATTCCTGCAGCTTCTGCAGCGCCAGCGTCTTGTTGATCTCGATCAGGTCACGACTGTGCTTGGCCGACTGCAGCTGCACCTCGAGGATCTTCATGCGCATCATGTGCTCCTTGCTCTGCATCTCCATGAACAGGCGCAGCTCGAAGTTGTTGCTGTTGCTGCCGCCGCTGCTGCTGGGGCTGCCGGTTGCGACGCCGACGCCCAGTCCGTTGCTGCTGCTGCTCGATCGCTCCAGCGCCTGGCAGTCCGTCGCGAGCGGCATGGCTGTGGTGGTCAGTGCCTGCGGCTGATCCTCGATGCCCAACACGCTGCCGCTGTTGGTGCGCCGACGCTTGGGCGATGGCTTCAGCATCTCATCGTCGTCCTCATTGTTGTTATTGTTGTTGTTGTTGTTGCTGCTGCTCTTGTGCTGCTGCAGGGCGACCACCTGAGCCTGTGCTTGGGCCTGTGCCTGCGCCTGATGCTGTTGTATGGCGGCTGCGGCGGCAGCTGCCGCACTGGGGAACTGGCCCGTTCTCAAGGCATTCAGTGCCTCCAGCGTGGCGGATATGTTGTTCATGTTGAAGTTGGCCTGGAAGCCGGACATGTCGGCGGCGCCCGGCATAAAGCCCCCACCGCCAGCACTCGCGTCGAGTGCCACGGCTGTCGACACTGTGGCAGGACTCTCGGCCTCGTGTATGCCATTGCGACTGTGATTCGGAGACACGCTCAGACGCTCTGCTCCACCTAGAATGTCGCTCTGGTTCAGATGATGGCTGTTGTATTTCTCATCAAAGGTCTCGTTGTGTTCCTCCTCCTTGATGTCCACGTCGCACATCTCCTGCGGTGGCGTACGACTGCTGCTCGAAGGGAACAGAGAGGGAAGAACGTTAATCACAGCTATACAGCGGGACAGAGCGCTCTCTGGCCACTTACTCATCCATGTCATGCTCATCGCCATTGAATTTGTAGTCCTCGCGATAGTCGAAACCCTCCTCGAGGGCCAGCGGAATCTTTGAATAGTCAATGCCATCCAAGGCCTCCGACTTGCAGGCCTTCTTGGCCTCCTGCATAAAGTCCCACACCTCGAACGTAAACGGCGATGGCTTCTTGCGATCAGCGACCTCCGGCCCGAATCTGGCCAAGCGATTGTTATAGTCGAGGATCTCATTGCGTGTGCAGGCTAAAGGAAAGCAAAGAACGTTGAAAAATAATCCAGAAATTTATGGAAAATCCCTCGAACTCACCCTTCATGCGGCGCCACTGCTCCTTGAGGCGATTGCACGTGCGATCGGTGCCAAATTGGTTGGAGAACTTCTGGTGTATAATCTTCCAGGCCTTGTTCTTGACAGCTGTGAGGCCGGCATCCAGTCGCTTGTTCTCTATGATGCGCATATCCTTCCGGCACAGATCGAGCAAATATTTCTTCTCCTGGTGATTCCAGTTCTGAGTGCGTTCACGTTTCTTGTACATGTTCATCGATGGATTGTTCATGTATTGTGTCATTTCTGCAGGCGGAAATGTTGGCATTTTAATGGTCTGTTGATTGCTGGTGAATGATTTTAACGTTTACTTACCCGTCTTCAAGTCGACGCCCTCCAGTAAGCTGTGATTGGAATTCTGCCAATTGGCGGCAATCTTCATAAAAGCCTCCAGATCGTTGGCCGTATACTGTTTGTTGACCTGCAACGAGTAACGAGAGAGGGGAGAGAAATTAGTAACGAGAAACGAGTAGCGAGAAAGGGGTAAGGAGTAGCGAGAGCTGGAAGAAATAAGTATCGAGTAACGAGTAACGAGCAGCGAGAGAATCACATTGGTTGTTCATTGATTAGCAGCCCGAAATAACCGGCAAAATCTGAATTATAATTCCCCCTCCATCGGCAGTTCGGGGCATACTTTGGCATGCAAAACTTGTGCCACATTCCCCCAGCCATAAGGAGCGCGCTTCTGGCTCTGAGACGCACTTCAAGATTCAATGAACCTAATGATAACGATGATGATGAGAATGATGATCGTTTCGGCCAAAACTCGAGACAAAATGAAATATTTCGCATGTCGGCGAGACACTTCGAGCACATCAATTAAACTTTTTGTTTGTGCGTGTGTTGGCCAAAGCCTTAGAGAGTCAATGAAAACAAAAGGATTTTGTCCCCCTCCCTTGCTGACTTGATTGCTGACTTTGACATGACTGCTGCGGCGGCAGATGTGGAGAGAAGGAGAGTGGAGAGAATGGAATGGAGAGATTGGAGATGGAGCATGTCTGTGGAGAGGAGCTGCAGTCGCATTAATTGATTTTCAATTAGCGAAACGGCAGAGGCGGACAGGGGCGTGGGCTGGCCAAATGTTTGCAGGCCATGCACAAAAATGGACTAAGAAGAATAAAAATATGAATATGAATGTCGAACAATCAAAATGATTTAAAAGAAGGCAAGAAAAAGCACACAGCGAACACACAAATAATGCCATGAAACGCGTTTTAATTTATAAATTAACAAAAACTCAGACACAAACACAGAGACAAGTGCCAGCTGCGGACATTTTGCGCAACCCAGAAGAGCTGCCTGTGTGTGTGTGTGTGTGGCTGTGGGTGAGGCTGTGTGTGCGTGTGCTTGTGGGGCTCGATCAAACGTCGCACTGACAGCCAATTATACCAAGATCAAATACACTCGCTCGCAATTCCTTAAGCATCTACGATGTACATACATATACATATATGTATACATATTATGTACATATAAATCAATACATCCATATGGTCCGCACATATTGAGCATATCCAATGTGCGGCCACTACAGTGAAGCTGGCCCATGGTGAAATTACTTGGAAGCTGATGTTCTCCGCTGTGGGGGAGGACCACTAAGTTATTCACCACGCACCAACCACCAAGCGCTAGAGAGGGAAAGAGCTTGCCCTGTGGTGAAGATGTCACCTTGTGCAAAGCAAAACGAGGAAGAGAGAGACCCAAGAGACTGTTACAGAATCAAAAAGCTAAAGATCTTTGTTATAATTATAATATTATTCAGTTATTTAGCTAGTTTGGTTATGCATTCATTTTTCCTTTGCTTTGCTGCTCCGCCCGTACTTGGTCTTCGTCTTTTGGCGCTCCACAAAAAAAAGCAACAAAAACACTTCCATTGATTCCCCTCGTCACTGCGCGGCGCCCGGCCCATTCCGGGCCCCATCAAACGCTCGTCTCTGTCTCTCTCTCTCTCTCTCTCAATCTTTAAGTACGTTTTATGGTGCTTTATTTTATTTCAATTTTGGTTCCGATGTCTCCTCCTCCCGCGGAGCACCCACAAGTCTTGTACAAACTGCCGCCATGTGTTCAATATTTATGCCGTATCTGATTTACAATTTATATAGAGAAAGACATACATCTGTACATATGTACAATCGAATGAATGAATGAATATGTGTTTAAGTACGTAGATACATCGATACATAGATACATTTATACGCTTGACATGTCCATGTCTCTGAGTAGATCCGCAGGAAAACTTAGTCAGCGGCGCGTGTGCTTATTATTATTATTATATTTATATTTATTTGCTGCTCTCTTCCTATATGTACAATGTACATTCATCGTTTATTTATTAACACAACAATTAATTATTATTGTCGTCTGTTAAGGTAATGTTTAAATTTTAGTCATGAGCTGGCTGGACTTTTGTTTTTTTGGGTTTGCATTCTGAAATCATTGAAATGCGAGGCGTGTGCTTTGTCTGGTTCTGGACAGGGTGGGGCCTCAGTAGCGTCTCAACTTAGTCAAAAGATGAAGTTGAAAGCTGCGAGAATTACTGCCCAAATGCCGCAATTTATAAGCAAGTCTTGTCCTAACAACATTTCTAAAGATCGCTTAACCAAAGGTAATACTTCCTGTCTTTCCCATTTTGTGTTACACATTTGGCAGCAGCTTTCATAGCTCTAATCACTCACTCCAATCAATTGTGACTTCAAAAACTAAGCATTGAAATTACACTAAACAAAAACTGGTTTAGATTGCCTGTCCGTGGTCCGTGTGTGTGCCTTGGCTCTTTTTATCTATCTTTTGTTGGTTGTTAATATGAAAACGAAAAATAATTACTGTATCTACATAGCCTTAACAATTGCGAACCTACACACAGCGCGTAGTAGAGCAACAAAAGTCAACCTTGTGCCTTAAAATAAAGCAAAGGCATTGTGTGTGAGTGTTGCCCACAGCCCAAACAGATATTGGACACAAGACACCGGAGAGGGAGGGAGAGGGAGAGGGAGAGACCACAGAGCAGTTCCCAAGACCAGAGTCGATATTCCGTAACGTAATCCAATGCACGGACCGACAGACATCCATGTGTGAGTAATTACCACAAATTAACGAACAAACCCAACGAGCCGGACTTATTGTATTCTGCGGCATGCCTCTTAGTACGCTGAACTATTTCTCGCTATTTCAGCTAAAGTTAAAGCCAAAGCCGCGTTATAGTTCAACAGCTAAGTGTACAAAAATTCAAATTAAAATGGTAATTGTGTGGGGCATAAATGGAGCACATGGAGAGATGTATCTGGGAGCTTAAAGTACAGCTATTTGGTCGTGCCCTGCCACACTGATTCTCGGGGAATCGTTCAACTTTCGAGCAACACTTGAAATGATTTTACACCAAATTCTTTCTCTCTCTCTCTCTCTCTGTCTCTCTCTCTCTCTCTGTTCTTTCTATCCACTTCTTCCCCACATTCTGCTGCTGCTGTGTAGCATAAATTTATGTATTATAATAATTATACGTAGAGAAAAAACTAAAAACGAAATGTCATCGAACGCTCAAGTGGCCGAAAAGAGGCAACGAGCGAGTTCCCCTCCTGCATTTTGGGTCTGGTCTCTCGAGTGGTAAATTCTGTACGTGTAGCGTGGTACATTCGAGTGGCAGGCATTCATTGATTTGAATGCTTAAATCAGAAGAAAAAATAATTTGTTGTGCGCTGTTTATTGTTCTAAGGTTGCTCGGAAGAGCCGCCTCAAGTGGCTCTCCCCCTCGAACATTTCTCGCTCGAGCAAATTTCTTCTACTCGTACTTAAGAGAGCGAGAGAGAGGCAGCGAGAAGCCGACTATTACCCATAATGTTAAGGAGTGTCAATATTTTTGGAATGATATTTTAAAATGGAATTTTTGTTAATTGCTTTAACCGAAAAGATTCGATAAAAACAGGAAATCGTAGTGGCTCAAGTGTGCCCTCTTGAACCAGGAAAGGGAATACATTTGGGCAGTGATTTGGTAGAGAATTAAAATTTAGATAATTTCCAGAAGAAATTCCATAAATAAACTTATCTTTCAGTTAAATATCATCAGTGCCGCTTCGTTAAACTATTTCTTAGTTAAATTACTTTCATTCCGATATAAATTTCATTCTTAAAATTCGTTTAATCGGCAAATTCCTAAGACAATTATCTGACATCCAGCACGCCACTTCTTAGCATTATTCTCTCAATGCTGATTAAAGTCTTAGATTACTGACAGATTACACTCACTGATGAATATATTTCTCAGATTTTTCAGCCAAAGTTTTGCTGCTGCTGCTGCAGCTGACGGAAATTGACTCATGGCTGGCTCGGTCTCCCCCTCTGCCTCTCCCACTGCTTCTGTGGCTCTGGGGCGAATTATGCTCCAGGTGTGCATGCCATGACACGGCTGCCGAAACAACAAATTTATTAGAAATTTGTTGCACACACACACAGACACACAGACACAGACAGACACCGCTGTGGCACATTTATGCAAACAAATAAACTAATTTCATGACGCACAAGCCGCGCGCCTGCGCAGTTGTCAGCGCAAAAGCTGTGGCTGTGGCTGTGTAGCTGAGTATCTTGGTATCTGAGTAGAGTATCGTTGTATCTGTATCTCTGTCTCTGTGCTACTTACAATTGTAACTAGCCTAGCTGTAAGATTTTTCTTTGTCAAAGCATTTTGGCTTTTGTCTACACCCAAAAAAAGTAGCAGAGAGAGAGAGAGCGAAAGGGATGGAAGAGGAGAAGCACGCGCGGTTCAACGACTTTTGTGGACTCCTCAACGAGGCGACGACAAATTGCGCTTTGTGCGACAATTGCCCCGCCGCCCCTCTCCTGCTGTCTCCACGACGCATGCGTAGGTCTAAAACTTACTAAATTATTATTGTTGTATTTCATTAGTCAGCAGCGCCCAAACCCCAAAGCCCCAAACCCAAACAAATCCAAAATCCAAGCCTCTCCCTCCGCATACGAAATTGCGCAGCTGTGCATAGTTTTCAAATCAGAGCGAGAGCGAGAGCGAGAGAGAGGGAGAGGGAGCGACGCTCACACACAAAGGGTGGGGAACGGTGGAATAATGGAACTGAAACTTTGACTGTGACTGCGACAGAGACTTCGCTTGCGATGTGTGTGACAGTCATAGATATCGTCAAGTCAAATGGATTACCTTTATCTTTGATTCCCCAACAACAAAAACACAGCAAAAGCCAAAAGCAAGCGGAGAAGAAACAATTGGAGCAGTTTCATACATGAGTACATATGCATACATATTTGTACATACATTTTTACATATTTACATATGCATGTACATTAGTTGTAGTTACTACTTTCTTGTGCAGCACACACACACACACACACACACCCTGGCTGACAAGGGAGAGGCAAGTGGCAAGTGAAAGCGATCGGACGCGTTTATTTTCCTCCAACGTCAAAGTCATTTTCCGCGCGTGGAATCGCCTGAAAAAAGGCAAAAGTGAGAAGAAGGTGCCCGAGGGAAGGGTACGTACCGAGCCAGGCCGACATATGCGTCCAGGGTGAATCTCCCGGCGCAGAATCCAGTTGAAAAGCGACGCTCCATCCCGCGAAGAAGGGAGGAGAGGTGAGGGGGTCACGGTTTTTTCGCGCTCTCTTCTTTAAGCGACAAAAACAATTTTCCCAATTGCGCACCTTGCTTTGTTTATTCGCGAACAGCTGATTGCTAATAGTGGTGGGGAGTGCAGGCCAACTTGCATATACCGATATATCGATATATCGATACTCCACCGTCTGCAGCTGTCACTTAGCAAAGATCGCAAAGGGAAAAAGGGGATAAGGTGACGCAAAGTCGCAAAGTTGCAAATTTGCAAATTTGTTTTCCAGCCAAATTTCTAGGCTTGGAAAGTCTGCACAAGGGCCAGTGGGAAAAGGTCACGGATCCGACCACACTCCGATCCCCCGCTCAGGCGGTGTCCCGGTCAACGGGACGTCGGGGACCGGGGAGGGGCGGTATATCCCCCATCGTGAAGCCTAGGGGAAATCCTTGGCCAGCGAGGGAGCCCACTAGAGCGGACCACATAGCCACGAAGCGCATATAGCGCAGAAATGGATGCGGGAAACCCGTTCGTGGGCAGATCGGCGCTGGCAAGATCGCCGCGCCAACTGCCGGAAGAAGGGACGGAGGCTGATGTTTCGGTGTTTGGAAAGAGAAGCAATCTCATACGATCACCGGTACTACAGACAGCGCAAGCAGCGGTTCAGGGCTCTGAAGTAGACCCCAAAGAGACCCCCAAAAGGGTGCGGGAACCCGCGAGCCCGGCGAGCACGCAGAGATCGACGCCGCCAAAAAAGTGCAAGGCATCGCAGCAAGCTACCGGTCAGCAGAACCTAGCGGAGTTGGGTAGCCTTCTGGAGGAGATCACGTCTCGGATGCTGGACAAGAGCACGCGCCATATAAATGAGGCGACCAGAACCTTGTTCTTGCGCATAAAGGCGCTGCACTTGGCCATTCAGGATGCAAACCAGGCAGCCGTAGCGGGCACCAGTGACATCCAAGAGGGCGCAGCGGGCGTAGTCCGGTGCTCGATTTGCTCACTGAGCATTCAGAGCGCGGACAAGGAGCAGCAGACAACGAAGGTCTGGAAAAAGGATGCCGCAGCGCAAACCGAGCCGTGGCGAAGGCTAAGCCAGCCTGAGGTGTCGGAGGGCCCTGTTGGGAAGCAGGCTCCCACGCTTATGCGCCCAGCAGGTCTTAAAGGCGCCCCTAAGAAGCAGCAGAAGAAGGCCCAGTTAAAGCCGCAAGAGGAGAAGGCGACGCACCATGCCCCCAGCCAACAAGAGAGCCTAAAAAACCAGGATAGCGGGTGGAGAGTAGTGTCCAAGAAGGCGAGGACGGCGCACCGTGCACGCCCTGACGCGGTCGTGGTGCACGCGGGCGGTAAGACGTACAGCGAGGTGCTGGCTATGGTGACTAGGAGGGAGGACAACCAGCTTTCGGACCTGGGAAGCTGCGTTTCCAGGGTACGCCGCACCATCAACGGCAATCTTCTGCTGGAGGTGGCAAAAGACAGCTCAGAGAGCGCGGAGGCCATGAAGGAGAGCATCGCACGCGTACTTGGCGACGCAGCGGCAGTGCGTGCGCTGACGGAGGACTCGAAGGTGGTCGTCTTGGAGATCCGCGATCTGGACTCCCTCGCGACAGAGCGTGAGATATGTTCCGCCATCGCGAGCCAGTTCAGGATAGAGGAGGGTCAAGTCAGGGTGCGAAGCCTGCGACGCGGCTACGCGGAGTCACAATCGGCGGTGGTCAGCTTGCCTTTTTCCCTGGGCAAAGCAGTACTGGAGCGGGGACAGGTGCGGATCGGATGGACCGTCTGCAGGATCCGCGAAAGAGGAGGACTCCCGAGGTGCTACAGATGCCTGGAACCTGGGCACATCGCTAGCAGCTGTAGGAGCGCAGTAGACAGGAGCGGATGCTGCATCAAATGCGGCGAGCAGGGGCACAAAGCAGTGGACTGCAAAAAGAGCCATCATGCTTCATTTGCTCGGCATCGGGCAAGAAGGAGTTCAGGCACCAGGCCGGCAGCAAAAGCTGCCCGGCCGCGGTCAGCGGGGTCGGTCAACGCAGCAAGACATGCGGTTGATCCAGCTCAACCTGAACCACTGCAGGGCCGCGCAGGACCTCCTGCAACAGACGGTGCGTGAGCGGGGATCGGAGGTGGCAATCCTCAGCGAGCCCTATAGGGTTCCCAGCTGCAGCGACTGGGCCACAGATCGCTCGGGCAGAGCTGCGTTGTGGACATGCGGAGTGGAGACGCCCCAGATCTGCGACATAAAGTCGGCCGATGGGTTCGTCCGAGGCAAAGTAGGCGGCAAGTGGGTCTACAGCTGCTACCTGGCGCCCAGCCTCCCGCTGGAGACCTTCAGTCGAATCATCGACGAGCTGATCGGAGACCTGCGAGGACGAAGCGACGTCGTAGTCGGGGGCGACTTCAACGCCTGGGCCCTGGGTGGGGGTCCTCCCCTAACCAACGCTAGAGGACGCACGGTGCTGGAGGCCTTCGCTACCGTGGACATGGTGCTGCTCAACGAAGGATCCCAACAGACGTTCAGCAGGGGGAGGCATGGGGTCAGTCATCGACCTCACGTACATCAGCAGCGCGTTGGCCAGAAACTCCAGTTGGAGAATCAGCGACGCCTACACAGGTAGCGACCATGAGGCCATCGAGTGCGTGCTTGGCGGACCGGTTCGGAGAAGAGCAGCTCCCACCCAGCTAAGGAAGGCGTATCGGCAGGGAACGCTGAGGACTCAGGCCTTTGCAAGCGCCCTCATAACCTACACGGCTCCAGTGTCTGAGGGAGCCAACGAGTGGGCGACCCATCTGGGGGATGCAGTGGAAGCGGCCTGCGACCGGAGCATGCTCCAGCGAAGCGCGTTTGGGAGGCACCATGCCCCAGTCTTCTGGTGGAACGAGGACATCGCCGAGCTCCGCAAAATCTGCCACAGCGCGAGAAGACAGCTCCAACGAGCCAGGGGAACTCCGCGACTGGTAACCTGCTGTGAGGCATACAAAGTCGCGCGGAAGGAGTTGAAGACCGCCATTAGAGACAGCAAAAGAGAATGCTTCCTCAAGCTGTGCGACGCCGCCGAGGAGGACCCCTGGGGAGGCGCCTACAAGATGGTGGTAAAGAGCATCAACGCCGGAAGCAGAGCCCCAACGGACCCAGTAGTGCTGGAGGGGATTGTTAGGACCTTGTTCCCGCAAGGGCGGCCCGTAACAACATCCCCAAGCCCCGAGCACAGCCTGGACGACATCTGCGAGGTCACGGAGGAAGAGGTGCTGCAGGCAGGCAGAGACCTGAACCCCAAGAAGGCACCGGGGCCGGACGCTATTCCGAACCGAGCGACGAAGCTTGCACTAGCGCTGATCCCAAGCGAGGTGACGGGTCTGTTCAACAGATGCCTCCACGAGGGTACGTTCCCATCGAGGTGGAAGAGGCAGCGGCTCTTTTTGCTGTCCAAGCCGGGAAAGCCGCCGGGCGAGGCGTCCTCCTATAGGCCCATCTGCCTCCTGGACACGATAGGGAAGGTATTCGAGAAGGTGATCGCCACGAGGCTCAGTGCAGCTATCGAAGCAGCAGGCGGCCTCTCCCCGGAGCAATACGGGTTCAGGAAGGGGAAGTCGACGCTGGACGCCATCTCTAGGGTGGTAAAAACGGCAGAGGAAGCCTGCGCTGGTTCCAGATGGAGAGGAGGATCCAAATCCTACTGTCTCGTGGTGACACTTGACATAAGGAACGCGTTCAACTCGGCCGATTGGAGCCGCACTCTGGAGGCCCTACAGCGTTTCAGCATCCCTGGTTACCTGCAGAGGATAGCACGCAGCTACTTCAGCGACAGGGTGCTGACGTACGAGACCAGTCTGGGTTCCAGGGCATACGAAGTCTCAGCCGGAGTCCCGCAGGGCTCCGTTTTGGGGACCCTGCTCTGGAACGCCATGTACGACGGAGTCCTGAGACTACCGATGCCAGCCAACACCAGCATGGTGGGGTTTGCGGACGACGTCGCTCTAGTGGTGGTGGCCAAGCACCTCGCCGCAGTGGAGGAGCTCGCCAACGCGGCCATCCGTGCCGTGGAGTCGTGGCTTACGGTCGCCGGACTGGACTTGGCTGCGCAGAAGACTGAGGCGGTGCTGATATCGAGCCGGAAAGCTGTAGAAACAGCATGTGTGCAGGTCGGGGGTACCACGATCCGCTCGCAGAGGGCAATCAAATACCTCGGGGTGGTCATCGACACTCGCCTCGCCTTCAAGGAGCACTTGGAGTACGTGCAGAGGAAGGCCAGCGGAACCATAGGAGCACTCTCGCGAATGCTTCTCAACACCAGAGGCCCGAAGCAGGCAACGCGGAAGCTCCTGACGAGTGTTGTGACGTCGCAGATCCTATACGCCGCGCCCGCGTGGGCGAAAGCCGCTCAGGTGAAAACCTACATGCGAGGCGTGGAGGCGACGTACAGGCTGTGTGCCCTTAGGATCGCGTGCTCGTTCCGGACTGTGTCGGACGAAGCCGCGCTGGTCATCGCCGGGCAAGTCCCACTCAGGGGAGCTGATAAAGGGAAAGACAGGAGATCCATACCGCAGAGCAGGGCGAAAGCGAGGTGTCAAGAGCCGAGCTGAAGGTAGCCGCAAGGAGGAGCAGCATCAATAGATGGCAGGCCCAGTGGGACGGTTCATCCAAGGGGCGCTGGACGTATTCCCTCATACCGAAGCTGCAGGACTGGCTCGAGAGGAGGCACGGCCACGTGGATTTTATCTCACCCAGGCGCTGAGCGGACACGGCTGCTTCCGCAGCTACCTCAAGCGCTTCGGCCACGAGACGGAGGACGGGTGCCCAGCGTGTGGCACCGGCATAGTGGAGGACGCACAGCACGTCCTCTTCGAATGCCACAGATTCGACCACGAGCGTCGCCGCCTGGAGGCAGAAGTAGGCGCCAGGATCTCCACAGAGACCTTGGTGCCGATCATGCTGTCCGAGCCAAGGGCTTGGGAAGCGGCCGCAGAGTTCGCCTCTAGGGTTATGCGAACTCTGAGAGTTTTGGAGAGAAGGCGGAAGCAGGAGACGGAGTAGGAGCCTTCGAGCGTGCGAAGCAATGCTTTGCGGCAGTACCGCGCGCGTGGGGCGCCCACTCCCAATACTTCCCGCATCATATTATATACCCGCTAGTGTAAGAACGTAGTATAGTAAAGTAAGAAAATTCAGAGAATAAATGAAGGAATATAAAAAAAACCCTGGCTGACAAGTTCATTACTCTACCACGTTCGAGTCAACTCCTCCACCGCCTCGACCCATCATCCACAAACTTTGTTGCTGCCAGCCCAGCGACGCCTTATAAGGTGGTGCGGTGCCCCATGCCAATTGTTGGTGTTTCTGTCTCTCAAAGACCAAATTGGTTTGTCACTCTGCTTGCTACGAATAATGCAGAATGATCATAAAGTGCTCGGAAATGGCCAGAGCGGGCGAGGAATTTTGCTAGAAATTAGTTTACTGACGAAGAAGGTTTCGAATTGCATTTAAAATGTACATTTTCGGTGTGCATTTTATGTACAATATTATGTACAATTATTGGATGTACCCTCTGTGTACCTGTTATGTATCTTTGATTAAAAATTACACTTTGCAGGATGCACAACAAATTGATGTATTCTCCATGCACCAATGATGCCTGGCTGCTGCATTATTTTGGGCATACTTTCTGGGCAATTGTGGGAAAATTCCATTAATCCCGCAACTTCGTTAAAACTTTTTTATTGGTCAACTGTCAAAGTATGTTGTCTGGGCCCAAGCCCCATCATGCCTGGGCCAACTTTTGAGGCCGAAACACAATTCCAATTGAAAGTCCACAGTCAGCAGTCAAATTTGAGATTTTAAATTCCATAGCAAAGCGGGGGTGGGGGCAGGGAGTTACTCTGCTTGATGTGGGTTCGGCTACGCTCTTTCACACTGGTCTGGGGTTTGGGGCGCTGTTATCTTTACGAGTCTCTGCGCTGGCAGTACGCAGTGCAGACACATGTGATGGTTATTATTATTACTTACACTCCACCCCCTAGCTACAAGCAAAGCAAACCCAAAAGCCACAGCAGAGCCCAAAGAGCGGACAGACAAGAAAAAGAAAACAATTCTAAGCACTTCGTTCTGCGTTTTCAATCTTATTTTTTGGTTTAGTCATTTTCTCCAAAAATTCATTTGAATATTGAGAAATTGTTTGAGTATCCACAGCACACACATGTGTGGCCATGTGTGTCTGTGTGTGTGTGTGTGTATCTAATTTCTATTTGTATTGAGCATTAATGCCGACTGCCCCCTGCCCCACACAGACCCAAACACACACAAAAAACTTCTTTATAATCGCATCAAGTCATGATTGCGCCTCCAACTTTTGAATCAACTTTTTTCTCCATTCCTTTTAAATGTGTTTTGTTGTTGTTGCTGCTGCTGGCTGGCTGGCTGGCAGCACTTGAAGGCGTTCGAAAATAATTTCTGGTTCCATTTAAGTTGGTCTTAAAACGAAAAACTGAAAAAAAAACCAAAAACCGAACACCCGAACAGCCCGAAACTCTTCAAGTAGACAACACAACTTGCCACACAAAAAAGAAAGCCCTTCCCCGCTACCTCTAACCCCCCGCCCTGCACCCCTCCCCCGTAGCACTCTCCGCGTACTCTCCGCCGGATAAGTTGGGTTTGTTCGTTGCCTTTTTGGCATTAATTGTTCCATGAACCGAATCTAAGATTGATTGAACGAGTTGAACGAACTGGTAGTAGGGGGGGGAGCACATATTGGACGACTGGGAGTCGTCTCTCCATGTAAATTATGGCACTGTGATTACCATTAGCGAAGGAATGGGAATGGAATGAGTCGAGCGCGAGACACGAACCATTTAGAATGATTTGTGTTGGATCGGCAAACCGATCGCAGTCAGATCTGTGTGCTATATGTACAGACACATAAGTCAAGCAAGTAAATAAATATGTACTTTAGCTGGTGCCCCAGCCAATGGCGAAAAACACATCCAAGCTATGGCCACGCCCCACTGCTTGCCAAGCCGCAAACACTGCTTGCCAAGCAGTAGCCGACGCGACGCCTTGTCATGTTCTCCGGCTGGCTGGCAATAATAATTACAAATGATCGGATGTCAATTTTTATGGCAATATTATATTTACAGGCAGTCGGAGCCAATCCAATACACAATCCAGCACTCCATTGCCTTCATTTCTATACCCCCCTGTGCAGCCCCCGGGCTGCAGCAGTCTCTTTTTAAACAAATGAAATTGATTGTTAACGGTTAGTGACCCGAATTACACATATCGCTTATTTATATCTATCCACGAGAGAGAAACCCTAAGCAAAAGCGATCGGATTCGAGTCAACATCTGCGTGCTGCGTGTGTGCCCCTTCTGCGTGTGTGTGTGTGTGTGTGTGTGCTGTATGTGGCATGTATCTTTAAGTAGCAAGACAGCAAAGACTCAGACTTAACGATTGACTCCGGGCTTTGGCTGCGAGACTCTGCCTTTGCCGCTGCCTTTTGCACTGCTTGCTCCTCTGGCTCTGCCTGTGGCTTCCACTCTGCCCCCCTTAAGCGCTTTAATTGCTGCACAGCATTGACGAACGCCTACTACTACCACTACACACACACACCACAAAAGCTCAGCGCGCGCGCAGATAATGTATCTTTGTATCTGATCTTAATGTGAACAGCACAGCAACCGATTCCACATGAGCATTAATAAGTACTTGCCACACACAGCACACACACAGGAAAGATCCCAGATCTGAGAGACGTTCATTATGGATACATTTGATGGGGCAAAAAGAATTGATCGACCAGCAGCTAATGGCACAAAATATGCAAGGAATTTGCAGTGGGGGAGAAAGCTAATTAGGCCAAAAAGAAACACAAATTGGCTAACAAATTAAAGAGGTTTTTGGGTTACTCAAATCTCAAATCTCCTAAGAACAAATGTTAAATTCCTCGCTGTGAAAATTCCTTCCTTTTTGGCGTTACATTTCTTTGCATGCGACACTTTGGAGCTGTGCCGTGGCATTAATTCATAGCCCTGAACATGAATGTTATTCATTCCGAGTGAATGAATTGAATTGAATTGAATTGAAAAGGTGGCCACGCACATTGCTTGTTGGATACAGCTGCGACTGTGCCCGCAGCCTGTCCCCTTGGCCATTCCTTGGCCTCAGTTCTTTATGTTTTTGCACGTACCAAAAACTGTTCCCCGACTCCTGGGAAGGCAGCAAATCAGAGCACAGAACTGCAGCTGCTGCTGCTGGGGCATTGTAATCTGCTTAGCCCCCGACTGCTGCCCGACTGTCACAATTAATATCTCATAAATATTGCATGTATCTGCGTCTGTGCTGCTCCCTTTGTTGTATCTTTTGCAATTTAAATGTTTGTCTTCACTTTATCAGGCGGCGGCTAAGACCCAAAAGGAAGAAATTAATTTAATTGCGCACAGAAATACGACCAAAAAATTGTTTAATTATGCCAAACAGAGAGCCATAGGGGCGGGCAGCAACAACAACAAAAACGTGTTAACTAATTCTTGGTAATTTAAGCAAATGCTGATAAAAAACGAAACTCCACCTCCACGCCCCACAGCGACAGACCCAAAACCAAAGGCGAAAGCAAACCAAATGGAACGCCTAGCGGTGGAAATGCTGCCCCACCCCGCTGCTCAACGCCTTCTTTGTATAGTTTATAACTTTTTATTTCGTATTCTTTCGTTGTCTTATTTTCTACGTAATTTGTTGTGGAAAAGAGTGCGGGCGGCGGTCGGGCGTGGTGTGGGTAACCCACTTTAAATTTGAAGATAAAACTAACAACAAAATTAAGAAAATTGTCGCTATTATGCTGTGCATAACTTTCATATGTAAAGTGTGCAAATCATTGTTAAAAGCTGCTTAAAAATGCTTTTAAAAATACTTTCTAAGCACTTAAAGACAGCAACTCAGGCGCAGAAATTATACAACAATTTTCCAAGTAAAAAATCAACTAAAAACACAAATTTAAAGTGTTAATAAATTATATAAAATATATTTCCCAACCCTAAACTAAAGTCTAAAGTTACTCCCATTCAAATATCACAAATTCTGGCATTAGTTTACTCACATGCAGTAGAATATTATTGCCCCCAGAGCACCATCAATGATTTGTTCAACAAATTTACTTAGGCATTTGATTACCACTCACCCCTACCCCCACCCCTGCCACCACCCCTAAGGCTATGATAGTCAAACAAATACGCAGACATCCTATAGGATTTTTGGGTTTTGGGTGCAGCGCCCAGCCAGTCATGGGGCACACAATAATTACCTGGCCTTATCGAACTAAATAAATATTAAATCGTAATTAAAGTCATGGGAATGCCGAAGTGTCTCTGTGTCGCTGCCTGTGTGTGTGTGTGTGTCAACAACAAATTTGTTAATGCTACACATAATTTAAAGCTCTTTTGTTTATCACACACACACACACACACACACACACACACAGACACACGCAGGCCTTTGCTTTTGGTTTATTTGTCTGTGTAATTGATAAATAAGTCGCCTAAGACTTTGCCTAGCATTAGGTCAACGGAAATTTAATTGCTAATTGCATCGTTTAGGGGGCTTACAAATGTCCAAAGGGAAACACTATCAACTTTTGACTAAACTAATCACATTTGATAGATAACCTTAATTAAGCTGTCGCACATTGAATTCTTTGCATTTCTTTGCACCGCGACAATAATGTGTCTGTGCCCCAAATGTCTTGTCTGCCCCACACAGAAAATGTTGTGTAGCTGCACAATTTGTTTGTCTTTGCACACCTGGACGCAGTTGGGTTGCCCAGCGAGTATCTAGATACGAGAATCAAAGTCCCCACGGCAACAGCAAACACCGAAATGCAACAAAACAAAAACTGCAGCTTGGAGCTGGAAGTTTGAAGCTGGAAGTCGAAGCTGGAAGTCGAAGCTGGAAGTCGAAGCTGGAAGTCGAAGCCTGTGGTGTCCAGTCTCCCTCCCCCACCGCTCCACATCTCTCGATTATAATGCGCAAGTGTGACGCATGATTCATACCTTATAAACCCCCCCATTCCAGCCCGTACATATTGCCATTTATTTGCTTACTGATTGCCATTTGCCTTTTGCTGTTGCTCTGCTCCATTTGCGCTTTAAATTTTAATAAATTAATTTTGTTGCCTTTGCTCTAGTCAACATCGATGGGTGACTACTACTATATAGCGTATAAATGATTCTATGGGGCACATGCACATTTTGTAGATTGATTCTGATTTGCGACTGGTCAGACAATTTGCTTGGGATCTTGGGGCTGTGCATTTGTTATGCACATTCTTTGGGGGGGGAGGGATGGCAATCATTTCTATGATATTTCCATGTGATCTTGGGCGGTCTTTTGGTACCTTGATTCATGGCTGCACAAATTAAATTAAAACTGATGTTTCTGTTAATTAAAAGCCTCTTCTTAAGTGGAATTCGATTTGCGGCTACTTTTCCATGCGAATACACGCGAAAGTCTGCATAGTTTTGGCACAAACGAATACCCAAATCAGCTGTCAAGGCAGAGACCAAAGCACAGCAGCAAATTCTTCTGTCCCCAGGGGTGTGCTTTATAGTCGTAGTTTGAGCTTTTTTCCGCTTAAAATCAATGCCAAATGGAAGGAGAGTCTTGTTGAGAAGCTTGAAATTCAGCATAAAAAATGCTGACGACATTTTTAATCCTAAAATTGAGACTAAAGTCAGTCAAAGCGGGAAGGAGAAAGAGCGGCAGAGCTCTGGGTGGGAGAGCGAAGAGAAGCGGGTGGGAACGAGCGCGAGAGCGGCAGTCATCTCAAGGTGGGGGCGACCCACGATAAACCCACGACTTGGGGATGCGCGCGTACCTGCAAAAGGGGAAGAGCGGCAGACGAACGAACGACAGACGAACGAACGACGCAGCTCTGGTTCGTGCGATCGCATCGAAGTCACATATTAAAATGTATACCAATCCCCTTTTCCGCATCACCCGCACACTCTTACTCTTTCTGTTTGCTTTTTGTTTGAACTCTAACTGAAATTGTAGAATCAAGATTAGGTTTTAATAATTCAAAGTGAGTCGTCCCCAGCCCGTCTGCGCCGCGTCACACTCTCACCACACCACACCACACTCTTCCTTTTGTGTCTCCGTCTCCGTCTCTCTGCCCCTGCCTCTTCCTACAACCAAAACGAGACATTTGAGGGATTAGCAGGCGAAACGAGTGGAGTATGTGTGTGCGGTGTGTGTGTGTGTGCGTGTGCGTCTCGATTTACTTCAAGTAAAAACTGAAATCATGTTACTTTTGTTTTTTCTACGCTCGTTTTGCCTCCTCTCTTTTTTGTCTCTTTTCTTTTGACAAATTCGAAAGAAATTAAACAAGCTAAAATATTGATGGCAGGGGGGGGGAACATACTGCGTGTGTGTGTGAGTGCGCGACGAAAGGAAGTGGCAGCGCAGCAGCGCAGTGCGCAAGCGTTTTGGGCTTCAGCTCCATAGAGCCATTAAAATACAGAACACACCCAAAAAAAACAAAAAGAAATATTTTAACGACAAAACAAAAAACAATCAAAACGAACTTAAAGAGAGGCATATAGAGGGAGAGAGAGACAGGGATAGCGCGAGGGACAACGACAACTCCCGATGATGATGACAAAAGGCAGAGATCGGGGGTGACTGCGCGATTTATGCTGAAATTGGTACGCGTTGATGCATAAGTTATGCCTGCTCAAAGGAGAGCACAAAAGTAGCTCACGCTTAAAGAGGAGACAGAGACTAGAAGAAAGGGAGTAAGAGAGGCAGGCAATTGGCAGGCTAATGATTGCCAGTTGGCGTGGGGAGCATAAGCTGCTGAGAAGTGGCACATTTTTTGCCTATTTTCACACAGCAAAGATCATGCCTGTAAGGAGATTTGTTTTCTTGCACATAAGGTTCAAAGTTAACTCCTGAAAACTCTTCAATAAAACAAAACAATAAATTGCATTTGCTCAAAGAATTAGCTTTAAAGGACAGCGACAAATGGCCTTCGGCTGGGAGTTTTGCTGTTTCTGTTGGTTTCGAGTGTTCTCGAGAGGTCCCCGTTCAGCATATCACACAGCTGTCATTATTCCAATAACTGGTTATACATACAGACATACCTACAAGTACAAGTACAGCAAAGGCAACGTCTAAATGCCACATGAAGAAACGACAGCAATGCGCAGTTGTTGAATTTACAAAAGGAACCAGGGAATACACTCACACTCACACACACACAGACACACAGCCGCAAAAGTGGAGACCGGGCACAGACGTTCACTATAAAATGTTAATCCTATTTTATTAAGTGCACGCCATGCGAAATGCTGAACAAACCCAACAACAACCACACACAAACGGCAAACGACAATGAAGATCATTATGACCGACGATGACGAGGATGATGCAACCCAAGCAACAGCAACAGCAACAGCAACCCCTTTTTTTGCAGTGTCTCTCCTGGCATTGCTCTTTTTTTCTGCACCACTAACAAATGTCTGGATCTGCCCATCACCCATACAAAACTTATCAAATATTGCTAATCTAGGTATAAGGCAAGAATTCCTATTAATTTTGTGAAGCGCTGAAAAGGGGCAAGCCAGGGGAAGCCATGGGAAGCCAACGCTAAGTAGGCCAAGTCCAAATTCCTGCCATATGCGAATGGGAAGCAACGGATTTGGGGTTGAAATTTGCTTTAAGTTAGATTAGAACTCAGATTGACTTTAAAGAGAGAGAGGAGATAAATTTGCAAAGAGAGCGCATCTTCATCTTCTTCTTTACTTTAAAGAGAGAGGAGCATAGTCCCCACAGAGAGAGAGAGAGAGAGAGAGAGAGAGCATCTTCCACTGTTTTGTCGCGCGCTTGTCCTCAAACATTATTGAATGATTAATTGCCTCTAGTTAAGCCCAAAACACTTTGATTTGCTTCAGCAGAACTCAACGTTGCGCTCTCTCAATTCTTCAATCTCTCTTCCTCGCGCCTTCTATCTGCTGGCGACAACAACTTTTTGGGGGGGCGTTTTACCGGCGAGCTACCTGCGCCCAAGGTGAATTTACTAACAAGGTGACGTTCTACGCCAACAACCTATTCACCACGCTCGGGGAGACAAGAGCTAGAAAGGAATGGATATGGGGAGATTGCCCTGTGGTGAAATAAATTCACCTTGACCTAAGCAAATGATGATTTATCTTCCTCCGTTTCTTCTGCTGTGATCATAATTTATGAACAAATGGAAACATTTCAAGGCAATCCCCAGATCCCGTATCTGGATCTCATCACATACAGAATTCTTCATTTGTATTCTGTTTCTTTTTGTGTTCTTTTTTTTGGTTGAGCAGCAAAATGCGTTTCCATTTCACGTTTCACGTTTTATTGTGACTAATTGCGTTTGATTGTCAATTGGTTTGCATGTTGCAGACAAATAAATTAATGTGAGCCCAGGGAGGGAGGGGAGCACGGTACCCGCATTTCGGGCATATGGTAAAACTCCTAATAGTTGGGAAAATGCAAGCCAGGCAGCCAACACTTTTGGGTGGCGTGAAAACTTTAGCGCCCGAAAATTGCCAGAAAAAGAGGGCGATGGATTCGGTTGGCTTGGGGTTCGGGTTCGGGTTCGGGTTTGGGAGAGCGGGTTAAGCGGCGCAACCAATTGTCATGTTACCCCTAAGCGGTGCCTGTGGGTACCATCATAAGTATTTATTTATAAGTCGATTGCTATTATTTCGTTACTTAATTGCTGCTCTTATCGCCGCTGCCGCCGTTCCATGCCTTTCTTCGTGTTTCATAGTCGATGCCCATTGAAAATAATTAAAATTAATTAAGACATTCCACTTTGTTCGTATGTATCTCTCTCTCTCTCTCTCTCTCTCTCTCTCTCTCTCTCTCTCTGTCTTGGTCTCAGTTTAGCTCGTTGGAGCAACTTCTATACATTTAAATCGCCTTTAATTGAACGACTTTCGGGGTGACGCCTCAAACAAGACCCACGAGTGAACACAATTTATATTTTTCCATATGCCAAGGCTTGTCCTTTGCTAGCCCAATAACTAAGCTCTAGCCCCCCCACCCCTTGGCTGACTGATTTGTCAAAAATTCTCGTCAGCGGCAAATATAAAAAAATATTTAAACACGTGCATTGATTGATTGTCAGAGTTTATTGTGTGGGCAACCAGGGCCAATGGGGATTAAAACTCAAAAGAGAGTCCCCACCGAACACACACTCCTCGATGAGTGCGCCGCTGCCGCGTGAGTGCTGTGCCAGCGCTGGTCGCGTGAGGCCAAGCGATGAATGCGCAGGAAACTTTAAGGTCGCACTAAAAGTTGTTCTTTTTCATAGAATTTAAATAGAAGTTGGGGGTGCTTTTATGCAAGGGATTCTTTGCTTTAAATAAAAAAAAACTTTTGGCTTTAATACAGAAATCTTTTATAAGTTCCTCAAGCCCGACTCACGCTGTCATCTCTAATGCAGCGTCCAGGATGGCCATAGATGAAAGACGCCTGTGTGCCCCATACGGCGGTGACTCAACCTGAACTGTGGCCAAGCTTGAGGGAAGCACAGACTGACGGACTGCCTGACTGATGGACAGCTGGACAAGCATTGTTTGTGGCGGGGCCACCTTTTTCCCTACACTTGCATTCAATTTTCCTTTACGGGGGGAAAAACTATGCGCGCGTGAGAGTTGTGAGTGATGGAACGAATTTGCATTCGACATTCGATGCGGGAAATGGCTGCGGAGAGGGGAAAAGAAATCTCAATAATGTTTTGCCTTTCAGCAGGGAGCACTTTAAGGGACAGCCCGCCCCCCACTCTCAAATCAAGTGTCAATAAATAAACTAATTGTTTATTTCATTTGGAGAAGCTTTTTAAATATTTATAAGCATTTGAAGCGATAAATAATCCAACATATTTTCAACACCAAATGCGTTTCAACTGTTTTTGGACATTCAAAGAGGGGGAGGAAGCGGGAGACCTTTCAATTTTAAATTCCAAATCGAAATTTTTATGGCACTTGGAAATTAAGTAGTCAACCGAGCAGACACATGGAAACAGAGATCAAAATCCCACTCCAGATGCTAAAAATTAGAGGAAACACACACACACACACATATCTATTGAAACATTAAAAATAAATTCAAATAATTGCCATTTCAATGGACAGGCAGAGCGCAGGCCAGGGAGGAGCAGCAGCAGGAGCTGTCAGGGAGCCGCGTGCTCGCTCGCTCGTTAGCTCGTGTGTGACTTGAATACTTTTCACTTTTTATGTGTAAGAGAGAGAGAGAGAGCGGACTGTCAGGACTAAAGCCAATTGAATGTCAAGCCGCATCGATGGCAGCAACAGAAGGTGGAAAACCCTTAAAGGACTGTCAATTGCTGAGCGTAAAAGTTTCAGTTTGCTTTGCAAAAGATTTGCCTTTAGCTAGAACAAAGGCATTACCAATGCCTCGATCCCTCAATCATCTGTTACACATCTTAAAGTATACATAGAGCCCCACACTCTGACATTGCCCAGACATTCATTATATTTGGAATCGTTTTAATTTGGCAATTTCCTCGTGAAGCATGCCTGAAATATGTAAGCAAGTAATTTCGTATCGAGCAATGCTCATTACAGACACTTTTTTTGGCCATTTATGTTTGTTCCCCCGCCCAAATACTAATAATAATAATAATGTATTCCACGATTATCGACAGAGTCTGCATGTGTGTGTGTGTGTGTGTGTGTGTGTGTGTGTGTGTGTGAGTGTGGGTCGATTAATAAAGCAAATGTGGCCATTTCCCCCAGCCACACCATCCCATCTCGTGCGCCACAGCTCCTCCCCCCCACCTATGAACCGAACGGAACCGAACGTTTTGAGTGGAAACATATCGTCCACATTCTCGCTTTTGGTTTTTCAATGGAAAATGAAAGAAATAAACGAAAGAACAGTTGCAGGAGGCGTGTGCCCTGAATGGGGCAGCAGCAGCAGCAGCAGCAGCAGGAGGAGGAGGAGCTGCCCAGGAGGGAGTGGGATTTATATATTGGTGGGGAATATGATTTGTGTAAAAGTTTCGACGCTCGGTGTGTTCGGGCCATGATTAAGCACTTGAAGTGTAATTCGTGTGTCCAAGTGTGTGTGAGTGTGCTTAAAAATAGCTGCAATGGAAGCGCACACACGAAACTAAGACCATAACTAAAATCTATATGCGATCTGTACGATCTGTGCGACGGCAGCTGCCCCAAGTCTAACCAGCAGCCAGCAGGAGCACCGACGACGACTGCTTCAAGTCAATTTTTGAATAATTACGAATCGTTTTTCGCTTTCGTTGTTCTCTAATTATAACAACATCATCATCATAATCATAATCGCAATCATAATTTCATATTTGGCTGCCTCTTCGCATTTTGCGGCGTTCTTAATGTGCCAAAAAGTGTATTTCGTACACCGCAGCGATACTCACAGAATAGATCCACAAAATCTCCCAACACACAGATGCGAACAACTTTTCGAATACATATTTTGCAGGCAAAAACCAAAAATTGTTCTTCATTATTTCTTTGGCCTGTCGGTATTTTGCATTTATGGCGATTAATAGCAAAAAATGAAAAATATATAGAGAAAATTTGCCAAAATTTGTGTGCGTGAAATAGTGTTGACAGAAGGGAGGCTAAAGGGTTTTTTTAAGGATGATATAAGAGCACATTCCAGGCCCAGGCAGGATCTTCTGATTATGGACATTAGGACTAAGTTCTTTTCTCTAGAAACTTTTGTACTGCGAGAGCTAATTTCATGGCTAATAAATAAACATTTTCAATAACTAAAAAGCTTCCCCTTGCTGCTACACATTTAATATCTAAGAGCACCGCAGATCTCTTCCCATTCCGCGTAATAATTATTGGAAATTCCCACAGTACCCCTTGGATAATGGATAAAAAACATCGAAGTTTGATTCCAGGGAATTTCCAGGGCACACTTTAGGATTCCGATTGGGCTTAGGGCACACATCCGCTCGACGATAGCGCAGATCGCACAAATACGTAATACATACAAAATACAATACAAAATATACAAAATATTCTCCACATTCTTTTGGCTTTGGAGACGGGAAGTGTTCGGGCGACGTCATTCGAAGTTGGTTCGTTATTAAATGTATTTGCTGGGTAATGGTTTATGGATTCTGTTCGAATCGCAGTCGCCTTTTATGGTGCTGCGACGCCGGAAATTATAGAAATTAGCGATGATGATCAATGATTATTGAGCACAAAATTAAACGGATAAAAGATGAATTTATATGTAGAAGATGTCGCTGTGGCGCTGCAGTTCCGTGCGTGACATATGGAACAAATCTTTATCTGTATCTAAATCACCCAAACGACGCAGATACTAGCGGGGAGGGGCACTCGCTTTGCGGCTAATGACTAAGACTAAGGAGCGCCAGAGACACAAACACAAACACAAACACAAACACACACTTAGAACTCGGCTAATAAAATAGAAATTGGCTCGTTCTGGCTGATTCATATTTGATTTTATATATGGGAACATATTCCCTAGACTGCGGGAAGTAATTACCATTTTGCTGGTGTTTTGTGGGTTAAATCCTTCGGCCGTTACTCTCTCCGTTTTATCCTGAGTGAAGAGTTATCGCTGATCTCTCTCTCTCTCTGGTTTGTTGTTAATCCCAAGAAAGTGTTTTATCTATTAGTTAGTTATTTATCAAAGTGGCACATTATACAAATTGTTGCAGCTAGAATTTTGCTTTAGCGTTTATTCTTTTCGTTTTCCGTTTTGGGTTTATTTGTTGTATAAGCACTCAAAAACTGTTTATTTGTCGCGTGCCGAGAACTCTCTATATATCTGATGCATGTAGCAGATATATCAGGGATATGTTTGGCGATTTTGGAAGAATAGAATCAAAATACCGGATCGGAGAACGTTGGCGGTGGTGGTGACACCGAGACACGGGTAGACACTGGAACTTTATGCCGCTTGCCGCGTTCGCACTGCTGCACGTTTAGTCAATGACTAAGGGCGGGCAATTCAAAATTTTTTTAAATTCATCAGCGCTGCCAGCGTCAGCGTCGACAGCAGCAAACACACAACAAAAACCCAAAACTAATAAAATCAATTACAAACACACTACATACAGAAACACAGCGGCAGCGACAGCGACAGCGGCGGCACCGAATGCCGATGAGAGCGCACACACATAGAGAGACGAGACACCCAGCAAAGCAAGCAACAACGAAAGCCGATGAGAGCGTTCGGCAGCACACAGCAGCGCTCGTGTTCAATGCACACCCGAAGTTTGGCTATGAGTTCGGCTATGAATTATGAGGCTGATTCTGCTCTTTGGCTCTGTGCTGCTTCTCTTTCGTTTCGCTCTCCTTCTCTATTACTATGTGTGCGTGTGTGTGTGTGTGGTGCCGCTTTGAATGTGGGCCAAAAGTAATGACAATAGCCGCAATTGTAATATAACGTATTTTGCGCTCCATTCCATGGCTTTGGGCTGACTGCCAGCACGGTTCTATTCTCCTTGCTGCCTGCCGCTCTCTTTCTTGTGTTTTCTCTCTCTTCCAGCAGACGCCGTGTGGGAGTGCGTGGTTACTGGTGTGTGTGTCGTGTGCGGTGTGCCTGCCAAATGAGCCAAGCAAAACAAAAAGGCAAAAATATTCCTTTCCCACAACACACGAATGCATTGCTTCCTGTAGCCCTGGCCAACGCATGCACAGCTTCCTTTAGCAGTATCCCCCTTCCCCGCTCCACTGACGTCACTGCTTGCCGATCCACTGCTTTCTCTGCTCAATGATTTTCGTTTTACAACTGCAGCTGGCAGCTTCGTAGGCAGCTTGTGAGTTTCTCATGATCCTGCTGCGTACCCCTCCTGCTCGTCTTAATTGCATATCTTACATAATCAGTACCCTTCAACAAATCGTCCTTCACTGTATCCCTATTGCTCATATTTCAAAAATCGTTAAGCAGCAAAGGAACAAAAACGAACGAACGAACGAATGCAGGAAACCCTCATGTCAACGACCGTTATTACAGTTACTTATTATTCTCCGGGCAACCCATCCACATCCACATCCAATCCAATCCATTCAGCCCATACCACCCATACCCACACCCATAGCCCACCCATCCATAATTACACACAAAAGTTCCATATCGCATGGAACATAAGCCGCAGCAGCAGCAACAGCGGCAGCAGCAGCGGCGCATAAATCGCAATTAATCAAGTGCAAGAGCCAATTCCTCTAAAACTCTCCAACTCTCTCATTCTCTCTCTCTCTTTCTTTCTCTCTGCCCTTTTGGGTCCTTCATCTAGTAACTCTAACCCTGAGAATTTGGAAATTGTTGGAACGACGCATTTGCCAGCCCGAACAGCAACCCTCCGTAATCACAAGCTGCCCAAACCTAAGCACAAACCCAAACCCAATTTCAATTCCTATCCAAAAACCCAACAACAAGTTCAAAAACTCTACGATTTACAGAACAATAACAAAGCAATATTCCCTCTCACTTGCCATCCTGCTTGCTCCTTCAGGAAAGCTACTACTAAAAATGTAATCATTATGCTTTATCGTAATAATCAGCAGCGGCAGAGGCAGCGACAGCGCCAGAGCCAGCGAACAGCAACTGAAGCAGAGGCAGCGACAGCGGCAGCGACAACGCAGTTAGGAAAGCAAAGTTTTTATTCCCGTTATGAATAGGGTGTGAAAGGGTACATGTGACGGCGTTGAAGCGGGGTCGGCTTATGCAGGAGAATACTACAAGTCAGTCATTATATGAATATCTATTGTAATTACGGAACGCTAGAGAATTTGAATGTAAAAATGTATGTATAATAGGGCAGGGTCTGCACAACCACCTCTTATGTTCCATGGGAAAACCAATCTGCAGCCAATGAAGCCTGCACTCCTCATGATCCATCTGAATGTCAATCTGCATGATGGGTATCAAAGTGCTTATTCAATTCCCGCTGTCTGTCGCCTGTCGCACAACTACAGTCACAGCTGGTACAACAATGGACAAACGTAAAGCATTACTAGCCAGAGAAAGAGAGAGAAATGGCTAAGGGACTGCTGCGAGTATGAGAAATGGGGGGAGAGACTAGCAAACAAACAAAACTAAATTACAACAATTCCAAAAATTTATAATTGCGCTCAAGCGAACGCACACACACACACACATACACATTCAGAAACAGAAAAGCACAAGTTAGAGCATCTCAAACCACCACCACCAATTCGAGCCCCCACCCCACCCAAGTCACTGCTGCCAGCCCTTCCTCTTCCTCTTGCTCTTACTCCCATGCAAAATCGGAGTTCCTGCCACCGCCACCCAACCATAATCATCATCATAGTCATCATCATCGGGGTTTGCCTTCTCGCCTTACATTTCGCTATGCAGGCGCACAGGGGGACGACGAACTAACAAAAAACTCAAAGAGGAGAAGGAGAAAGAAGAAGAAGCACAAACAACACACACAAAAAAAGAGCCGGCAGTTAAGTTAAAATGTACTTAGAGTTTAAGCGTAACCCCGAAATCCCAATCCCAATCCCAACCGAACCCGAAACGAGATTGTGTGTTTTAAGCGTTTTAGTTACCACCACCACCACCCCCCAGAACACCCTTCGAATTCAACCCAACCCAACCCATCCCTCTCTCCCTTTCGCACTCACTCCACTCCACTCACTCGCTCCTCTCTCATGCAATTCCACTGTTCTCAGTTCTCAGCTCTCAGTCGACGTCGACTTCGTCAGCCATCTTGTGCGGCGTTATTAAATTTTATACAAATACTAAAAATGAAATCAAAATTTTCTTATTACAATGACTATTTTGAGACCATCCCATCCCACCTCAACCCGCCGCACCATTCCGTTTCCTTTCGCAGCTCCCCCCTGTACCATCTGCTGTCCTTTTCTTTTCTATTATTCTTATTCTACTTTTGCTTCTTCCTCTTCGTCTGCTTCTTGTTCTTCCTTAACAGCTGTGCTTTGGGCTGGGCTTGGAGTCGCTTCGGTCTCGTTTTTGAGTCTCATCGAGTCTCTTGGGGTGGAAGGGGAGGGAAGGCACATTTCCTTATACCCTTCCAAGGAGGAGGTATGGAAGATCTAAGAAGGATATTGTTCCGCAGCGATTAGAATCTATCAATGAGCAAATGCACGAGAAACCTGTGAAATTTTGATTTCAATTTCAACTAAAATTATAATTTTTCGCCATCTGTTATACCATTTAAAGACAATCAGCTTAGTCGGTGTTGCTGTAAATTCTGATTCATTTCGTTTTCGGTTTCTCCTTTCTCGTATACGAGCATGTCTGCGTGTCTGTATATTTGTTGGTGTGTGTTTTTGTGGAATGAAATGGTACTTATGCCACTACTTATCGACTGCATTCATTGTTACGAGGAGAAAACGTAAAAGTTTTTAGTTTTTGACTGTTGACCCCCAGTCCCCCAGCCAAGACCTCAACCCTTTTTGGTCTCTCACTGGCTGTGCCGGCAAACTTTCTCTGGATGGAAGTCCTGCAAAACGTCGTCCAAAGATAAATTCATAAAATTCAATTAGAAATTTCAGTTGCACATAGAAAAAATATGTGTATAACCAGTAAATGGGGAAAATGTTTTACGACTTCCTGCTGCAACTAAATCGATAAATCTACCTAGCAACAGGAAAAAAATGAAACAAGAATTTACCTGAAGATACTTAAAATTTAAATTAAACATTGGGAAAAAGGTTCTGCCTAAACAAATCTTGGCCTGATAAGCAGCGCAGAGCCGAACTGAAAGAAATTCCAAAGATATGTAGGATATGCGAGACAACCCAAGGACAAGTGATGAATAATACCAATCACGTACGACGGGACAGCGACAGGGCAGGGCAGGGGAGCGGAGCGGAACGGTGCGGAGGCCCACCTTCGTGGCCTAATCAAAAGAGCATTGTAAACTAAGCCAAGACAAGGCAAGCGAAGAGACAAGAGAGGAATTCCAATGCTGAAAGGATCGTCAAATGCCGAGCCAAAGATCAGGCAGAGGTCTGAAGCGAGAACGAGAACAAAAATGCGTAATCTCACACCAACACCAAAAGAACGAAATATGCTGTGCTGCAGACAGCAACAACAAATTAAGTGCCAACAGAGAGAGAGAGGGAGAAGGAGAGAGCGGAGAACTACACCTACACCGCACCTTTATGGTTATATGCAAGGTATATCAATGCAGGGTGGGTACACAACAGGAGAGGCGCTCTTGCGTTGGCGAGCAGAAGAGAGACAGATAACTGTGTGGCCTCATCTTGAGGTGCGCTTCACCTCGTGTTTATGCACCTTGGCCATATCTACATAAATCTACGAAATGAAAACATTTTTCATGCGCCTGAAAGACTGTCAGAGACAGAGAGAGCGAAAGAAAGAGAGAGAGGCGTAGTGATCCATTGGGAGACAATTAGTTGAGCCGAGAGACAGACAGGCTTCCATCTACCAGCAATCTGCTCCTCACGCTTCGCTTTTGGGCATGGCTGTGGCTATGGCTATGCACTCGCACGTCAAAAGGTCAAGCCGACTTCTTTGATATTGGAAGCATTGATCTATTGTCTGTGTTCGGTTATACCGCTCGCACTCGTAACTGCATTTTATACGGTTCTCGCTCTCAGTGCGATTCCTTTTATTTCGTTGTTCTCCCTCCTCCCCCACCTCCTTCTATGATTCTTTTCTTTCGTTCTTTCGGTTTTAGTGAGTTGCTTCGTCAAAATGATTGATTTGTAGGTGATGAATTACAACAACTACATGCTAAGGTCGGGTTAGTTAGAAGCCCACCACCGAAACGCATAAGAGACAGACAGACGAATAGATGGAATAGCCGGGGATGGATGGATAGATAGATGGCTAGATGGATGTGTGAGAAAGGTACGCGGAGTGCATATGGGACATACATAGTGAGGATTAAATACGAAAATTTTTCCATTTAAAAATATCTCTCATTGTTCGCATTCGTATTTTGTTTTGTTTTGTTACACTCTGACCCCCCACTCTCTGTCGCTTTGGTTATGGTTTGCTCATTTTCTTTTTCTGGTTTCTGTTTTTTTTTTTTAGAGGGCAGCCAGGGAGGTGCAGCTTAAAACGTTTTCCACAGATAAAACTGATATCGGGATTTAGGGAAAATTAATTATTGCAGCTAGAAGGAATGAACAATGACAACAATATGGGCGAGTCATCTGTGAGGGATGGTTGTCATTTAGTTGATGGACTTCATGTACAAACCAAGGACCAAGGCATCTCTGGCTAAGATAAAGAGAGAGAGAAATCCCATTAAGTTTCAACATTTCTTTATTTTTTAACAATTAATCTTCCAAGCGAGAGATCAAGTAACTTTAAGTGAATTCTGATGTCGAATATTAAAGATAATTTTTACCTTATTTTTACCTTGTTTAGCACTCAACCTGCTGCCGAATGAGTTGATTACAATTTTGGAAGTTTTTCTTTCATATCGCTGTGCCTCAATCATTCCATTTGAACAACTCTATTCAGCAATTTTCAAACGCAATTCTCTACGCACCGCCCCCGGTCCACACCCCCGGCGAGAGCTGCTGCTGCATGCAGCAATTCCAATTGCCGCTGGTCGCTGGTCGCAACTAATTTGCACATCTTTCAGCAGTTTAATGCATCATTTCGGGATATCCGTGCTTTTTCCCCCCCAGTTTCCATTTCGTATTCAAAAGTGGCAGCAAAGCAAGCAACCCTCTGCGGCCGCGAGGGTGTTCTTGGTGGTTCAATGGAAATGTTGTAACCCATAAGACAATGGCTTTGATTTCAATATAAATTTACAAACGCCTCACTGGGCAATATGTACGAATGAGTGCAGTAGGAAGGAAGGGCGGAAGGGGAGGGAACGGCTGGGAGACAAAGTTCGTTAATAAAAATCTAAATTTGTAGCTGGGAAAAGACTGAGAAAACTCAAATGGCTTCATGGCAATCAAAAATATTTAGCCCATTAATACAGTTACACAATACAATGGCTGTGCCATAAATACATATACAAATGTACAGCACTGTACATACTACGAGATATTATGATGATTATTGCCTGGGTTATCCCTCACAAAAGTTCCTCCTGCTCGTTGGCAACCCATTCTATGTCGTATCTTGGGGTAAATATCTAAACACGGCTCGACTGCCGCTGACTTTGTATCTGATTCGAGTATCTCTTTGTGTTTTTGGTCTCTGTGTGGCTGTGTGTGTGTGTGTGTGTGCAACCCTGCCGCTTGCTCGGATTGTTCCTTATTGCTAAATATGTAAATACATTTGCCTAACTTTAGAGCCGAGGTCTGGTGGCATGTGATTTGGAAATCTCTCCTCCATCAGCAGCAGCAGCACACAAAAACCACTCGACAAAAGGGGGAAAATTGAAATACATTTTCAGCGCCCAGCTCGGCTCGTATTTGAATTTCAAATGTGGTACAGTTTTTACCTAGACATCTATGCAGATGCAGATACGCAGCAGATACTTCTCATAACTTGATGCCTGCCGGTTGTCCTTCAAAAATCCACCCACTTTTCCACCGACTCTAAAATGTTCGAGATCTCTGATTGTCAGAGGATTTTAATTTGTTTAATAATAGAGTGAAATCCCATGGGAGGGATGGTCCTCGTATCATGTGAGGGTTGGACTACTTACAGTCTCAACTTTGATTGCTTGCAGCAGGGACTGCTCTTTGGACACCTGTCCAAATGGAAATTTGATCTTCAAACGAACACGCACGCACACTCCTGGACTTCCACATCTCTGTATAATCTTTAAACAAAAGACTAGGAGCCAAAGGCAGCTGCGCAGTTTTGCCAAAAGAAAATCACGTGACGATGGGCGGAGGAAGGAGGAGAAAAACTAGTTCCTAAAACTACGCATATAAGGCAGATGTAAGGGCAACCCCAGTAGGAAACAAAGACGCATTTAGTTGTTGGCTTTCATCCCGCTTCATCCCGTTTGGCAGCGTTTTTGTTTATGCTTAGCCTAAGACGTGGATGAGGACCACGACGAAGAAGAGAGAGAGACACACAGACAGTCCGTGGTAGATCTCCGGAGCATTAGCCGCTCTTATTATACTCACTCGTGCGCCCTCTGTTTCTGTTCCTGTTCCTCGATTTCTATTACTACGCAAAACAAGGAAAACCATAAACCATTAACATGAAAAAAAGGATAACGTGTTCCTTTTGTTATCTCTCCCCCCCACCACCAGTCTCACTTTTATTCTCTCTCTCTTCCTATAGAGGTGTGTTTGCACAAGACGCAAAAAATATTTTACCAGGAACATGATGATGTACAACAACAAAAGCAACGACAACGACAACGACAACGATAAATAAAACAAATCCAAAGCAAACTCTGCCTTAAGGTACGAATTATATTGCTCAGGTAGTCAGAGATCAGTCGCTGTCTCTCCCTCGCTCTCTCTCTCTCGCTGTTCGTTTTGGGGTGTTCATAATTTAGTTTCGGTTTCGGTTTTTGCGTGCGATTTTTATTCCTGGTGTGGATTTATCATGCGGTATGCGACGCATTTGTGTACAATGTACAGTTGATCTTGGGATCGGAAATGTTATTCGATAGCAGGAATCTCTTAGAGAGGCATTCAGGTTTTTTATTTAATTTTTCTTTGCCTGGGGGCATTCTAGTTTTGCAGTTGAAAAGATTTATTTTATAATGGTTGAGGATTCGATGACTTTAATTGCAGTTCCTTTGTATTCACAACTGAAACTTCTTTGAGGGATTACATTTGATAGGGAGACTGGTAGATCAACTGCCAATGCCACAGTTCCCAGCTGCTTTTTTGTTCAGAAATGCACCTAGAACCTTAGCTGCTGTTTGCTGAGAGAGAAGTGCATGAGAAAGCTCAAAAGCTCTTCCCTTACTTGTCTGCTGTAGTGCAGGATATCCCGTTTGCCGTCAATCAAATTCCTGGCACTCTCGTTTCTCCATCATCTCTCTATGCTTATTCCGTTCGTTCTACACATTCTGCTTTCGTCTGCCCCCGTTTTGGTTGTCATGTCTCGAGGCTCAACATGTGTTCCTCGGCCGCCGCCACCAACTGTTGACATTACAAACTTGTGGTTGCTGCTGCTCCTCCGCTGTTATCAGGCCGATACACTGGCAGCAGCAGCAACAGCATGTGCAGGAGCGAAAGAACTCAAGCGAGAGTCGGGCAATCCTGTTGTGACATGTCGCAACACGTTTGTCGTTGAGTCACACACATACCACACCACAAACTCACATCCAAACACACACGAGTCGCGCGGGACAGACACATGCCATCGGTTGCTTGTTGTTGTTGTTGCATATTTAGTGGCATTTAGCTGTCGCTTTTTGTGCTCCGCATCCGTCCCACATCCTCGTTTAGGGCCATAACCTGAACCTGACCTATGACATTAGCAAAAACAGCAGAGCAGAGCAGAGGCCAGGCCCTGCACATGTACATACACATGCATGCGAACGAAGAGAAAAAGCCAAAACAAAACAAAACAAAACAAAAACAGAGCAGAAACAGAGCGCGACAGAGACAGCGACAGCGGGAGAGAGAGCGTGCAGAAAGCTGAAAACGGAAGGACAGCACAGCGCTATCGCCGTCTGTCGCCTCACCTTTAACGTACGGTACAATAGACTGCGAGAGGGGGTGGGCGAGACGAAACGAAACGAAGCGAAGCGATTCTCGTGTGCTCTCAGCATGTGTTGCCTCCGCTGCTCTCTTCCTCGTTTTTGGCCATTTCACACAGCACAGCACGTGAGTAAATTCTGCGGCGACGACTGCTGCGGCTGTTGTTGTTGTTGTTCATGTTCTTGCAGTCCTTTTTGGCGGCGCGTGTCTGTGTGAGAGAGAGGCCCGCCGGTCTTTCGGCCTGCATGTGTGAGTGTCCTCAACAGGTGTTGCTGCCATTTGTTGTGACTGGCTGACCTTCTGTTGCCGCAGCGACGCAGCCCCGCAGCCAAACACGAAAAATTCATTCAGTAAAGTGTTCAATCCTGCCGTTGGAGAGAGAAGAACGGCGCGAGTCGAGCTCTCTCCTTTAACCATCTCCTCCTACAACACACTCAAGTGAGAGCGAAAACCGTAAGCGCAAACATTTTGCTTAAAGAAAGCGTGTGACACCGAAACTTTTGATACCCTTTTCATATGAGTCATTACAAGAATCAGAATACTTTAAGAAACCATTATACCCTCCTCCCTAGGGCATAACATCGAGATGAAATTTTAAATTCATTTTTTATCAGGCAACAAAAACAACTTCTATTCAAATGTCTCGAGTTCTGTTTTCTCTCTTACTGATGAAAGCCAATGGAAAAGCAACAATAAAAATCAAAATGGGCGCAAGAATAATGGATAGAAAACAGAAGAAAAAAAAGTTACTCACTCTGTCGCTGTCGCTGTCTCTCCCTCTCAGTCGCTCTTTTTGTCTCAACGAGTCGCACAACTTTGAGTTAAGTACACAATACATGCACACATACACAGATCCGCATCTCATACATATGTCTGTGTGTGCGTTTATTTAAAGTACCCAAAAATAACCAAAGCTGGGGCGAACTGAGGCGAAAAGAGTGAAAGACAAATTGTTTTCAAACGTCGTAATCAAGAAATGATTTCCTAAAATATGCGCGTCGTCGACTTTTTGAATTTTGGATTATTTCCATGGAAGGGTAGGGCAGGGCAAACCAGAAATTAATGTCACACAAGAGCCGAAGCCTGGAATGCTCTACAAGAAGGCAGAAGGTAGTTCAGGGATCAAATAAATTGCTTGAGAGCCATTTTCTGATATTTCCTTTGACAAAATATCAGCAAAAATGTCCAACAATATTCCATAAACTGTGTTAATCCAGCCAAAGTCCACTCAAATCCTTAGCAAAAAAATAAAAGAAAGGTGTTCCCTGCCCAACCCAATAACCGCAGCGACATTTAGATCCTAAGTGAGAGAGAGTATAGACAATGAGAGAAACCGGAAGAAACTTCCCTGTCGCAAAAACTCAACAGACTCGGAGGTTAAGATTGAGGTTGAGGCAAGCTGAGGGATGCTGCAATGTGCTCAAAGATAGTTTGATAAATAAATCTCCGAGCTGAGAAGGAGATGAGAATGGAAATGGAAATGGAAATGGAAATGGAGAAATAAAAGATGAAAAGGAGTTCCGTTTTGCAACCAACAGATGGGAGAGGGGTTTCCTTTCTAACGTTGCCAGTGACAAAGTACAGTCTTTTTTTGTTGTTTTGTTCTTTGTTGTATCTTGTGCCATAGATACAGATACTTGAAGCAATTCAAAAGCGTCGCCTGGCAGAGGGTTGGAATGACACACCACACTCCACGTACTGTATCTGCGAGGAACGAGAGACCCTAATGGAAATTAATAGAATGGCATAAGGAAAAACATTCCCATATCTATCCATACAAATTTATGATTTGATTACACCAGCTCAAGTGTCGCCGCCGCATCTTTCGGATACATTTGCTAATGGCTTTTGTTTATTTGAATTTGACGAAAGGGCAGCTGGCTCCGGCTGGCCGATTGATTGGTGTAATGTTGAGCAGCATACGAGTGTGTGCCCCTGCTGTGTGTCTGGGCTGTGATTCGTTTCGGATTGCTCAAGCTGTGCACTTGAGAAGCAACAAATTGTCGCATTTCAATCGCTCCACTCAATGCCGCTCCAATTTGAATGTGTTCTCATTCTCCTTACCCCCAAGCCAATTGTCACCCGTTGTATCTGGGGCAGCGTCTTTTGTTTCAGCAAGTGGCACAAAGTTCGGGTCTAAGAACTTGTATTTTGTTTTAGTTCCCCCACAAACCAAAGCTTCTCCACCTCCGAAATATTACCCCAATTTATAGGTCTCTCTGAGGCTCGAAATATTACCCAAAATTGTATCAAAGTTTAAGCAAATCATGAGCAAAAATTAGCTACAGAAGGCCACAGAGGTTTGTGGTACAGCTGGGGCTTTTCATTTGTTTAATGCTCGGCACAAGGATCCCTTGGCTGTGCCTGCTGTTTGGGGCGTTCTTTGTGGGCGTTTAATCACCCACAAAACGCAACCACCCACTTGACACCCTCAGCCCACACCACACACACACACACACAGACAACAATTGTTTTCAAGAACTTTAAGGGGGGAAACTCTTAAATCGCCATCAAATAATTCCCAAGTTTGAGTTGAACAAATGCATAAATAACAGAAAGGAAAACCCCAGACAGAGAGGCAGAAAGACACACGCACAGAGCCAGAGACTAAGTAAATTATCCAAGTTTTAGGCTCCACCCAGATGGTTCTTGGTGTGAGTGTGAGCGACATGCACAAATACATACATACATACACATGTAAATGCTTATGTACATCGTGTATGTGTTTGGCTTAGTGACTTATCGCTGTGGCTCCCCAACTGGTTTTCGTGTTTTAAAGTAAGCAACATTTAAATTAGCGAATAAAAATGTATTATTAATGCCAAAACATGTTTATAACAGCAACAAATACACACAGAAACACACACACACACACACACAGCTATAGAGAGTAAGAACGCAAAGCAATAGAGAGTAAGACGGGGAGAGGAGAGCGCCGCCGTCTGTAGGTGCGAGCGAGAGGTGGCCTACACAATCGTTCACACAAAACAAAAGCTAAATTCTTGCTTTGTGTAAAGTTTTTTTTGGGGCGGAGCACCCAGCGCCTCAAAGAACAACGAACCAAAGAGCCAGCCCATAAAGAAATTAAATTATATTAATAAATTAGAAGCGAAATCGGCAGCAGAATTTGACTGCTGCCAATGCGAAATTTGTAATGGCGAACATTTTTGGCTGGAGAGGGAGAGAGAGAGAGCAGCGGACTGGGGATTGTTGTACATACTTATTATACATAAATATATTTAATATATTATTATTGTATATTTCTTATTGTTTTGTTGTTTGAATGGCAATATAATCACGTAGCCCCAAAAAAGGTGCGATAAGCCTATAATATATATCTTTAGAATTATTTGTATAAATATAGACAGACATCAGTGGATATATTAATCATTTAGGAACTCTAGAAATGAATGTGATTGGAATTTTAATGTGCAAAGTAACTAAATTCGTTTATTCAGTGATAATTTTTGTGATTCTTGGAAAGTTTTTCACACTAAAGCTGAAATAAAAGTGGATTTAAAGATTCTATTATAACCAGTTAAGGGGTAAATATTCCAGAAACTACTCCCGGACACTCTTCCCATGACAATTACAATTTCAAATTTAATCTTAAAACCCTCTAGAATCTGTAACTTGAACCCATTGAACCCATTAAATGTAATCCAACGTAATTCCTTTCAGAAGTCATTAGTCCACCCGCGACTGTACCCCCTGACATCCACTGCCCCTTCCCCATCACCACAAAAAACTAGTTTTGAGCCTTTATTTTCATTACTTTATTTTCTACTTTGGTTGCTGCTATTTTTGCACAAACATTTTAATTTCAAGTGACGCAGAGTCGACGCTTGATTTTGTTGGGCACGTATTTACATACAAATGTATCTCACAGATACAGATAGCACACAGCGCACAGCGCACATACCTTTGCCGCATACTTAACGCACTCAAGTGACAATAATTGAATTCATTATTACCACAAAAATTTTAGAAAAAAAGCAACCACAAAAAGAACCGAAAAACAGAAAACCGAAAATCAACTTTGGCCGCGCAGAGTGGGAGCGAGGGAGGTGCGGGGGAGGCGGCAGTACTAGGATTAACAATGGCGGGTAATTAACCTGATAGATCCACTGGCCTTGGCAGTAAGACCCGCTCCAAGTCTGTCACCAATCCCAGGCCAGCCCAGAGACCGGCGACCAGACCCAACGTTCGATTCTGTTACCATTTTTATTTGGGCTACGTGCGGGTTTTACTTATTAGACGTCTAAGTGGAGCTCTGCGTGTGCCTATGGTTCGCTCCTAATTACCATATAGTCAGACCACATAGTACGATGATGGGACCAGGTTCTTGGCCATAAAGTGTGTACGAAGTTTACTCTTGTAGGGGGTATGCCGGCATTTATGGAGCAATTGTCGGGCATCTGCTGATTGTTGCGGCTTTAGCACACGTTCTATTACTTGTAATTAGATCATAGTTTATATAATCTAGTCCTTAAACAAGATAGATCCATCCGCAAGAGTATCCACACCTTCGACTCTCTCGTAGATAGACTTTCGTTCTGGGTTTTTATTGTTTACCCTGGCCATGCCTCATATTGACATGATCTTCGTGCCGCTTTGAGAATAAACTTTTTTTGCACAAAACTAAAAGTAAGCAAGACAAAACGGAAAAAATCTTTATCAGCTGAGGAAGAGGTCAACAAACTGCGGATAACGTTCCTGTTCGTTGTCCTCTGTCCCTCTGTGCTCTGCCCCTAGCCCTGGCGACATCCGTAGCTGTAGTATGTGGCTCTTTCTTTATCAGATAATTGAGTTAAAGGTAAGCAAACTGCGCTAACATTACGTTTCACGTGGTGTGTGTGTGTGTGTGTGTGTGCGTCTGTGACTCAAGAGCCATAAACTTGGCACTCTGCTAACGGTAATTTCCGACCACATAAACGGCCACATTGCCATTGCAACGCTTTGATTTTCATTGGTTATTCGATAAGATATTTCTTTTATAGTTAGTTACACACACGAGCTTAAAACATTGACATTAATTTTTTGGATATTTTTGGAGAGAAAATCAAGGGACAGTCACGCACAAACGTGTAATGGTTCGAAGTCTGCAGATTTCACTTAAACCTAATTAAAATACAAATATTCTGACTAAAGCTCACCGTAAATTCACAATTTTCACGCTGCACTTTGATCACATTCAATTGAATTCAACTTTTTACACGTTTTTTATACAATTTTTAATCCAAATTTGACTCACGTTTGTTCTTTATACGATTTAATTTGATTACCGCAATGCGAAAGTGATGCGCGCATCAAACGAAAAATCAAAGACTAATTGAAGTACAATATCTTTCCTTCGCGATGCTACCGCAAATCACGCGACGCGCAGAACCACACACGTAAAGAGGAGTAAGCGCAAACAAAAAAGATGTAGGAATAGCAAGAACTAAAAACCGCGCACTAGACAGAAAGAAAGAGCGGGAGACATAGAGAGAGAGAGGACGACAGCCCAACCGAAGGCGTCAGAAACTGCACTGAAATGCCGCGGACGGAATGGGGAAATGCTGGAATCGAGGAATCGGACAGAGCTTCGCATAAACAAACGTCGGCACATACGCAAACACAAGTACACATGCATACACACACACGTATTTGTACATATTCTATGTATTTGTATGCATTTGAACTCATAAAAGTAAAGCTTATGTTTTCTACCGGCCGAAACTAAATTTGTAACCAAAATAGTCATCAATTTATCATTACATTAGTCTGGAAATGGTGAAATAGATTTCACCTGCATGTTCCAATGTGCACGCACACCAACGCGAGTGGCAAAATTGACCGACAGCAAGACAAATTTTCGTGGCTTCCTAATCTGCCGTTCCTCTTCTTTGCTTCTTTGCGCTAATTCTACTTCCCCTTTTTGCTCTATTTCTATGCCACAGCTGTATCCACAGCTTCTGCATATGTACATATTCCTCTTCCTTGTTTTCAGTTTCTTCCTATGCCTTTTTGTCTCCTCCATGCCCACTGCTTCGCCATCAAATTCGCTGATGCCACTGCTGTTGTTGTTGTTCTTTTCTCGCCTTTGAAGGAAATTTGCTGACAATTGCAATAGATTTTTTTGTATTTTCTTTCGCGTCTCATTTCGTTTAACGAGACACAGAGGGCGACAGGGAAGGGAGAGAAACGGGACTGCAGAGTAAGGTAGTCTTATTTCAATTTACAACCAAGTGACGAAGTCTCACAATTCAATGTTTAAAGTTTTTATCACGTTGTGGACAACAACAACAACGTCGGAAACACACAGCGCCAGACACACACACACACACAGAACAGCTCTAATACAAACAAACAAATGGAGCAAAATGCAGGCAACAGATGCGGGTGGGAAGGTGGAGAGGGTGCTGATTGTGGGGCATGGACAGGCAATATGCAAAAGCCCCCGTTTCGGCGGGTCCCAGGTCCCACAATATGGTTAATATGACGCGACAGTTCGCTTAGTCAGCCCGCAGCTCACTCAAGGAGGGTGGCTGGGCGGTAGGGGCAGGCACTAAATGTTTAGTAACCAACTGAAATAGTAGCACTCGTGTTAGTATCGGTTCATGAAAAACGAACAACACCAACAACTGTGGCGACAGCAGCAAGAGCAGCAGCAGAAATAAAATTGAAAAAAAAATAACACCAAAGGAAGGGATACCTTAGAGTGACGACAATTTGGATACCCTATATTATAAAAGTACCAAGGGCAGTCAAATGACATGGAGATATTAGTAAGGATATGGTATAAGATGAGTTGGGAAATTCTTTTAAGCATTGCCAAAATGTGCTAAAAATTATAATACCCTCCGCAAGGGTATACGAAGCATTTCGGTTTACATAGAGTTTCGCATGTAGAAACACGACTTGCACTTGGATTTGGAATATGAATACATATGTACATAACTACATGTATGCATGTATATGGTCAGCAATGCAAGCGGCAGGCGGGGTAGCTATGGGGGGAAGTGGTAAGCAAACGACGTCAGCGTAAACTGATTACCCCGAAGATCTATTGAGCTGCACAAGCGGCACGTACATGACGTTTTTTGGGTTTGTGTTCGCCCAAGAGCAGCAAAGAGGAATGGTGCGAGGGGTGGGGGGCGGAGTATGACTATGGGAACCTTCGTTTCGGGAGTTTGGTTCGTTCTCAACTTGGGGAGACACAACAACAACAGTAAGCGCCCGATTACTCCAAAGTTCTAGTTAAAACCGAGTGCATATAGGAAGTCAACGTTTTGACTTAGGTTTTAAATTACAGTTACGCCAAGACGCTGATTATGAAATCAGACTTGAGCTAGAACACGGTTCACAAGAACTACTTGAAATGGAAAGTGGGCGATGTACAAAGAGAGCGAGAGAGAGAGAGAGAGAGAGAGAGAGAGATTAATAAATGTGCACTGATGAGCGTGCCAGCTGATGTTCGATGTAAGGACTAGTTTTCTTCTTCTCTTCCAATCTTTGGCTATCTCGCTCTACCTGGTGCATCATCACTTACTCATCACTTACGGTTAATCTCAATCACTCAATAATCTGTTGGGGCGGGCAGCACTATCGCTTCTCCGGAGAAGTCAGCTTTGTTTTTATCGTCAGCCGGCAAAACTATTACTGTAATAGCACTCACATTCCATATACTTTGTATGTGTGCGTAAAACACCCACCACAAAACTGCACGTAGTGAAATTTAGCTGCCAACTAAACCAAACATTCTCTGATCTACATAGAAAATGAGTCTTCCAGAAGCACACTCACACACACACACACAACACAGGCGTAATGCGAGCGCCAGCGCTACACACCAACAAAAATGCGCACATAACTTCACTCCAACTTGGAATTCCAGCAGACTTTTGCACGAAAATGAACACGTGCTGCATTTGCCCCATGCAGGACATGGACAGCGGGCGGTCGGTCGGGGAGAAGAGAGGGAGATAGCTGCGAGGGCTTGGCTCTGGCTTGCAGCCACAGCCGCAGACAATAACAAAGGCAAAGTTTGAGTGCAGTCTATTGTGGGTGACTCACTCACACGCGCTCAGCTGCACCGTCCCAAGGTATATGACATGCGAGGTAAGCAAAAGCGAGAATGAGTTTTGGTTTATGCTATGAATTCACCTGTGTATTTGCATGTCTTTCGATGGTGTGACAAAAAGAGAGCGAGAAACTGGTGTAATGTAATCAAAAGTGCGACTTCCTCACCCATATTTAACACACCTTGCAGTGGACACTGAGAAAGAGAGGGACAAAAGGAACGAGCCCCGCGCGCCGTTTGGTTCCGATAAGAGCATTTACTACGCGCCCGATTTACAAATTAGTATGAGGCGGCAGCAGAGGCAGCGGCAGAGGCGGCTGTGCCAAGTTTTGCCATGTCTAACTTAGTTGGCCGCCTGGGAGTAAGTGAGCGTGAGGGTGTATGCATGCATACCAACATTCATACATACATACATACATATGTGTGGGAGTGGAGTGCAGCTGGCCGAGAGCCATGGAAATGCGAATCTTTTGCGGTGCGTCTGCTTGAAACTTTAGTTGCCCCGGCTAACTTTTAGCAAAAACTTTTGATTTGAGTACCTGCCACTAACTAAGCATGGGGCTGCACAGGCACAAAGCCGCAAGCAGCCAGCATGCACAAACACACTCACACACACACATGCATATGCGCTCCCAAAGTTGCCCACTGGCAATGGCATTGCCGGGAACGGCACCCATCGCCCGGGGGCACAAAACCACGCATTGAACTATGAAAATCAGGCGAAACTTTGCAGACGAAAATTTCCAGCAATGCATTCGAACAAAAATGAAAAAGCCAGAGAGGATGACTTACCGCACCGCTCGCCATCGCCATCACCATTGAAGTTTTAGTTGGAGTTGGAAGTTTTCCCAGGAGTAGTCCGAAGCCCAAGCCACAATTTCAGTCGCAAATTTACAGAACCCGGCACAATTACAACAACGGCGATTGCTACGAATAATGCACACAGCATAGTTTTTCAAAATACCGCAAGAACCATAACGAACTGCGCGGCTAACCAGTACAGGGTTGTTATGCACCAAAAACAGCTGATGCGCCAGGGCTGCACGCTAAGCGACGTTGAAGATTTGAAAATTGTAATTTTAAGCAAATAAAAGGAAATTAATTAACATTAAGTGGTTGTGCTAATGGAACTTGCTCCTCTTTGGAGCTGGAGGACTCATCTAGGGTCTTCTGGGATGGCTGAGCGCTCACCAGCATGTTGGCTGTGAGCAGGTGGAACCAGCGAAAGCGATTTAGATAATTTTCAGCGCCAATGCTGATGAAGTAGAGCTTGAGCGGGCGCATGCTGCGTCGCGGATGCCGGGGCTGTTTGCGCACACTGCCATCCGGGCACTCGATATATCTGGGCCTGTGTGTCAGCAGCAGATCCAGCGCAAAGGTGCAGTGGAGGTAGTAGACGGCTGTGGCGTAGAGCGCCACTTTGGCATTGTCCCTGCAGCACACGTAGAAGCCTTGCCAGTTGTCCCCCAGCCTGTCGCCATGCAGCGCCAGATAAATGTGTACAAAGATGGTCACCAAATGCAGCGTGCCCAGCACTGCGCTGAACACCGACTCCAGCTTCATGGTTGGCTTCTCCGCGTAGAACATGCCGACAATGGACAGCACGCAGATGATGCTGGAGCCGCCGTAGCAGCCGCACAGCAGAAAGATGTGTGGGATGCCTTGAGTCTGGCAGCAGCGCCAGTGGATAAAGCAGCAGCAGAAGCTCAACAGCAGTTCGAGGAGCTTGAAGAGCAGCCACACGGGCTTCTTGGAGCGCATGGCAGCCCGAAAAATGAATCAAACGTGGCTTTGGGGTTACATTTAACTGGAGATCGACAGACCTACTGGGATCTACAATGTCATTGGCTACTGAATACTTAGAACTAACGACCGCTCCTACTTCCGCCAGTACTGCGTGAATCTGTGTATCTGCTCGACGAGTGCTGGCATCACGGCTGTAATGGAGATGTCCAGCAGACTCTGCAGATGCTGCACAGCCTCCTCATCGGTGAGACCCAGCTGCAGATTCTCCTCCACCTTCTTGACCGCCTTGTCCGGCTCCAGGGCAATGTCCGGCACCGTGGCATCCACCATCAGCGAGAACAGATTCAGCATGACATTGGCATGCCGGCGCAGATGCAGGTACGCCGTGTAGCACTGCTTGCGGAACTCGTGATGATGGTCTGAGCTGACGCCGCCCATGGCCTCGACCATTTCCTTGCTCAGCTTCATGGGCGGCGGCATGGGCTTGGGATCGCGGCCGAGAATATAGCCAAAATCAATGTGGAACAGCTTGCCATTGGTGGTGAGGAGAAGGTTGTCCAAGTGACGATCGCCGACGCCTGCAAAGCAAGGGGAAGGTGTTAAGGGAGCTGCCAGGGGCAGGATTCATCCTTCGGCTTACCCAACAAATAAGTAATAACACAGTAGCCCGCACAGCTCTTAATGTACGTGTCCATCACCTCCGCGGAGATGCCGTAGGGCCCATTGTCACAGGGATTGTGCTTGCGGAAAAAGTTGTGTATGTTGCCCTCGCGTGCCAGCACCTCGGCCACGGTGCAGCTCTCAATGTACTGCAGGAAGCCGTGCTTGGAGCTCGTGGCCAGCACCTTGTAGGGCGTCAGCTTGAGATCCAGATTCTCGCGACGCAGCAGCTTGTCCATGAGCGTGATCATCTGCAGGATGAGCTGATCCTGGCGCAGGTCATCGCCGTGCTTGAAGATGGCGACATATTCGTGCTGGGCAATCGATGTGACAAAGGTGAGTCTGAGGAGGGAACACAGGAAACGTTAGCTGAAGATTCAGGAGGGGATTCAGGGCTTCCCCCACTTACTTAGCCGGCATCAGAGCGCTCTTAAACAGCGACGTGCGCATGGGCACGATCTTTGTAATGTAAATCTCCGGATCCAAGGGGAAAGGTATGGGCTCAAAGTTCGTAAAATTCATCTTGAACATGTCCTGCTCCGCGAGCAGCTTCTGAAATTTCTCCGTCTTCTTGTTGCGATTGCCCGGCTCCTTGGCCACCTGCTTGACCAGCTTCACCAGCTCGTCGATGAAGCGTCGCTGCTTGCGCAGGTTGTAGAAGATGCCGCGCAGATTGAAGTTGCCATTCTCGAGGACTTTGAGGAACATTTTCAGCACCATGGCGTACATGTCGTGGGCGCGCTCGTCCTGCTTGCGCACCGATTCCACCTCCTCCACCTCGATGGACAGATACCAGTAGAAGTAGTTGGCCAGCGTGGAGTTGCTGCAGGCGCGCTGGATGAGGAATGTGCACAGATTGCTGGGCACGCTGCCAAAGCTGATGCCATCGGCCAGCATCAGCGTGTTGGAATTTGAGTCGGACACCAGCGAGGCAGTGGCATCAGCGACACGCGCGGGCGTCACAGGTGTGGGAGTGCTGCTGGGACCTGGCAGAGTCTGCACCAAGCTGCCAGTTGGAGCAGCGCCTGAGGCGGGACTGATGGACTTCTCGCCGCCCTTGATGGCTGCCAGTGCGCTCGCTGCACGCTGATTGGCGGGTATCACCGAGGAATGTAACGCACTGCCGCTGCTCGTGCCACTGAGATCCGAGATGCTGCTCTGCTCCATCAGCGAACCGTTCTCGTCCAGCATGGAGCGTGCCACATCGCGCTCCGGGAAGATGCAGCTGTGCAGATGGACAATGTTGCGTGGATCCTCGTACTTGAGCGCCTGCACCAGCTGCAGCAGATACAGCAGCAAATCCTCATCGGGCGCTTGTGCCAGGCGACTGATGGCGTACTTGCGCACCTGCAGATGGGTGAATGTGGGACTGAGCAGCTCCAGTGCGTCCTCCACATCCATGGGCGCCCAGTTGGCCAGCATCCAGAGCGCCTGCATCACCTCATCCTCCAGCTTCCAGTTGATGCACTTGAGGAACTTTGTCAGCGCCTTCTTGTGCGACGACAAGTAGAAGCGAAACTTCCACAGCAGATCCTGCTCCTCGCTGGTCAGCACATAAGTGGGCGGACAACGGTAGACGATGGTGTGGAGCTGATCGCGAATGCTGCAAGCAAAAGGGGGGAATGAGAGCTGCGGGGAATGCTGTAGGGACATCTACTGTACCTCGCTGTGGGCTTGGCATCGCGATCCGAGATGCCCGAACGCTCCGAGCGTGCCAGACGATGATGCTTGCGTTCCACCAGGTTTTCCATTTGTATTTCCGAGTCCGGCACGGACACCAGCTTGGGCTTAGCTGGCAGCTTATACTTAATGTCGCCCTCCGGCTCAAAGTAAACCACGGAATACTGCAACAAAAAACACAAATATTAACGATTTCCCTCCAAGAAAGGCTCCTCCTGGCCACTCACATTATACATATCATCCACAATGATGGCGGGGAACTCAATCATGAGAAACATGTAGTCGGACATGCGCTTCTCGCGCTCATTGATCACTTCGATCTCGCGGAATGTGAGCCGATCCAGCCAGTCCACCTTCTGCACCTGCCCGTTGCGATGTTTTTTGGCCAACTTGCCGAGACGCTGCATCTGCGACTTGGACGACTCCTTGCCCTTGCCGGGCGTCTTGCTGGGATAGCTGCCATCACCCTCGACGCCCAGCCAGACGCGCAAGTCGTACATGCCCTGCCGGAACATGCCGTCCTTGCCGAACACGGAGATCGCTGTGCCGCCAATGATGGTGGTCTGTCCGGCGCCCGAGCAGTCCAGGATGGTCAGCACCAGCATGGCGTTGCGCGGCAAGTCGGAGAAGCGCAGTGGCAGCGACACCCACTCGTTCCAGCTCCAGCGCTTGCCGAACGCCTTGTAGGCGCTGTGCACGGGCAGGCAGTAGGGACGCCCGTTGTTGTAGACCTGCAGGCGCACCTGGAACGAGGGATACTCCTCCGAGTAGAGGCCCGAGAAGCGCAATATGGGATCCTCCAGCAGCTTCTCGTAGTCTGGCTGACGTTTTTTGCCCTCGAGCGTCCCACTGGCAAGATAGTGAAAATTATTTCTCGATTTTTCCCAGTCTCCCCCAGGCACTGCCACGCCCCTTTCCAGCTTACACTTTGATTTGCACGCGCTCGTGGAGCGCGCTGCTGTGTATGTAGCGAAAGTTATCATCGGGCTGATCCATTTTGCAGATGTTTTTATATTAATTGCAAATTTGCATTTAAATATGCGTAATTTCCGTGCAGCAACAACTGAGAGACACAACACAAAACAGCTGATTAAGAGTGGTTCCGAGATGAACTAGTGCCCTCAATAGAGAGAGGAAAAGGAGAATAAACATGCGTATGTGAGTTTCGACACCCTATATTCTTTAATAACCTTAAAAATGTAATTTAATAAATGGTTGCAATTAATTCAATATACCTTTGTACTCCGTTGCACCGTAAAAATACATTGAACTCAATTTCGTAGTTAAAATATGCCGAAGAGTATATAATATTCCGTAAATGGGCACCCCGATGCGTAATGAGTATCAACAGAGACAGACACAACCCACAGCAGCTGATTCGATATGGCTCCGCGTTGAAGCGAACTAGTTCCGCCATCGAACTGGTTCTACGGCGCGCGTGTTTTTACGTTTGTTTTGTTTAATTTTCAATTTTCAATTGAAAACTCAATCTGCGATGGCCACAAATGCAACAATCGAATTGGCGCTGGATCGCGTGGACTGGTGTGCACTGGCCGAGCGGCAGGACGTCCTGCCGCGTGTCTACACACCCGGAGAGGTGGTCATGCCGGAGGCTGGCTTCATGCGTGGTCACGGCACGTTTGTGGAGGATGAGAACATTAAGGCCTCGGTGGCCGGTGTGATTGAGAAGGTGAACAAACTGATATCTGTGCGTCCGCTCAAGAGTCGCTATGTGGGTGAGATCGGTGATGTGGTGGTGGCGCGCGTCATTGAGGTGCAACAGAAGCGCTGGCGAGTGGACACAAATTCCCGCCTAGACTCCATACTGCTGCTGTCCTCGGTGAATCTACCGGGCGGAGAGCTGAGACGACGCTCCGCAGAGGATGAGCAGATGATGCGACGCTACCTGGACGAGGGCGATCTCATCTCCGCTGAGGTTCAAGTGAGTGATCCGTCAGTTGGGTTCCTGCCCCGAAGCTAAATTGAGTTTTCCTCTACAGAACATCTTCGAGGAGGGCACCCTGTCGCTGTACACGCGCAGTTTAAAGTATGGAAAACTGTCCCAGGGCGTGCTCGTCAAGGTCTTTCCCGCCTTGGTCAAGCGTCGCAAGATGCACTTCCACAACCTGCCCTGTGGGGCGTCTGTGATCTTGGGCAACAACGGCTACATTTGGATATCGCCACCCAAAGCTCAAGAGCAGGATGGCGGCGAGGGTGGCTTTGCCCAGAATCTGGGTGAAGCAGTGCCGCGAAACGAGCGCGAGGTGATTGCCCGCCTGCGCAACTGCATCCTGGCCCTGGCCAAGTGCAAACTGATGCTGTACGACACCAGCATACAGTATGCCTACGACGAGTCGCTCAAGTACGAAGCCCACGAACTGCTGCAACAGAATGTCATCTACGATATTGGTGAACAGACGCAGGCTCGTCTGCGAGATGGAGATGAATAGCCAGGAATAAACAAAAACAAAACAAAAACGTGCCCCAAACTTCGTTTTTTGAACTATTTTGAACAGGGTGGCAGCGCTGGTGCGTGTGTTCAGTCTGGCAGCTCGGATAACTTTCGCTGGTCTGGCAGGTCTGCAGGGTTCGTGAAAAGAAAAGACGCCTGAAAAATTTGTGTCACTGCTTAAACCGTGCAACTAACTAATTTTGTGTGCAGTTTGCGGCATTGCTATTTAGTTGTTATCTCCATTAACTATTAAGTGTGTGAATTTGCCAATTGTGAAAGCATAACAGTGTCACTATGGAAGACCTCGCCAGAGCCCGTGAGTGCGAGCTCGCCGAGAAGAAAATCTGCCGCTTCTGCTTGACTGGGGAGAAAATAGCCTCGCTTTTTGCGGAAAACTCTAGCGTCAAGTCGACTGCATCGCTACCACTGCTGATAATGGCCCTCACATCCACCGAGGTAAGTCCGGATCGGAATGTTTAAATTGGTTCAAAGTTGCACTAACAGCAAAACCGAGCAAAGAACTTGGCTAAGACAATGCTTGGGGTTTCTGAACAGACTGCGTTTATGGGGGGGTCTTGGCTAAAGGGACCGGCCAGGCAAAAGCCCTTTGATCGGTCATTCATCAGCACACACCTAAAACCCACATTAACTATTGATATCGTGCCATTTTGGCATGCTAATTGTGTGGAATCATTGTTTTGCATACAATATTGTGACAACTGTACGCACACAAATACAGCACATGCAGCTGCATACACACACTCACGCCAGCTGTTGATGGCGTTGCCACTCACAGTAGGGTGTTTGGCGCGCACAGACAAATTTTCAAAACGATTTTTATTTTCTTCATAATATATCATCTTCAGTGTATATTTTGTATAAAATCTTCATTGTATATTCGTCTTATATAATATTGGTGATATCAAATATATATGTGGCTGTATATTTGCATAAGTCTCCATTGTGTATCTCACCTTAAATGCCTAATAATTGTAATTTCCCGATTGGCAAGTGATTAATTATATATATATGATGAATGTGTGTGTGAGTGGGGATGAAAATTTAGTCAACAATAAAGCTAGAAAGAACCTACAACTAAACTTTAAGTAGCATGGAATCCAAAGTGACGCATTGAGGCGGGGGGTGGGAGGTTGTTGTGGGCGTTGAACGTATCAGGCGGGGCGCTGGGTGTGAGGTTGAGATACTTTTTTTTAGCCAGCCTTATTGCCGTTGGGTTTGTCGTTGAAGCGCAGTATGCGCGTCAGCATGGAGGTGAAGCACGGAATTTGCTTTTGTTGATCCATCATTGGGTTGGCCGGCACGTTCGACTCAAAGTTGATGGCCACATGCTGATTGACGAAAGTGAGCAGCGTGAGCAGATCGTACTTTTTGGCATTGCTGTTCAGCTCCTTGATGAGTGACTGCATGTACCACGAGCCGTTGTTAATATTGCGCCAGGAAAAGTAGCCTGCAAAAGGGGAAAACGTAAATCAAAGAGGAAAATGAAGCTAAGACCAATCCTTACCGGGTATCGTCGAGTATGAGAAGAGAAAGTCGGCGTGGACGGGTATTTTGTAGCCCACGGATGAGTCCCCATCCGTTTCAGTCTCGCTCTTCTCGAGCATTACGCCACCGTCGAGGCGATCGCCCTGGCAGGCCTGGATGAAGAACAACTTCGGCTTGCCCGCCAGCGTGGGGCACATTTGGGCCGTGAAGTAGTGCCAGATCTGGTCCAGCTTGTACTGCACATCGTTGGCATAGATGCAGCCATGCTCGCCGTGCGACAATATGGCAATGGCCAGGCAATCATTGTCCGTGTGATCCAGCGAGGCAATCTTCTGAATTTGATCGCGTATGCTCTGCCACTTGCAGTCCTTGTACACGGACACCTCGAAGCCCAAGCGCTTGAAGCTCTTGCGCAGCTCCTCGGCATCCACATTGGTGCCAGCGCGGGCACGCAGCGTGGGTATCTCGAAGAATTCATGATTAAATATCATCGCCTGGCCGCGATGCTTGTGATTCATGTTGTACTCGCTGGCATAGCGTTCCACGGGCATGCGGGCCTTGCTGTTGATTGCAGCGGCTGGAAGGCTACGAATAAGTTGCAGAAAATCCATTAAACCATCAAATTGGTCATCATCGGTCATATCAGCGATAAGATTAGATAAATATCAGTGGCCGAAATTAGAAATGATTTAATTGAGACACAGGTGTTAACATAATTTTGGGACTTTACCGGCAATTTGGTTAACAAAAAGAAAGGCAAAGGAAATGACTAAGAGAAAGAATGTTAGAACGCAGCACGAAGAAATTTCATTCAGGCAGCAACAAATCATAACGGAATCGGGAGCAAGGGTATCAAAGGAACACAGACTCACACACAGATGCGTGTGCGTGTACACAAATAATATGCATACTTGTGTAAAAGGGAACGGGAGAATGATACACATGGAGACAGAGAGAGTGAGAGAGCGCGCACACACACACAATGCACATGGACCTTACCTCGCTGCAGCCAATGCACCACCGCCGCCGCCGCCGACTTTACCCTCGCAGCCTTTGGCATCGGTACTATCGCCCATGCTGCTGCGATTGCCCGCGCCCGTTCCATTTGAGCCGAGCACAATAAAGTTTCTAGTGATGCACTCGTCCGTCATTTTGCTTCTTGATATCTTCTACTTGGGAGAGAGCAGTGCAGAGCAGAGCAGCGGCCGATACTACTGCAGCGTCAATTGTTTGTGTGGTTCTGTTCTCCTTTTTGCCTGCCTTTTTCCTTTTGTTCGCAGCGTCTGCCTGCCTTCTTCTCTCTGCCTTCAATTGTTGCGCCCTTCTTTCCAAGCGAGCGAGGCCGGGCCCGTCAGTCAGGTTCTTTGATATTGTTTGTAACTAAAATGCCACTAACGCGGTAATCAACAGCTGTTTCGTTGTTTGTTTTCTTTCTTTGATGCACTAACAATTGAGTAATGGATTAAATATCCTTTTATGGCTTAGACGCGTTCAATCAATTAATTAACGGAGGTTAAGCGTGCTCACGAATCTTGATGTTTGTGTTTTGTATGTGATATGCAAGTGTGTGTGTGTATGCACTTGCCGCCAAAGTAGGGATGTTAATACTGATCGATGTATCGACCAACAAACATATCGATAGTGCGTCCATCGATGGTAGTTAAAATATCGTGTAGATATCGAAATGTCGCTTATTTAAATGTTTCTGTTTATTTGTTTTAACAGGTGAGCGCTGATGACAAAATGCCCAGCTACATTTGCCTCGACTGCCATCTGCTGTTCGAGCACAGCTACCGCTTTATGCAGATGTGCAAGCGTGCGGAGACAGCGCTGCGGCAATATCCGCTGACTGGAACGCTGCCAGCACCGATGGAGAAACCACGTCCACCGACCAAGAATCCGACTGTGGTCACTGCGGGCAAAGCGGCCGACGCTCAGCCCAGGAAACTGCTCAACACGCTGGCCAACTCCAAGACGGTGATCATTGAGGATGTCCAGGTGCTGGAGACGAGTTTGCTGGCCAAAAAGCTGGCCACAGCGTCCACACGCTCCAATTCATATCAGATGAAGGTGGAGAACAACCAGGAGCTGTCCATGGATGACATACAGAACATGATGGATGATATGGACAAAGAAGTGGAAGAGGAGGCAGCGGAAGCATCTGTGGCAGCTGCAACGTCGCCGCCAGCAGCTGTGCCGCCCGTTCAGCAGAAATTGCCCAACAAGCCAAAGGTGCTGAACAAACCCTCCGTGCGGATATTGAACAAAGGCGCTGCAGTGGCCGTGGAGCCCGAACTGGCCACGAAACAGATCAAACGTGGACGGGATGGCAATGTGGCAATTGTCACGGAGATTATAGGCCCCAATACGGTGCCCCAACTAGAGGATGCCACCAAGGACGCTGCCATCGTGGCGACCAATGTGTTTCCCTGCCCGGACTGCGAGCGCTCCTTTCCGCTGCTGCAGCTGCTCGAGATTCATCGCCTGAATCATACGCGCGCACGCAGCTTCCAGTGCGCCGACTGCAGCAAGGCGTTCTTCTCCAAGTACGATCTGCAGAAGCATCGATTCATACACACCGGCGAGAAGCCGTTCGCCTGCAGTGTCTGCGACAAGGCATTCACGCGTCGGGCGCTGCTCCATCGCCACGAGAGCACGCACACGGATCTGCCGAAGTTCATTTGCGTGCACTGCGAGAAGCCGTTCCTGTCGCGCGAGGACATGACGAAGCATGCCGAAAGGCACACCAAGTCCCGGCCATTCCGCTGCACCATGTGCAGCAAGTCGTTTGCCTTCAAGCAGGGCCTGGAGCGGCATGAGGTAAGAGCCAGTGGCCAGAGCTGCCTCAAGTTACCTTTTAATTAACTTCCTTTTCCCCCCCGCAGGTGGTCCACAGCTTGAATCTGCCCTTCCCTGCGAGCACTGCCCCCGGAGCTTCGTTACTTCGAGCAAACTGGCCCGCCATTTGGTGGCCCATGCGGGCAAGCGTGCCTATCCCTGCAAATATTGCTCCAAGTCGTACATTCTCTCGCATCATTTGTCGCGGCATTTGCGCATGCACAAGCAGGATTCCGGCGCCTCGTTTGCCTGCAGCATTTGCAGGGAGTCGCACCAGAGCTACGACAGCCTCATCGAGCACTCGGTGCAGCACGCGAACTTGTCCCTCAAGTGTCCGCTGTGCAACGAGAAGATCCACGACATTGCCGCCGTGGAGGGCCACATGACGACGCACAAGGAGGGCGAACGCTTTGCCTGCGAGTTCTGTGACTTGATCTTCCTCAGCTCGGATCGACTGCAGAAACACATCGAGGATGAGCATGTGCTGGACATGGACATGTACCAGAACGATGGGGACAGAGTCTCGATCCAGAGCGATGCCGAGGCAGAGTTTGACCCACATGAAGCCGAGCTGGACGAGGCGGAGCAAAAGTTTCTGCTGCAGGAGCTGCTGCGCGATGAGCAGCCAGCATCGCCACCGCCGCCGGTCAAGAAGCGCAAAGTGGAGGCCACGGACGCCATTGTGATACCCAAGCGCACCCGGCAGGCGCGTCTGGCAGATGTCGCCCCGGCAGAGACTTCTCACAAGACCAGACAGCAGGCAGCGGCAACGAGGAAGGGCTCGGGACGTTCGCTGATCAAAAATGGAAATTCAGCGACAAATTCCAGCCATTAAATTGTACATTCAACCATCAGTAGAGGTAGCCTACAGCTGGCTACACATTAAACGAAATATTTCTTAGTGTTATTCGCCCGAACCGAATCGTCTTGCGTTTGCTTTATTCAATCAAGGATCCAACCGCAGTGTCTGTGTTTTGTTGTGGTGTTCCGCATGGAGTTTAGAGTTTAGTTTAACATTAAATACAAGTCTCCTCGCAGCATACGAATGTGTGTTAGCCAGGCCAGGCCAATAAACCCAAAAAGAAAAAACCTTCATCCATCCTTCCACCCCACACGGAAATGCGACTAAGCGAGTGTCCACTTAGTGCTCATAGCCATCGGGCAGGGGGTTGACATGGGGGTTGTGGAACAGGCTCTTGTTGCCCTCGCCCCAGGGGAAACGCTTCTCGCGGCGACGCAGGTAGTCGTACTTGACGAACTCCTGGCGGGGCTTGTCGTGCTCCTCCTGGTGCTTCAGGTAGGCATTCAGCATGCACAGGCCGACGGCTGGCACGGCCACGAAGAAGGACAGGCGCTTCCACACCTTGTAGCCACCTGCAAGGAGTCGTATATGTTAAAGGAGAGCCCCCAAATCGATGGTCTTGCCTAACAGCCAGATTACATAACCTTAACCCCACAAACATTGCAGAATTTGGCAAAAGGATATTTACCCGAGTGCTCGCCGGCCACGGCAGCAGTGCCGGACATGTTCCTGGCCGCAGTTGCGCCAAATTGGCGACGAATTGCGTGGTTTAGAATAGCAGACATATTCTCCCTGCGATTTTGACGAATGAAAATTTTGCTATTAATAGGGATGACAATTCGTAGGCGAGACTGGCTACGATTGATATCGATGTTTGCTCTGACTGAATCGCACTGTTAGTGAAATTGGAGTCGCCTGCTTTGTTAAAAAAAAATAAGCACACTCTTTAATAGAGTTTATGATATACATGTTTGTCAATTACACAGCATTTAATATAACTTTTAATTAAATTTAGTCACAAATATCGTTCACCTCTGGCACGACTGCAATCCCCATCGCGGTTATCGGTTATCGGCTGCCCAATCGACAACATCGTCGTGTCGCGTAATTTTCTCCCCTATTGTTGATAAAAAATTGTAAATACATTTGTCTAAAGCAAAAGTGCACAACATCCGTTAGTGACGCGACACCGCACGAGCAACATCAGCCAGCGCTGAGCAGCCCGCCAAGGACATGCATATTGTAAATTGAATCGAAAGCATGAGTAGACAGTGAAAAATATTAAATTAGCAGCAACCCGGAGTACAAAAAGGCCACTAAACCAACACCCACGAATAGCCAAGTTTTTTATAACAATTCTCATTAGACAATAAACCCACGGCACACCCCCACAAGTGTTAGAAAGTAAAACGAAGAGTATTATTACAACGAAACGAAACGCAATTTAATTTAACAAATGGCTGCCAATAACTTGCGACAAATACCGCTGACCTGCAGCGGACATACGCGTCCAGTGGTGCATTTGGACTTTAGCGGCATCTGCGACAGCGGATACTTTCTCATCTCCGCTTGCAAAGGTAAAAAACGATGCGCACACAAAAGTTCCCATGCGATAAACTGTCCTTGTGTGTTATTTATAGCCTGCCAATCGACGAAAGATGCAGCATCAGCAAATTAACAAACAAAACAAACATAATGTATGAATGTCTGTGCGTACTTGTGTTTAGGCCTGATTGAGGCTCTCTGTCTAGCCTGGCTGAAACCTTGACCCAAATGTTGAATCACTTATTAATGAGGCGAAACCTGTTTGCTGCGTACGAACGAACCCTTTTCCCACACAAACACAGCCACATACACTTCTCGCTTGCAATATATTTTGCATTCTTTGCCTTGAGATGTCTCTGTCTCTCTCTCTGTCTGCCTGTCTGCTGTCTGTCCTGTCATGGTGTGAGTGCTTGCATTTATGCGGAATCAAAGCAAATCATTTCCATTCCAAGTTCAAGTTAATTTTTGTTTTGCGCTTTATCGCCATTTAACGTACAGGCTTCCCCGCTTGTTTAACAACTTTTCAAAACAAAAAAACTTTGCCCGTTTTGTGCGTACAGGAAGCACCTTGAAACTTCTATATTTACATTGTGAGCGCTGCTGCTGCCGCGATGCTGCTGTCAAGAGAGTGAGAGAGAGAAAGAGACTTCCATATGTATATGGAATGCTGTATACCCTTTAAAACGGGAAGCGTTAGATGGATTTCCTTATAAGAAATGGGAATGCATCCATTTCCTGCTGGAATATGCCAGCACAAGGTGAATTTACTTGCAAGGTGACGTTTTCACCACAAAGCACTCTCCATCTCCATCCATTTCTAGCGCTTGTTGGTTTGTGTGTGGTGAATAAGTTATTGGTCCTCCACTTAGCGGATAACCTTACCTTCTAAGTAAATTCCCCTTGTTTCAGCAAACTTCCTCGCTATTCTCATATACCTCACCGCACCACAGGCAACCACTTCCATTTCCCCAACATCATTAAATATACAATTAACTGATAACCGTTTACATTCTAATATGAAAATGTTGCTTTGATTGAACTAACGATCTGTGTCCCTGCCTGTAAACTGCAAGCGGCAGCTGCACATCGAGAATGTTGTGAACTTGGGAGCTGCCTGCCTGGCTGGCTGGCTGCTGGCTTGCATGATTCCGATTCCGTTTCGATTGCCGCCGCTGCCGCCGTGTCAGGTCGTTGGCATTGGGATGGTGTGGCGTAGTCATTGAGTCAAGGTGGCTTCCGCCGCTCACACTTACAATTTATTTATCAATTTATTACACTTGTTATGGCGCAACTGAGAATTCTGGATTGTTCTTGCAGATGGCAGCCCGATGCTGCGTCACGGCGACACCGGTGACTGGGTGGGCACCTTTGAGGGGCACAAGGGCGCCGTGTGGAATGCCACACTCAATCGTAATGCAACACTGGCTGCCTCGGGAGCGGCCGACTTCACCGGCAAGGTGTGGAATGCGGTGAGCGGTGCCGAGATCCACAGTTTCCAGCACAAGCACATCGTGAAGAGTGTGGCCTTCGATGCCGACTCAGAGAACATTGTGACGGGCAGCAACGAGAAGCTGGTGCGTGTCTTCAATCTGGAGCAACCGGAGGCCAAGCCGGAGGAGTACAGTGGCCATGCCGGGGCCATCAAGCGTGCGCTCTTCTGCCGCGACGACAAGTGCATCGTGTCGGCGGCGGAGGACAAGACCGTGCGCCTGTGGGATCGCATGACGGGCATCGAAGTGCAACGCCTGCAGTTCAACAGCCATCCCAATAGCCTGGAGATCTCGCGTGACAATCACATACTGACCATTGCCCATGGCTCGTCGATTAGCTTCTGGGAGGTGGACACCCTCAAGAAGCTCAAGGAGGTAAAAGTGCCGACAAATGTGGCGTCGGCCAGTTTGCATCCGGACAAGCACGTCTTTGTCTGCGGCGGCGAAGATTTCAAGATGTACAAATTCGATTACATAACAGGCAATGAAATAGGTAAGGAAATGACAGTCCACATGGAAGGATTCTGCTAATCTTCCCATTATTTGGCAGAATCATTCAAAGGTCACTTTGGACCAGTGCATGCGGTGAAGTTCAGTCCCGATGGCGAACTGTATGCAAGTGGCTCCGAGGATGGCACCCTGCGACTGTGGCAGACCACGGTGGGCAAGACCTACGGCCTGTGGAAGTGCACGGAGCCCAATGAGCTGAACAACTCGATGAGCTCACCACGCGAAGTGCCCGCTAACTGATGCTGGAGAATTGCCAGTGCCATGGAGCGATACGAGACGAGCTATAGCTGAGATCTTTTAACGATATTTTATATATATTCCAACGCTGAACTCTTCTACTCATTGGCATTAAATGATATAAAAAACTTCGTTGTGAAATGCAATAGAAATAAATAAATTAAGTTTCTCAATTGTGACTCGAGGCGGCACTGCCTGACGCTTAGATGTGCGTGCCCGTGGCCCAGCCATGCAGGTAGATGGTCGTAAAATTCAGCAGCGGTTCACCCTGATGTACGTCGTCACGCTTCTGCAGATGATCGAACCAGCGGGAGAGGTTCAAATACGCTTCCTTGTCCACGGGCGACAGCGATTTCTGCAACGAAAATCGAAAAATTTAAACTAAAAGCGCACCACAAAAAGCACAAAAAAATACACACCACAAGATCATAAATGGCATAGTAGACAGCCAGATCGGCCAGTGTTATGAAGTGCCCCACGAGATAGGATTTGCTGGCAAAGAGCTTGTTCAAGTCCGCGAGCAACTGCTTGGCCACATTCCTGTCCTTGGAGCCGGGCGCCACGTAGAGCACAGAGAACTCAATCCACTGATACACCTGTGCCTCGACTTCCCGCGTGGCCTTGCTGTTTTGCGCCGTCTCCGACTTGGATTCGTTGGCCAGGCTCTCCAGAATTGTGGCAAATCCCGCCACGGCCTCCTGCTTTGCACTTGTGCGCGTTACGACCTTCACAATAAAAAATCAATTGATGGCTGCCAAAACTTTCGTGCACTAAATTGCGTATGTTTTACCTGCTCCTCGTTCAGCTGCACCTTGCCGGGGGCCACGCCAAGGCAGTGGGCAATCTTTTGCACTTTTGCAACGTCGCACATGGTAGAATTAATAATTTAATAACAATTATTTTTTTTTTTTGGTATTTAATCGCTGACGCGATATTGGATAATAACAATTTCGCGTGCAAAAAGCTATATCGCATGACCCTCAAAAATATACCAAAATATACCGTAGAATATACCTACGACAAGTGGAAGCTCGCCATCTGTTGGTATTTACATGAACTTTATTAGTAGTATGTTGTCAGCACTGAACTAAAGTGCTGTAAAGTAGCTGGACTGCAATTTCAACGAATTAAAACAATTTAACGTTTAAATTGAAAGTTTACACATTTATTATACACTTATGACACATTTATAATATTGGTACGAGTAAAATGGAATACATATCCGACTCATTTTCATCATTAACACCTCCCACTGCACTCTGTCCATGTAAGTACATATGTATGTGTAACTGTACAAACCGTTCGAATTTGGGTTTAGTTTACGGCTCGAATTGACCCTTTTGTGTGGCATTGAGCGGGGAATATATTCAGATTTTTGGACAAAAATTCAAATTACATCTAAATATTTGCTCTAAGATTTGTTTTGTGTATTAAATTTAGTGTCTGTGCACGTACATAAATACATTTATTATGTACATGCCTATGTATATGTATGTGTATTTTCTCCTCAATGTACCGCTACTTTACTGGTGTCCACGCTACAATTTGGGCCGCGTGCCAATTGATATTTTTTGATGGAGCCACCAACGTTATCATTCCTTTAAATTCCATTGTGCTGCAATAGTTTTGTGGATTTTTGTTCATCTCCCCAATACTCGTATTTTTATAAGACATTTAATGGACTTTTTTCTATAAGTAGGTGTGTGTCTTTGCTACAGGCTTAATTTGGGTACATTCAGAGTTAAAAATTCCTCAAAATTCATCGTTCTAAATTGTTGCTGCATAAATCGCATGTAAAACTAATTTCTATGCTGTGTGTTTGTGGCGTGCCTCTCTAGTGTTTCTTTGATTATTTAATTGTTTTTTCGTTTAATTTTGAAATGGTCCCGACTAATCCATACATACAATACATACATACATACACTATGAGAAACCTGGAGTGCCGGCTCATGGTGAAATTACTAATAAGGTGGCGCTGTCCGCACTAACTTATTCACCACGCTCAAAAAGACAAGCGCTAGGAAGGGATGGAGATACAGAGTGCTCTGTGGTGAAGACTTCACCTTGTTAGCAATTTCACCTTGTGCCGGCGGTCAGTGCACGGATGGGGCCTGCTGTTTCGGTTTCTGCAACAAAAATATTTTGTTTAGTTGGATAACAAATTCCTAATTCCTAATGTAAGCAAAAATTGCACAATGTGTAGTAAATGTTCATTGGGGTTCGTTTACATCTAGAGTTTTTTTTGCTTCAAAATAACAATCAATTATTCATATTTATGTGATTTTTAAAAATGCAATTAAATTACCATTACACATACACACACATCAATACATATATAATTAATAACAATAAATTCCATTCGGCAAACGGTTGCCAAACCATTCAAAAAATCAGTACAATTTCGCGCCCTCGCCACTCCCCTAATGGGAATTTTAAATTTAACTTTTCAAAAATTACAAAAATTATTGCTTTTGATTTTGGTTGGTTGTTTGTTGTTGTGTGTTTTAAATTCTCTCAATTGAAATAAAAACAGAAATAAAGTACAGAAAAACGAAAGGCATAATAAATTATAGTTAAGATTTTTTTTTATATTTAATCAAACTATATACAGGATTTAAATGTAGAAATGACTAGAGTAAAGTATAGTTTAAAAAACTAAAATTAAATGGATAAATATATGTACAAATGAGTCATCCATCGAGCGATCGAGTCTGTAACTTAGGAAATTTTGCACTTATAATCTATAGGAAATCCTCGGGATTCGGTTTTAGTGTTGCGTAACGAATTACGCTTGATGCTTAGAGCACATGAAGATTCTCACAGCTCTTGGACTTGGAATCTCTGGTCCAGACGCGTCCCAGCAGGCCCTTCACTTTGAGGCTGGTGGAGGTTCTCGAGCCGCGATATTTACGTGGACTGGAAGAATAGAGACAGAAGACAGATTAGTGCCGTTACACTACACTGTTGTGTTTGCTGAACTCACCTGCTTTGAGAGCTTCCCGGCGGTGTGCCGGGCAACTCGCTCAGTGGTCCGCCCAGCGGTCCGAGCGGGCTGTTGGCATTCAGGCAGCCAGCGTTGAGCGGTGAGCAGGCGCGACGCTTGGACTTTCTAATCGAACGCTTACGGAACAGATCCCTGCAGGGCAAAAGAAAACATCACAAATATTAGCAGGCAGTTCAATGGAGCGTAAAGTGCGTTTGCCACCCACCTGGACTTTTCGGGATTCTCCAGCTTGAGGCGTATTTGGGAGAGCAAACCCACCAGCAGCTCGTCCACATTGTGATTGATGCCCACCGAAGTTTCAATGAATTTACAATCGTAGGCGGTGGCCATGGCCTTACCCTCTGCAAAGAGAGAGAGAGAGTGAGAAAAGTTAAGTGAAAATGCGTGGAAATTATGACCAAGGGCGGCGGCCCCAGTTTACTCAGTTAATCAAATCAAATGGCTGGCGCTTAGTTAAGTCTGAGTTTGATGGTCATAAAAGTGGAACTTGGACACGGATTTCATATCTAAACACGGGCTGACTGGGTGTCCAATGCGGAACCTTCTGTGGCACACACACAACTCGTAAAATCTGAAGCATCAAAGCTTGTACCTCATGTGCGAGAGTGCTCCTGCTGCTGCTGCGAGCATTTTATGACAAGCTCACAATTTTTATTAACGATGTGACGAAAGTTGTTCAATATATACACACACTTTTACCCTATACATACATATATATTTATATAATGGTATGTGTGCGCAGATTTTATTAGATTTTGATGGGCTGCCCGGTCCCCTTCGACTCAGGCAACTGCTTTAAAGATTTAAGCGCTGAACTCTCGGCGGCTGTTTTGCCTTTCTAATTAAAAGCCAACAAAAGGAAAGGCACAACAACATTGAGGCACAAATGGACTCATTGGAGTGGCACTAAATTTGCTGCAGACATCATTAAATATGCCCAGAAAAAGGTGCAAAAAATCGCATAAATATTTCAAACAGCCAATGGAATGCCAATCAAATATGGCTCACTGCAGCCACTCCCTGTCCCCCCCCCTGCACATATCATTTTTCCAATCATTTGTGACAATGTATAGGATTTATGAAAATAACTTTTATGCAGACATTCCTGTACACAGCGTGACGCCTGGGGCATATACAAAATTCTATAAATATTTTATGAAATTAGGGCGCCGCATTAGTTGCTCAAACCCCGCAGCCACTTGGGTGCTGCGGGGGTACAACAATAGGCTTATGTGCCTTAAGTGGAGTACCCGAAGTATCCCCAAACACATGCCACGCGGGACACAAAATGTAATCAATTTTGCGCTGAAACAATTTCTCCGCCATTAGCCTCGGTGAACCCCTTCCTGGACGCGCAACTCCCCGAACCATTTTCATAATAACAAATCTAATTTAACAGAAAATATTGAATTACTTAGATGAAAGAGAGCGCCGAGCCAGCGTTACCTTTGCCAGGGGGGGTTGGGAAAGCTCTTTGGGGAATCCGATATAAAAGTCAAGTACTTGAGCCGCACACAACGCGGCGGAGCGACCTTTAAGCGAGGAGGCGAGACATTTGCCTCACTTAAAACGCTGCCTGTTGACTTCCGCGTGGGCAAACTTTAAAGCTCCACTGTCCCCCAGCAGTCCGCTCTCGCGCATATCGAAGGACCCTCACCCTCACCACTGACTACATTCAATATCTATTTTTAAACAGAAACCCAATCGAGCGCACTTTCAAGTGTTAATGAACAGAGAGAAAGGGAGACATAAATCTCTGCGACTTACCTTCAGATGTGACCAGACGACTCCTGGCGAGGTCCGACTTATTTGACACCAAAATGACTGCCTTTTGCGCAATGTTCTGATTGGTCCAGAGCACCTGGAGCACCTGTTCGGCAACGGTGAAGCTGCTACGGTCTGCCGCCGAATAAATGACGCAGTAGCCATGAGGATCATAGTTGGTCAAGCACTCATCCGGCTGTGAAACGAGATGACAACCAGAAAATGACATTGAGTGAGGTTGAGTTAAAAGCTTTAACAGCAGGAGGATGCCTCTGCTGTGTGCGAGTGTTGCTCTATGGCCTGTGCATGTTAATGACATTATGAAATGTCACGAATAGAGTGGACACTGCTGGGTGGAGCAGCAGGGAGAGTGTGTGTTCAAGGCAAAGGGTTGAGTACTCACAGTCATTTCGGTGTAGCCATGGTCAATGAATATCAATTCCGATTCCTCGCCACTGAGTAATACTGAAACGGCCTTCTCACCAGATTCATCATCTACATGTGTGCCAAAAATACAAAATAAATAGTTAAACGAATTAATTTTAATGCAAAACACGCGCCAGCTTTTGATGGAAATCATTTTCAAGCTATGATTATGAATTGGTGCAGGCGGCATAGCTAGTGTGGATAGAGAGTGCAATAATAAAGGGAATAAAATGCAGTTACAGATGCTGCTAGCGCTGTGCATGCCAACGAAAATAAATATAAAAATATAAAATGATTGCCCCAAAAAGTATGCTATGTTTATTGCCCAACCCAAAATGCAATGCGATGCGGCAGCAAAGAGAACGTGTGCGTGTGTGTGTGGGTGTCGCTGTGTGAGTGCTGCTTCCCACTATTATTATTATAGTTTTTAATATTATTCATGTCACATTATGTCTGTTTTAGCGCCGTGTTTATTCATTAAACAAGAATTATGAAGCCTGGGAAAATGCATGGCCTGGCACGTACATTTATTTAGAGACCCAACCCAAAGGCAAGACCAAAACACACCACCCATTGACCCCATACTTAATTAGTGCTTAGTTGGAACTGCGTTATGCAAAATCATTTCAATGCCTCGGCCATAAATCACAGGCCAAACAAAAGGCCAGGCCCGGCCCGGCCGCAAAGCGCAATCATTTGACAAACAATTGGAAAAGCGCCCACGGAAAAGCCAACCAACTAACTGGCGGAGTGTATTAATAAGTATTTCTGTGTGTGTGTGTGCTTGTGCGTGTGCGTGTGTGTGCCTAATTCCTAGGGCGTGGCTGGTGGGCGGGCAGTAGGCTAAATCGAACTCAATTAGCGGGCGGGAAAAATCAAATCTAAGGCAGGGCAAATGCAGGGGGAAAGTTTTTGTTTTTTGGAGCATTTGTTAAGCATAGAGAGAATATTTTGAATAAATTGTAGATATATTAAAGAGTAGATAGTACTATTAACATGATTATTATTGCTATTATTATTAATAGAATGGAATAGAATTGGATTATTTAATCTGCTTTTACCGTCGGCGGCTTTGTCAATATGAATGCGTATATCACAGTTGCCTAGATCTTTAATCGGTTTTATGTACAGAGTTGTTATAGTTGTTGTTGTTGTTGTTGTTATTATAGTTGTTGTTGTTGTTGTTGTTCGAGTTTTGTAGGGTTTGTTTGATTTTTGGTTACAGAGAATATCGAATTTAGAATGAGACATCAAATTGGATACGAAATGGAGAGAAACAGAGCAGAAATGATCATTGCTTTATAACCAGACATACATATACAATACATACATGAGACATGATACATACATACATAATACATAATACATATGACAGCAAATCGGTGTGGGGCTTTAACTATTATTGCCATCAAGCATTCGGTTTTCAATGCCGCGAAAATAATATCAAAAAAATAAAGATTTTTGCATTCTTTTTTATACCCGGTACTCGAAGAGTAAATAGGGTATATTGTATTTGTGCGGATAACGGTTGTATGTAACGCACAGAAGGAAACGTTTCCGACCCCATAAAGTATATATATTCTTGATCAGCATCAATAGCCGAGTCGATTGAGCCATGTCTGTCTGTCCGTCTGTCCGTCCGTCCGTCCGTCCGTCCGTCCGTCCGTTTGTCCGTCTTGTTTGTCGGCTAGTTCTCAGCACCAGACTGCTGTGTGCTCACACTGAAACCAGTGTATTTCAAAAATGAGCCCCGCCCCCGCAAAAGGGCGAAAACCTCCCAAATCTACAATTTTGAAGATAACAGAAAACCATATCTATCAGATCACCAAATTGGGATCCGATTGGATCATTATTATAGCCACAATGAAGAAATTAATTTTCAGTAAGAAGCGTCTCACACGTCCCTTCTCGTTTTCTTTATTTTTTGGCAAACGACAAACAATAAGCGGTAGAGGGTGAGGTAGCGGCAGGTCAAAGGCCAATGCATATGCACATTTTCGTTTATTAAATTTTCCATTTCGCTTTGTCAGTTTTTATGTTTTTATTGATTTTGTCTCTAATGTTTCTTTTTCTCTTTTTCCTTTTATTTATTTCTTTTTCTCTTGTCTTCTATTCATTGCTGTTCTTTTTTGTCTGCCAATGAAATTGTTTATTGGCATTTTCCCACACTCGCTGGAAAACGTTTCCACCCACTTTATATTTTTGTTATTTGGCAAAAATTTCCAGAACTGAGGAGCATTTATTTTCATTGCAGCTTTGTTTGGCAACAAAACGGAAACGTTTTGAGGGAATATTTTCAAATGCAGAAACCAAAATAGCTACGGGACAACACAGAAACGAAATAAATAGTAAATTAAACTGAAAAAGGTGAAAGGGTTGGGCAAACAGAAGCAGGGAACAGCAGCGGGAACAGTAACAGAAGCATTAACAGAAATAGGAACAGTAACAGAAGCTGTAACAGAAGCAGTAACAGAAGCTGGAGCCGGAACAGTAACAACAACAGTAACAGAAACAATAACAGAAGCAGTAACAGAACCAATAACAGGAGCCATGACAGCGAATGAATAACAAGGGGAAACTCCCTCCGGGCTTAAGGGTTTACGGAGCACGCACAGACAGACAAACAGTTAGATGGATGGACAGTCACAGCGGGGTGATTCAGGGGACAATGCAGTGTCGCTATGGGCTATAATTGTGGGACCAAATGCCAATTGACGCCACTCACCGATGCTTGTGTCGTAGGCATGCAAATACTCCGATGTCATGAACTGCGAGACCAGCGAACTTTTGCCGACGGCTGGGCCACCCAGCATGAGTACCCTGCGAAACAGAAACAAAAGGAAATGCTTTAGACACCTGCAGGCATGCCCTTCCGTAACAGACACTCACCTGTATGGCCCATTGCCCGGATTGGAGGTGCTGCTCTCACGACTGGAGGCCAGCGATGTGCGGGCCGAGCTGGATGTGGGCGCCGGCAGCTGCTGCTGCTGTAATTGTTGCTGCTGCAATTGCACCTGCAACTGCTGCTGCTGCTGCTGTTGCTGCTGTTGGGCGGTCAAATGTTCCGTGCTGGAGTTCGAGCTGGCCACACTGTTGTTGGAACGGCTGCGTCGACTTTTGAGCGAATCGCCGCGATTCACCACACCTTTGCCAGTGATGGAAAAGTGGCGCAGGCGATAGTACTCCTCTTCGACACCAGTGTTGGGCATGGATGCCACTCTGCAGGGAGGAGGAGAAGGGTTAACAGAGGTCTGGTTGCGGCTCTCTCTCTTGCCGCTGCTTACCTGGATCTTTGCTGCGGCAAACATAGCTGATTGGGCCTGCCGGAGGCGCGACTGCCGGGCATTTTTACCGACTGCGAGCGGCTGTGATGGGGTGAGCCATAGCTGGAAAAAGGAGGAAAAAAGCGGAGATTAAATGGGGAAATAAAATGGCTGCTGGTGGGTCCTTGTGCTGCTTTCAAAATAGATCAGCCCATTCGCTGTTTATCTGCAACTGACACATGTCCTTGTACCTGCACTGCCCTTGGTATGTTTTTGCCTGGTGTTAGGAGCTGACCACAAGGCGAACACTCGCTAGACAAATAACTGTTGGCAGGGGGGGAATTATATAAATAATCACCAATACGTATGCCGCGCTATGACAATCAACAGCAGAGGCTGCGGGCCACGTGCCCCCATAGAAATGTTTGTGTGGGCAATTCGCAAAAATAAAATTACAATGTAAATGCGGGAATCTGCCATGTAGATGTGTATGTAACACATATGTAGATGTAAGCAACGTGCGTCAACAGGTTTCGTCTGCGATTATGCGATTTCGATGTCATTTTCGAATGAAATGGCCAACAGGTGAAGGCCATAAAAGAGCAAAGAGTTGCCCAAAGAGTTTGCCTTTTGTGTCGTACGAAAACTTTTTTGATTGCTTTGCTCCGAAATGACCCTCCTGCAGCAGCGTTGGGAAATGGCAAATGCCATCGGAAATTAAATCTCAAGCTGGGCGCCATAAAAAAGAACGTAATCTGTGGGGAGTTGCTGGGTCTCCGTATCGAGGTGCTTACCGCATTTCAAAGTCGCGCAGCTCCTCAATGGTGAGCGTATTGGTCACATCCAGCAGTTGCCGCATGTTCTCATCCCGCTTGTGCTGCTGCGGATGATGATGATGATTCTGTTGCTGATGATTCTGCTGCTGCTGCTGCTGCTGCTGCTGATGACTGTGATGATGATGGCTGTGTGTGGGCGCATGGGCCAGCTGCTGTGAGTTGCGTTTGCGAGCGTTCAGCTCCTTGCCCTGCTCCACGCTGATGAAATCTCCCTCATTTTGATCAGCAGCGTCTCCACGGTGCTGTCCAGACTCAGAGAAGGCTGTTGGGGAGAGAGAGAGAGAGGGGTGGAGCTATGGTTAAGCGGCTTGCAGCAATTGTGTACAAAAGTTTCATTCCCTTCAAAGTACTCATGGTCGGGCGACTCCCATTGAGTGGCTCCTATCGGCTTACGAACTTCCGTTACAAGGCAACCAAGGCTCAAGGCACCCACCCTCAAGGGCTGACTCGTTTACTGATTTGCAACAAAAGTTATTCTTTATCACACACCTTGAACGGGCGCTGCTCCTGCCAGCTGCATTGCGTGTCTGCAGTTGCAAATTTGCACAGTTTTTTTCACCAATTCGTGTCGAGGTAAGCTCCCCGATTCCAACCCAATAAACCGCTCGGCAAGGTCTCTCCACTTCATTCCACTTTGAGCTCTAATGAGGGCTAATACAGGGCACACTTAATGAGCTGCTGCTGGCGCTCCAGCTAATGTTCTTCTGCTCCAATAAATTGCGCGCCAAGTGTGCCTTTCAATGTGAGTGTGGCTGTCTGTCTTTGGGTAATCATTTATGGCCGCAAACGTATAAATTTCAGCCAGGTTAAATTATCAAGAAATTCACACGGCCAGGCAAAAACTTTGACCATAAATTACAGCGAGACTGGGAGGGAAAAATACACGGCTACCGGCTGCCTGTTCCACCTTTTGTGTACAGCCCACAGACCTGCTCCGAAAATGCTGAAATTAATTTGTATATTTTATTGGCAGGCCTGACAGAGTCTGGCAAAAACTTTGCCCGCAAACGCTAATTAATAATGCCAGTATGTGGAGAGGAGAGCGGAAGGAAAGAGCGTGGAAAACCCAACGCGAAATAAATATTTTAAGTGCCATCGAGGGGAAAGAAAAGTTTTCGTTTAAATCTGCTCGATGCTGAGGCGGCAGACGACACTTTCACTGATGACGACATCAGCGGCAGAGTGTGGGCTGCTGTTCCCTGCCACACTCTTCGATTTCCCCCCCCACGTTACACGCGTCGTATGAGTAATATTGCTTCGGTCATGCTGCTGCTGATGACGTTGCTCTTTTTTTCCTCCTGCCATTTCCCATTTTTCCCATTACACAAGCACCGAAAATAGTTTCTTTTTTTCGTGCATCGTCGAGTGCGTTTCGTTGCTGTTGCTGTTTCTCTCTTTTTATTTCTGTTTCTGTTTGGGTATTCTTAGCAGCAGATTGCAACGCTTGGTGGCACATGAAAGGAGTTGCCACACGCAGCAAAATAGCCACAAGAGTGGAAGAGGGAAGAGTGGTAAGAAATACACAAAAACGAACACAAGTTCTAGGGTAGCTTTCGGGCTGTATGCAGTTCACGTTTAAGTTCCAAATTTATGGGGAAAAGACTTCATGGAAGCTGTGGAGGAACATTGACCAAATGTTCCCATAAAAGATTGGCACTTAAAGTGTCTCCCTTCACTGGGTATCCACCAGTCAGTAGTGCCGCTGCCTCCTCCCTTTTGCTTTGCTTTTTCCGGGAGCGGGATTAGCCGGCTCTGTTCCCTGTTTTGTGGCTGGAAAAACTACGCCGCAGCGCGCAGCCAATCGAATTGGCCATTAAAAAAGCAAAAACCGATTCCGAGGTGTTAGGAAAATGTTGAACAAATAAAATGCTGAATGCGAGAACTCATAAGCGGATCAATTCACGTTAAGTGTAGCCAAATTCTGCTACTCTGTGTGTTATTTTCTCTTGGGGTAGCAATTTGATTGTCAAAGGAATGGACTGGTCGGGTCGGGTCGGGTCGGGTCTACGTGCCAAGTGGCATGGGGGAAATGTTTCAACAATCCTTGGCAGCAGGTATGTAGATTGGAATGCAATTCGCTGCTTCGAGTGTTTATCTCTTTGTTTATGCGGAATGCAAATTGCAAATCAAATCAAATCGATTGGAACAGCCTTCCAGCCAGATGCAACGGGAAGAGCCAACCAACCAGCAGCAGCAGCAGCAGCGGCCTTAGCCTCCAACCAGCCTTGGCTATGCGAGTCGTTTGCATAAATTAGAATTGATATTACAGGAGCGAGGCGAAGCGGGAGCGGCGCTGCTGCCAGCACTCATTTCACACCCGATCGAATGCCGCACCCCAAGCCTCCTCCCCCCTGGCTGTTTTGGCCATTGTTTGCATCGTTTAAAAATACATTTCGTTTTGCTAAATATGTATTAAAAATAATCTCGCACAGACCGCCCGAGCGCCCGACCGCCGACCGCCATGCATGCAAATCACTTCTCAGGTTCAGGTTTTTTTTGCTCCACCATTTTACGCCGTTCTGTGTTCAATCGCCTGTGAAATCCGGCTAAAGGAACGTGTACTGGGGGCAGGTTTTTTACTGGCTATTTTCATGCCACACGATTATTAAAAATAATAAAAAACAGCGACCACAAAAAAGTGAGCCTGTTGGGGGGCCCGTCGAGCGTTTTGGTTTGCCTCAAAAGTTTCGGGCGAGAGTTTTCGGTTAAATTTGCATACCGAAAAATTCCCTTACATTAAACACAAACATTTTTTTGTATACAGCAGATTGATGGACTCTTTTCTGTACAAGTTCTGGAGAAACGTGCACGTGCCTGCTGCATGTCTCTGGAGCTGCATGCAAAGGCTGGCCACATCTCGGGAGCTGCGTGTTTCAGGTAAATAACCTGCCTGGAGCAAAACTATTCGCGGAGCGCTTTCCGTTTGTTGAGAATGATTATTTTTGGCACTTGGACAATAACCAGAAGTGTACCAAGAATCACACAATGCAATGCATTGCAATGCAATGTATAGCTAGAATATTTCTCTCTCTATTTATACTCTTGTGCTTCTGTGTTTATTTATAGCAAAAGGTTTATTTATGGCCGAGTGCAACGAGAGAGAGTGCAGCAAATGCAGCAGCAGCAGCAGCCTTCGCACAGCTCGAATGGGGTCAATGAATTCGTATCCACCGTCAAAGGAGCTCCGGCGCAGGCCTCAGGTGTTCATAAATCAGCCAATAAATGACACTTACAAGCCAATTGGCCTCCGGAATAATGATAATGATAATGACTGCCCGCCCAGAGACACACTGCCCTCAAAAGCAGACGATTAACCCCGTATACAGCACCCGGGGGCATGCTTGGGTGTGGGTGTGGCGCTGTGGGGCGCTGTGGGGCACAATCCACTCATTATTAAGTATACGCAGCATTCAGCGCGCGAAAGGGTTGAGGTGCTGCCTAATTGACTCCTTGACCACAGCCCAACATTTGCACTTTGTGGCTGAACTTTCTAATATTTTTTGCTGCTTTATAATTAGCTGTTGGGTGCGGCTGACCCTGACAGTGCCGTGCCGAGAGTCCACGCAGAGAGTCAATAACCGATTTGGCCATTTATCATTTAACAATGCTGCGGTTCTAAGTCAATGGCCGAGGCAGCGGCAAAAAACGCGCAAAGTATTGACCTTTGAAGGTTGAGAAATATCAAAGGAAAATCTAAATGAAAATCTAACAGAAATCGATGCCACAAGTTATGGGTAATTAGTGGCGCGAATCTGTATGGAAAAGCGCTTCAGTTTCCGTTCGAAAAACTCATGGGCAGGTGGGGAAACTTGAGCTCGCAACAAGGACACGCCAAAGCGAGGCAAAACATGTTTTGCAACAGTTGCAAGGCCCACACAAAATGCAACGGCTGCGGCACTTCTATTTTCATTTACATTCCCACACAAGGAAGCCTGCCTGCCGCTCTCTCTCTGACCACTCAATGTAAAATCAATAGGAAACAGCTGAACCCAACAATGGAACTAGAACTGAAAGCCTGGCGAATGTTTACTTTGAAGGTGAATGGAAATGGAAGGAGGAGTATGCCAGGGAGGATGGGTCTGCCGCGCTGCACTCTAACGAAGGTGCCTGGCTAAGGTGCGTGCCTGCTAATAATTCGCCAAAGACCCGCCAGTGCCGGTTTGAAGGTAAAACTGATTCCGGAGGTGGCACACACACACACACACAAGATTGATGGCGTTGGCGCGGCAATTTATGTAGAAGAAGTCTTCTGGGGACTATCGATCCGAATGGGGGAGGGAGGGCAGAAACAATTACAGTTTACACCTAAATCGAAGGGCAGGAAGTTGCCTTCACATTGGAATATTCATTGGAGGGGAATACTCATTTGTTTCAGTCGCTATAATTCTCAATCCCTCACTCTCTCTGATCTGTTTTTATATACGTTAAATGCGAGTGTGCACCAGGAAATGCTTTCGCACAGAACATCTATAATCTTTCAGTATCTGTTCATGGCCCAGTTGATTCCCTCTGCCTCTGCCCTTTATGCATCATTTTGTGTACTGCAAGTACATGGACAAAAGTTCTCAGAACAATGTTGCTAACTCACTGAGGATTACAATGAAATCGTTAAATATCTATATCTATATTTATGCACAGCATCTGCCTTGGTCTGCCTCTATGACAAGTTCTCTTTCTCCCCTACCCCCTTTGCCGCTGGCGGCCTTTGCTTTTTATGTTTTTATGATGCGATTTAAACAAGTAAATAAATAAAGTGAAAACAACCTGTGAGCTGGCAGTCGATAGCTGTGCTGGACTCTATAGACTACTGGGCAACTGTGTCTGTGCCAGCGGCTCTTCGTTCCCTTCCCATTTCGTTCCCGCTCCGTAGTTTATTGTGACAGCTGTCATCTGCCGTGCACGAGATGAACAGACAATACGCGTAGCCATGCATACATTAATACATACATAAATACATATATTTGTACATATGCAAATAGAGTTGTTCTTTGCCTGTCACTTGCAGCATTTAAATTAGTCATAGCCCATTGTGGGCCAGCTCGTTCTTATTATATTTCAATCCAAGTGGAAATTATGAAATAATAATAATAATAATAAACCCCCCACCCCAGCCCAACATTTACGTGCATAAATCTCTGGGTTAATCAATTTTCGTGTGTGTGGCTCCTATCTCAGGCCCAAGCGAAGCACAAATTGATTGTCAAATTGACGTCAGAGCTGCGTGGGGTAGGCAGACGATAAATCTGCAACGCAGGGACTGTTGTTGTTGTTGTTTTGACAGGATCGAGGCTGCTATCTTATCTCTCTCGCTGCACCAGAGCTCTAGTCCTGGCTCGTTGTTAACTCATTAGCAAAATCAATCAACCTGGTTGCCCATCCCCCCCGAACCCCGACGGGGATTTACGATTGGGTCTCTATGGGTTTTATGGGTTTATGTAGTTACCTCCTTGCAGCGCTTCGACAGGCTGCGGCAGATGCGCTTGTAGAAGGGCGCCATGATTCACTGTGAACACTTTGATGGGAATTCTATTGCAGAACGTGCGAACCGGCAATCGACTCTACTTGTTTGTGTGTGTAGGTGTATAAATTAACGGCGTTTCGATATTGTTTTGCTGTATGCACAACGCGTTTACATAGCGAACAGATTGCAAGAAGATTAATTGAGCAGAGGAGATTTAATAACTGTAAAAACACGATATGTAATTGATACTGCGCGTTGCGTTCGAAAAGCTTTTTGCGTTTACGTTATGCCAGAGACGATGCTTTGCTTTACCGTTGCTTTGCTTTACTGAATCGATCGCCGCCTGCGCATCGTTTTATGAGCTGTGAACATCGGCCAGAGTGAGAGAGAGATAGCAGATAGATATATTCGGAGAGAGAGCAAAAGCGAACAGTGAAATCGAGAGAGCGAGTGCACGCAACTTTGAGCAGAGAGAGAGCGGCAAACAGACAAAACGAAGATGGAAAACAAAAGAGAGTTCTCCGCTTTGCACTCACACGATTACGGTTCTACAGTTATGCGGGGGGTATATTTTACAGCTATAATGTATGTACGTACCTGCTGCACAACGATGGTGGCGCGTGGCTGCTTGCAGACCGCAGCCGCCTCCATGGGATTTGCCGTCACATTGATGGGTCCAGCGCCACGCTCCTCCAGCTGAAAGCCGTAATCCTCCTTGGCTCTGCTCTTGTTCGACTTCGTCTTGAACGAGCGCTTGCGGTTGGTGTCCGTTGGGCTGAGTGCCGACAGCTGACCGGAATCGCTGCCCGGACTGGGCATGTGCAGGTTGAGGGTTGAGGTGGAACCATGTTTGGGCGGGATCTGTTCGAACTTGTTGGCTATGTCATCGAACTTGTTCAGCTCCGCGTAAGAGTGATCACTGGGGGAGGAGGAGGACTTGGCCTGCGGATAGAAGGCGTCCGATTGCGGCACATACTGCTGGTTCTCCCGGATGGTCGTGTGGATAACCGAATCGGGCCGTATGCGCTTCGAGTTCTTGCGGGACGGTGGTCGATCCCGATCCCGATCTCTATCCCGCTCCCACTCGCGTTGCTCCTGGTGCAGATGCTGCTGCAGTTGCTCCTGCTGGCTGAGACGCGAGTACTGCTGGAAGATGTCCGCTCCCAGCTTTCGCTCGTACACCGAGCGGTTCTCCGCCTCATCCGAGTCGCTGCTGACGCTGCCCGTCGACGAGCTGGGCGCAAAGCACTCCCTCTGGATTCTCTCGTGATCCAGCGCCTCCCGGTCAAAGGGAAACATGGTGCCAGGCGCCGCCGCCAGCTCCCTCAGACAGCGCTCGCTGCTGCCGCTGGACGAGCTCGAGGAGTATTTTCGCTGCTGGGCGGCACTCACCGTGGCTGAGGGCGACAGCTGCTGGGGAGTCTGCCGTTGCTTGCCGGAAGAGCTGAAAAAATGGCCATCCTTCATGGTGGGCGGCGCCGAGCTGACCTTGGCTATGGCCCCCGTCGAGGCGGAGGGTGTCGTTCGCTTCTTCTCCCGCTTGGGGCTGTTGCGCCGGCTGTTCGATGGCGATACTCCGGGCGATATGTATGTGCGAGAGGCGTCATTTGCATTTGGGTCACGCTCCCTGGGACGCAGCTTCTTGTTCCGATTGCCGGCGGCACTTGCCCCGCTGCCCCGTTCGTCATCCTCCTCATCGCCATCGCCCTCGCTGGCGGGCACGGTGCGTCCCCCACCAGCACTGGGTACTCCCTCTGCTCCCTTGCCTGCTGCTGCTCCTCCTCCATTAGCTGGCCCCGCGTAGTACGAGTTGTAGCCACGCCGCGGCTCTGCCTGCGCCTGGGGCTCGTCCTTGAATGTGAAATGACTGCGAGCCTTTTCGCTGCTGCGCGCCGACTTGGGTGACAGCGGGGATCGAAGGTGAAGTGGTCCCGCACTCGTGTCGGCGGTGGCGCCGTGCTGGGCTCCCTACGGCTGCTCGGCTGTCGCTCCTCCCTGCGGCTCCCAGGCGAATGGCCACCAGCCGGTTGGCGTCGCTGTGACGAGAGCAGTGGAGTGGTGGACGACTGCTCAGCCGTCAATATGGATAAACAGGATTCCTGGCTCTGCAAGCGCGTGGCACGTTGAAAGAAATGCGAAAGAAAACAAACAGAAACATGTGTTGAGGCCGCAGCAGTGTTGCAAAAGTTTTAAAGTTGAGTATTGTAAATCGCGGCAGGCACTTTTCGCTGTTATTAAAAGTTGCAGCGCAATTAACGTAAACAAAACATGGAAATAATGCCAAAAGAATCCATCAAATCAGGCAATCCTTACCTCCGTGCTGTCCTGCAGATTCATGTCGGGCCTGGGCGGATAGCGTGAGCAGCTCGTTAGTTCCAGTTCAGTGCCAACGCCGCCGCCGCTGCCGCGTCCACAGCTGCCGCTCGTCTCGTGCTCAGAGTCGATTTGAATGGCGGTGAGCAGCGGCTCCTCCAGTGAACTGAATAGCGGCTCGCTGGGACCCGAGTTGTCGCCTATTGATGAAAAAACAGAGGAGAAACAGACACCCAGCAGATTGATTAGTTGATTAATTAAACCGAGCTCTGGGCTGGCTGGCTGTGGACATCCGTCAACCAATCAATACCTACCCAAGTCCAAAGAATCGCACGTCTCCGAGGTGTCCGTGTGGGTGACGTTCGTGATGAGCGTGGAGGCCGAGTCCGTGGATGTGTTGATGTTGGTGTCCGGTATGGAGGCTGACGATGTGCCCATTACAACCAGCTGCAAGTCAGGCAAGGAATTGCATTAGCATGAGCTCAAAGGGTTACTCCTTCCACACTCACCTTGGGCACTCCACCACCTGCCACGGCCATGCTGTGCATTCCACTCACGGAATTGTGGTAGGCGCTGGACACGGGATTCAGCGGCAGGCCGTTCAGTGGCGTCGCCGACGAGGATGTTGTCGAGGCGTTAATCTTGTTCTTGATGCTGCGACCGCTCTTAAAGTACAGCCGCCGCAGCGCCGTGGCCGTTGATGAGCCCGAAGTGCTGAAGCCATCATTGTCCGAGCCGCTGGAGTTGCTGCCGCCCGAGAAGATCCCACCACCATTCAGCGCTGCCACGACTGCTGCCCGCGTGGCCGTTGGTGTTGATGGCTTCGACCGGGACGCATCGCTGGTGGGTGAAGCGACGACAGACGGCACGTTCCTGTGGCTGGGACGCGGCGAAGCGTTCGGACTGGCGGCGCTTTGGGTGTGGACGGGCGTGGAGGAGCGTTGGACGTTGGAGCTGCCACTGGAGGATGTTTGGCCCAGTGCCAGCGCCATCATGGCAGCGGATCGTGTGCTCATGTAGCAGGCGGGCGGTCGGGATTTGCTGGCAATGGAATTGTTGGTGTTGATGCTGCTGCCTCTGCTGCTGCTTCCCTGTGCTGCATTTGTTACAGACGCCGTCATGGCTACAAGAGGGAGAAAGACCCAGAAAGAGGATGTTTAAGTCAAGGATTCCCTCAGAGATTGCTTCCGTTTGGCAGCTGACCTCACCGCCGCCTATCACTGCCGCTCATCAAAGGCCGCAAATTCAACTGAATTGGCCACAAGAATAGCCAGCGGATTGCACCCCCACCAGCCCTCAGCCTGGGGCACTAAATCAACAAATAAAATCGATAAACTATAGCGTGACAGCGGCGCCTCCACCACCCCCCCATGTGTCGCTCACATGTTGCGCCATTAAGTGACTCAGTGCCCAGTTCCCAAGTCCCAGTAGGGGTTGCTCGAGTGGCTCTGTGGCTGGCAATTTCCGCTGGGGACTTTCCCCATTCCCATGGAGGGGTTGTGGCAGATTTTTGCACGTAAACACAAAGCTAAATTTACGTGGAAACAAAGCCAACAATCAAACATCAGCCATTGAGATAATAATAATAATAATCATCGAATTCCTTTGGCCACAATTAATTGAGCGGGAAGTGGACGACGGCAGACCATGGACCGAACCGCTGTCTGGCTCGTCCGGCCCGTCGTCTCCTGTTGTTGTTTATCCAAGCGCCGACTCAATGAGCATTCCGTAATAGATTTTTCAATAGAAAGCGAGGGTAAGTATTCCCCCATCACTGATTTATTTATTTATAATTTTTGTGCATTATTTTAGGTCGGAAGAAAATGGCAAATGGAAGAGCAAACTTTTGGCTATTCACTCGCATGTTTTTGGCTCCTTCTTCGACTGTTTTGGCTCCATTTGGTTAACCCAAATTCCATGCAAAAAGTATCCCGCATCGTCTGTCAAAGGTCAAGCAACTCGAGCGCCCCACAAAAAGAGGTCGTCTGTGGCCCACAAATCGTTGAAAGTTTGACAGCGGCCGGAAATGATATGCCCAGCAGTCATTTGCATATTTTTTGCTGTACATTATTTACGCGAATGTCGCGGAAAGTGTGTCAACTATCAGGCCAGGGACAACTTGTGTACGTACCTTTGGAGCTCCTCCTGGACGTGGCTGGGGCTGGTGCAGCTGTTATAGGCGCCCCCGAGGCTGAGGTGGCGGCGCGCGCTGGACTGCTGTCGCGAAAGATGGGAGAGCCGGGCACATAGCGGTCAGGCTGTAAAAACAAGAGAAAGGTTTTCGCTTAATTACGGTTCAAAAGAAGAATTCTTTATCGATGTTAGAACGATAAGATATCACGGCACAGGGCGTAGTATGTTTGTTTATTGTGTGTCGCTTTTGTACAAACATCAGTCAAGTTGTCAGCAGTCTTGTTGGACAGCAATCGAACTTCGCTGGAGGCAGTCAGTCAGTCAAGTGGCAAACGTTAACGGCATCGCGTAACCATCGTCCCGTCAGCAGAGACGCCTCCAACTGTCAGTGCCCATAAAACCAATAGAAGTCAAAGCTTGACTTTGACGGCATGGAAATGATGTCTGCAGTGTCACAAATCCCACTACGGATGGCTCTCTACGTCGCCTTACTGTCGCTGGGCATCACAAACGGTTTGTCTGTCCGCAGGGTTTCCCCAAAAAGCAAAACCCATCATCATCCCACTCATCATCATTCTCGAGTGCCTCCGCACTTGGCAGCTCATTTTCTGCTTAACTTAATTAGCTGTTTTATGGCGAAATGTAGTGCTCATAACGAGTCGTAAGTCTCAGTGTCTGTTTTCCCCCCAGCATTTTCAGGTAAATTTTGAAATGTTCTTGGCATGGATGTGATCTGGCCAGGGACCTCCAATTGATTCAACAGAACTTTTGGCCATCCAATTTCTATTCTTACATTTTTTTTTGGTTGAAAAATTGTGAGCGTTTTCAGTTTGTTTCTTTTCTGGTCTTTGCTTTTGCCTTTGCTTTGGCTCTTCCTTTTGCTGTTTTTGTGTTCGCTTTTCAGCTGTCTACGTCACTCGCCAGTGACCGCATTCAAAATTTATTGATTGCCACACACAAAAAGATGATACAAATCATTTCTCAAAGATCTTCGAAGAGTGAAAAGTTGTTGGCTATTCGCAGGGTGAATTTACTTGCAAGGTGACGTCTTTCAGTATGCATGAAAACAACAACAAGCGCTTGTCTCTCTTAGGGCCGAGAGAGCGTTATTCAACACTCTAGTGGTCCACCCACAGCGGACGACGTCCCCTTCTTAGTAAATTCACCTTGCAGTTGAACAGTGTTGTTTGTGTCTATTAGTTGAAGGGAAACGAAACCTAATCATAATAGACTCAAAAAGAGTACGAATATTCTTCAAAAACAACCTGCACTTGGTACTGTAATTCGTGTTACTTCGCAGTGGTAATATCTGCCACTATCTACTGCAAATATCATTTGTTCCTTTGATTTATATTTGCTTACATTTACAGCTACATTTATCTACTGCAAACATCACAAAATCATTACACAAATGGGACCACTATGACTGTTATAATTCTGATACAATGCTCTATATTTTCGCTTACCGCGAATCCCGCCAGCAAAGCGTGCCAAGAATCAAATTTTATGCAGAACTCAAAATGCAAAATCGCGACAGAAATAGCAACTGGATGAGGGGCCAACGCAATTCTTGGTAATTGTGGAGGCTTTTGATTTGAAGGCGATCTTTCTTTTCTGTTAGGAGAACATTTGGCCAGAGTGTGATGCCAAGAGTCTCGTGTCATCGGTCCGTTTACACATGGTCGGTCCACTCTCTGTGGGGTGTTGGGGGCTGTTGCCCATTGACGTCATTGTTATTACACAAAAAAAAAGGCATATACAAATTTAGAATAGATCTGTGTTGTTTGGGGTGTACGGGGTGCGGGTGGGGGTACGGGCGATACATGTCGAGGACGTTGTCGTGCCACTTGGCAAATAGACAGAAAGTCTGCTGCCAAAATTTCTCACTTTAATTCAATTAATTATTGTATTTTTATAGATAGATGCTGTGAATGTTTGTTGTTGTTGCGGCCGCTTGGGGGCTATTAATAAATTCTAAGAAAAGCACCGCGACAACATGCAACAAATGATGAACGTGATGATCATCATTAAAATCATATTGAGAAAACAACAAACAACAACAAAACGAAAGCGAAAGGCAACGCAGGCGAGCGTCATGACCTCGTTCAATTTTTCTCAGCTCTTTCGCTGCTGACGCTCTCTCTCTATCTATCGCTCTCTGCTGTACTCACGTTGTTCTAAGCTCTCTTTATGCTCTCCTTCTTTTTGCAGCACTCGACTGTTATATTTGCACGTATTTGGACGGCTACAGTGATGACTCCTGTGTAACCAATGCCAGCGCTGTCAAGGTTCTCAATTGCAGCATGAAATATTGCCTCACGATGCGCCAGGAGTCGATTGTAAGTAGATTACACTGAGCAAAAAGAAAACGGGTGCTTAACCCTTCTTTGTTTAGCCTTTTATCTATGCAAAGTTCTTGCCAAAAAGCTAGCTAACTTCTCATCTCTAGCCTCGGCAACGTGCTGGTAGCTGCCAGTTTTTCCCAAGTGTGTTTCCTGCTACAAAATCCTCATAAAAGTCGCTGTGGAACGTGCCGCAAATGTTTGCAGACATGCCACGGCTATGGCCAGGCGTTTAACTCTACGCTACACGTATGCGGGCAGCACCCGCAACTGCCACACTCCCAACTCCCAGCTGTTGTTGGCTACAAAGTGGGACATGGCATGCCTGATTTTTATGCAGAGCTACAACCTTTTTGCGCGCAACTTTGTTTGCCAAAATGTTGCCATAGCCGAGGAAGTTTCCGCCCATTACGCCCCCTCTCGAAATTAGCGAATCGCACGTAGAGAACTGTACAGCAAAATAAAAGGCGACCATTAACTAACTGCTGGTAGTGGCAGAGCAGAGCAGAAGAGAGCAAAGAAGAAGAGAGAGGAGCAGTGATGAAGAGAGAGGAGCAGTGGAGTAGTAAGCGGAACAGAGGAGAAGAGAGCGAAGCAGAACATAACAGAGCAGAACATAACGGAACAGAGCAGTGAGGAGCAAAGCAGGGGCAAAGCAGATCAGAGCAAAATAGAGCTGTGCCTGAAACTAACAACTAATTGAATTCCTTGCTGGCCCACGCATGGACTCTCGGCATATATGTGCATCTGCCTGTGGCTGCCCAGAAGTGTCTGCTGCGCGCAATCAAATGCAAAGTCTGCCACTTGACGCCCGAGCCCCCCGTCCGTGTTGAGCGCTCATCCTAGATTGTTTTTTCACGCTATTGAAAGCTTTTTCCACGCTTTAATTTCACACTGTAAGCAGCTGAAATCAAACACACAAAAGAGCGAGAGAAAACACGGCAGGCAAACCAAAAAACAGACTGCATAAAAAATCCATTACCATAATTTAATGGAAAGCCAGAAAGGCGTACAAAAAGCTACCGCCCACACACAGGCACAGGCAAACAAGCCAGCGACAGCCATAGGAGTGTCTGGGACTAGGACTGGGGCTGGCTCTGGGTCTGGGGCTTAGACTGGCTTACATGGCGCCCCACAAAGTCAACGTAAAGTCTCCCCCTCTGTGTGTTTGCATAACCAGATGAGTTTTAAAATTTGCAGGCGCCTCATTAGATGGTCCCAAAAATTGCTGATTCAATTTAGAGCGGCATCAAAGACGCTTGGCCTAGCGGGGATTAGACGGCGAGTGCTCAGAGCTCAGAGCTTGGCTGCCATATATGAGCCATGCAGTTGGTTTATGCTGCTTCGTAGCAATTAAAACTTTGTGCCACTCGGCTCCCTGGTGTGAACTTTATGGAGAATATATTCTGTGCTCTAAAGGGGAAACCACTGCAGTTCCGCTTGCAGGAGAAACTCTCATTTAAATTCCTTTCATGCGTAGTTTGGAATTTATTCATTCCATTCGTAAAGTTCCATTTCAAGTGGCTGCCTAATTGTGATGAATGCCCAGGCAATAATATCATTAATCAGACACTCGAAAAGTTGGACCAATATTCTATCTGCCACTCTCCCGTTCTCCTGCCTCTTTCAGCGCAATGCGAGCAAAGTGATATCCTTTCTACGTGACTGTCAGGATAAGCCCATGGTGAGTCGAACTGCTGACCCTTTTGCCCGAACCCTTTCTGTACTTATTGATCCACATTTGACAGCTGCCGAATGGCAACACGCCGGATGGCTCCTTCCGCACCTACTACAGCTCCTGCCAGCAGAATCTCTGCAATGGACACAATGGACGCATCAAGAACTCAACGGGCGGCGCAGCTAGCAGTGGCAGCGGCATCCACAATGCCATTGTGCCCGGCAAGAATACGGGCCACAGCAGCAGCCATGGCAACGCCCGGGGATTCGCATTTGCATTCGGCTTGGGCCTATTCATTCTGTGTGCCAAACGCCTACGATGCTGCGTGTCACAGCTGGAGGTGGAGTGAGAGCCAAGAGTGGGAGGGACAAGGGCCACTATGGAATAAAAACTTCAAACTCAATCAGTGTGCTGGGCATTTTGTGTCTCCGCTCGGTGTGCAATTAAACTGCTTTAGTGGGCCCCCCCCCGGCTGCTGGGCACTAATTAGTATGGCCAGAGTGCTGTAATAACCTTTGACAGCCACCGAAAGTTTTGCGTGTGGTTTTGTGCAGATTATTGACATGGCAGCCCGAAGCCCGAGCCCGAAGGCTGCTCTAAAAGCTGAAGGCAAAACCGCAGGCCACGTTGGTAATTGCATCGACCGCCAGGCAGGCTTTTAGGCCTCTGTCCAGCTTCCGGCATATCCATGTCCCTCACCGGAATCGAATCAAAAATATATGTATGTAAATATGTATTTGTTTTCCAGCTAATAGCACTTTCGTGTGCCACTAATTGTATTTAGTCTAATGGTCAAGCGGCGCTGACATCTTTACGCAATGAAACACGAAAACATTTCAATGCAAATGCCTATGAAAAATATGCAAAAATATTGGCAGAAGGTTGAGGCAACTAAGGATATATAAAACATATAGTAAGAGTCTATCTCCCGATCAAGAACTCAACTCAAATTTAACTTGCAGACTGTTAGCTTTCCCTGTATTTGGTCTTCGCTCCAATAAATCACAGAATTTTCGTCAAGTCCTTGTCTATGTTAGAGCTAGTGTAAACATGCACATACAGTGCGTCAGGCAAGTATTTTCACAAGGCAAATGGTCAAAGATTTCAAGTAAATTATTGCCAGGCAGCAGCTAATGGAAACATCAACTTCGAATGCAAATGAAACTGCACATAAATATGCTTTGTGCTTGGTGCGCACACTTCACACACACACTGTACGAGCAGCTTGTGTTTGTTTAGTCTTTACGCATTAAAGTTGACTCCCGACTGTGTTCCATGATTTTTCTCCAACACTTTTTGACACGCTTTTGGCGCTTTTCGGAACGCGAAAAGCAAACAACCCACAAACAGCAACAACTGGAACATGAAAAGTGACCTGACACGCCCCGTTTAACGCCCACAGCTAGTACATTTTTCTGCTAGTGGAATTTCATTTCCGTAGCAACAAAGTTTAAACGGGTCTCTAGGGAGGGATGTGGCATAGGTATGGCTGGAAATGCCAGTGGAAATTCATAAACCAATCCCTCAGCCATGTGTTCGGGCAAAGTTTCAGCTGAATGAACTCTTCAAGCGGTAGATACATATGGAAACTGGCGGGGAACAAGTTTGAAGCATTAAATCATAGAATTTTAGACCATAAAACACTTTACACTAAACGAAATGATATGAAATTTCCAGGAACTGCGACCGCACTTCATCAAATACAGAAGAGCAAAACAAAGAGCACAAAGCCAACAGAGTTACCTGCCCCCCTACCGCAGTATTAAATATTCACTAATTGAAATGTTGTCAGCGGGAGGAGGAGCAGGAGCAAAAGCAGGGGCAGCAGAAGGAGAAACAACAGCAATAAGAGCATCATCAAACCATGCAAACAATTATTTTTAATTTGTAAATTAATGCAAACATCTCTCCCACCAACCAACCAACCAACCAATCATCCTTCCAGGTGCTGCGTGGTGCGTGGAACATACTTAAGAAAACGCTCGACTTTCGGCCGGAAGTAATTTTTACTCGACAAATATTGACTTGATCCCAATTGCGAGTTGTTAGCCGAAATGTAAGGAAAAGTTGAAAGCATTCCTTCAGTCGCCGTGCCCCCACTGAGGTGTGCGGGCTTGCTGCTCACTTGACAGTTGGCCACCGCCACAGCGGGCCATAAACAATGGAGTCCCCAACCAGAAATGGGTGATGGTGTGGTTCACTTTGTTCTTATTTACAGCTCACCAGACCCCACTGTGAGCTGAGGGAATTTTCTTCAAAGAAAAAGCAGCAGAAAGGGCAGCAGTCGCAGCTGCAGATACACTTTCAGCGGGTTAAACTTTGGTTGGACTTTCCACTGCTTGCCTCTTGCACTGGCAAGCAGTTCAACCGAGTCGCGCTACCCTCTGGCAGAGCATCCAAAAAGCAAGGTGTGCACTTGCAGACATCATTGTAAATTTACTCGACTCGAAATGGGAACGCCGTCAGATAAACGCTGACAGTTTTGGATGGCTGGATGGGGGATTTTGTGTCCACATTTCTGAGTCAGCGGGTTGTCTGCAGCTGGCTGCGGGGCGGGTATAGAAAATAGTTCGAGTCCGCTTCTGATTCCATTGGTCTGGTTATTGCCAGTTCACAGTCCCCCGCCAATGGCTGTCTTTGGCCCAGCCCCAGATCCAGCTCCGGGAATTCCATCCTCGGTGCATTGAACCCCCCCACACAGCACAGAGCAGTCTGGACATCAGGCTGTCTGTCTCTCCGTCTGACTGTCTGCTGGGTTCTTGGTATCATTTCGCATCGTTCTGCTCGTTGCGTTTCCCTCTTCTGGGAAATGAATGAAAATAAATGGCACAAAGCGAAATGTGAAATGCGTGCCGGAAACTATGGCAGGGAGGGAAAACCCTTTCTCTTGTCGGCAGTGGGATGATTTCCCATTATTATAATGCCAGTGCACACAGGATAGACAGAGTCATAGGACGGTCGCACTCTCAGTTACAGTCGCAGCGCACAATTACAGTCACAGTTACACTTACACTCTCAGTTACAGTCGCAGTCCACAATTACAGTCACACCTGCAGCTGCCTCTGTTTTGGGATTGTGCACCTTGCCTGGGCCACTGTCCTATAATTTTCGAGTAAAAGGCAGATCCTCACATGGATAAATAAATATTCGCCACCATCAAAAGAAAGTGCCCGCCGAGTATGTGTTATAAAAATAATTTTGACAAAATTTCGCCATAACAATAATACGAAATAAAATTAAAAAATGCAATCCAGAACAACAACAGGGAATAATCGAAAAAAAAGATAAAGCCAGCCGAAGGCGGAACCAGGCAGCGTGAAAGTCGCTTGATTTATGCCCTCTGCTATCTCTGCTCTTCGTTGTACTCTCTTCGCTCTGCTCTCTTAGCTCCCCCGCTTTGCCCGTGGGTCCGTTCCCGTTCCGTTCCCCGCGCTCCTGACAATCACAAAAGTAAAGTGAGCGACGGCGGCTGCAGCGACGACCTAGGAAATGTGGAGCACGTTTCGGGAGCGCAAGTGGGCGTGGTAGCTGCCGGGAGGCAATGGACGTGCCTCCATGCCATGCCATCTTTGCATAATATTTACATACAATTTCTTCATTTGTTATTTTTATTTTAATTTCTTCTTTTTGTGCTATCAATGAATAAAATATGAAGTCGGGTCGGGTCGAGTCTCATTTTTGCGTTGAGCAAATTGCAATTAAATAATTAAAATAAAGAAAATGAAAACCACAAAAGCGGTGCATTTGATGTATGCATAGAGCTACAAATACATTCATACATATTTACATATGCATAACCCAAAAATAATAATTCCTTTTGATGTGTAAAGAATTGCCCTGAATGGGCGGGCGGGCGGTTGTTCGTTTTGTAATAATAATTGCCTTTAGCTCACGGTTTTTTGCCACACAAAATGATTATTGATGAGCACTTTGGCCTATTTTATCAAAATCAAAAACGACACAACAACGTCACCGCCGGCAGCCGCTCGTCCGTTCGTCCGCACGTCCCTCTGCCCGTCCCTGTCCCTCTGTTTGCTGGCAAATGAAGCGTGAAATGCGGCCCGACAATGGCGGGCAACGCGCCAGCATACATTAAATCTTGCGAAAGTTTAGCAACAGTTCTCCCCCACCCCTTCCGTGCTTAGCACACCTCAGCGCGGTGCAGGGGCTGATTGGTTGGGTTTTTATTAGACTTTTGGCAAGTGGCAAGACGACAAATGACGTCAAACGGCAGACATGGACCACGACTGATCGCGCAGCCAGAGCCTCCCCCTTGGACTGTTCCCTGTAGGGTACAACGCGTGGGCGAAGCTGCTTCCAGGAAATCCCCATGATTCACTTGAGGCTGATGTCGCCGCCGGCTGGGATTCAGTCACTCAAATTTCAGCAGGCACACGCCAATCGCTGCAGGAATGAGCGGGAAATGCCAGGAATGCCAAAATATTGATGAAAGTCAAGCCGAGGCTTTTAGCCGTGGAGACGCGTGCCAATCCGGCAGATATGAGAACATCAAGGAAAATGTATGTAAATATGTACAAACTTATGTATACATTATATGTACATATTTACATACATACATATGTATGTACATCTGTGTGATTGTAATTTCATATCTACTGAGTGTGGCAACAAAAGATCACCCGCTGAATGACCAGACACATTTATTTGTTGCCGTTGCCTCATCTTGACAATCAATTAATTTTCCCCAGCCCCAGCCCCAGCCCCAAGCACACGCCTCCGCCCGCCTCTTCCCGCTGCTGTCGACAAAGGAAAGTGGCGTCGCGGGCGCTAATTGTTTTAATGCAAAATGGCAAAAGGATTTAATAGGGGAAAACATTAAGAATGGATTTTTAAAACCATTTCAATTATGCCATAAGTTTGCCATCAATCTGATTGCCGCTGCTGCTGCTGCCCCTCCACTATGACGCCGCCGTTGAATGACGTCAAAGATTGCAACACTCTGCAGCTCTTCAGCGAGTGCATCCCATTCCAAATCCCCTCCAATCTCCCACAGCTTTGTCTGCGCCAAAGTTCACTGACACTTTCATGAGGTTTTGCCTGGCTCTCGATAAAAATAGTTTTTCTCTTACACATTTTCGCAGGCGACCGAGTGGAAATCCGCTTGGAGCATAGAAGCAGACATTTCTGTGGATTTCTGTGGATTTCTGTGGATTAATATTTGTGCCCACACTCATTTGGAGCAAAAGGGAACATCCACTCAATTCGAATGTGGCCTAGAATAATCAACCAACTAGTAATTAAAACTGGAAACATAGTCACAGGTCTCCTTGCCTCTCCCTGCCATAAATGGCTAACCAATTTGCTCGCCGCATTCATATTTATGAAACATAAATACAGACTACCCAAAAATCCATAAAACAAAAGCAAAAAGGAGGTTAACCAATTTGTTCGCTTGCGGCTGGCTGGCTGGCTGAGAGTGGCGGCTGTGGAGGCTTTTTAAAAATGAGTTTCCGTATTTCATTCAGCCAACCATGCCCAAGCATATTGCATTTGCTATAAATATTTTCCAACATTTCTTTTTGCTTCATTTTCACTCTCAAAACTGAGTCAATGCAATGCGTGGGCGGTGCGTTGCAGCTGCGGCAGCCACCGTTGCAGCATTTTAATGAGCAAATCAGCGCCGAAAATAACATTTCAAATATGTCACAGCAGAATGTGTTAGAAATTGTTGCTGCGCCATGCTGTTGGCGTGGGCAGCCGATGGCCAAATTGCAAGGAGTCAATGCGCTCATTAAGCCAACTATTTCTGGCCTAGCCGTAAAAAAAGTGAAAGCCAAATCAATCATGCAAACCGGCAGAAGCCGCAGACAGTTGTCCAATCGAAGAAGTTCAGGGTTCCCCCCAGTTCAACAATAGTTCTGCTTAACGAGAAGACAATAAATAAATATTCCACGATTTAAACAAAACAATAAAAATATTCCCACCAGACGGCAAGACGTGTGACGTTTTTGTGGCTAATTTTCATTGCCTTTCAATGCGGGTGCGAGCGTCCTTCAGGGCACTTGCCAAATATCGGCGCTAATTTGTCAACAGCAAAACAAACTGAGCAAAACAATGTGCATAAATATATTTAATTTGGCAAAAGAATATACCAGAAGCTGTGGTTTAGCCTGCTCCAACATCCACTTTCCATGTGCGTATTCAATTTCTGGCATCCCAAGTGTCTGGTAAATGTTTCTTGTAAATTTATAAGCTTAATTTTATAACTTTAAACTATAATATTCCGCATGCAAATTGCAACATGTGAACGCTGCTGCCAGAACACAATCGAAATTGCAACAGATTGAGGAGCAGACAGGCGATATGCTGCATCAGCAGAAAGCAGCCAAGTTGAGAGTGCTTCGGGCATAACCAGCCAAGTTGAGGCACCTACGGACATAAGCAGCCAAGTTGAGACTCCTTTGGGCACAGCCTCTGCCTCCCCCCTGCTTTGACACTGACTCTTGGCATTTCCTACTTGGGCCAAACTTCTCGGCTCGTGCCAAGGGGGACGCACTTAGGAAAGTTTGTTACTTTCACCCATTGAGCACACCGCACTTTTGGGCCAAGTGGCGGGCAACTCTTTTGGCTGACTTTTCAATTTTTGCACAAATTGTTTAAAGCTGCTGCAGCCTCTACTACTATTCCTTGATTCAATTATATTTGCCGCTTGGGCTTGACTTTGACGCTGGGCAAACTTCGTTTGGGCGGCACTAAAAGCCTGAAATAGGATTAGGCAAAAGGAAATGCATTCAAGTGTGGCAGCGAGCAGAAAGCCTTAAATCGCTTAAATTTCCTTTAAAAAATTCAAATTTAAAAAATACCCGCAAAAGGGAACACTCCAGTGTAGAGTAATTATTACATTTCTCCAGCGCTGCTACATTTATACCTTTGTCAAGGCAACCCTGACTATTGCTGTCGATTTTCCGGCGCAGTCAACTCTGATTTTTAACTCAGGCACGATTAAAGAAGGCTTCGAGCTTCCGTCTGAACATCCGAGCAGTCATTCTTTCGAAAATTGTGCCAGCGAGCGGAGCTCATGTAAAGTGAAAAGTCAAAAATAAAAATTCAAATTCCTCTCTCAGAGTCGTTGTGTGAGACGTGTCCAGTAAAATACAACTACAACTGCATCCATTACGCAGCGTGTCTACCAATACCCAACAGCGTTCTCGAGTAAATTCACACACACAGTTCAACAGTTAAAAGTGAAAAATTCCGCAATTGTCGCACACACGCACACATACACAGGCAAACGAGCGAACGAAAAAGCGAACGCCGGTTGTGTGCGCTGACTTGCCGAAAAAAAAGGAAGAGCGAGAAGAAGCAAAGATCAAGAAGAAGCAAAGAGCAAGCAGAAGCAAAGAGCAAGCAGAAGCAAAGAAAGTTCGAGAAGCAGCAAAGAAGAGACGAAAAAATGGTCAACGAATCGAAGCCCACTGTGCCCAAGCCCAGCACCAAGGAGGTGGAGTGCCAGTCATCCGACTGCGAGAACTCCTGCTCCATGCCGGAGCAGCAGCTGGTCACCTCCCCGAAGGGCGGTCGTGTGGGTATCTTCAATGCCGAGGACTTCTTGTCGCGCGCTCAGATGAATGATAAAATCAACAACATTCTGCGCTCGCCCACCAAGCCGGCCAACGGTGTGCGCCAGCGCTCTGTCTACACCAACAATCCATCGCCGGTGAGTGAAAATTGCTAGTAATAATGTGAAACTTTTTTCTCTTTTTTTTTTTTTTTCATACACCAAACTTGCAAGTCATAAATGAAGAACTTTCTCTTCTCTTCTTTCTTTTCTTATTCCAAAATGGTGTGTCATTTCGCCAGCAGGCTAACAGCCGTCGGCGCAGCTGCAGTGTTTTAACAGACGCAGCCGCAGCAGGCGTCAGCGCACCAGCAGTGTCTTAACAGCGGAATTTCTCTTATAGCCGCAACAGCAGTGTATTAACAGTTGCCGGCGAAGCAGCAGTGTATTAACAGCCGACTGCGCAGCAGCAGTGTTCCAGCTGGCAGAGCTCGACGGCATTGCCAGGTCACATCGTTTCACTCTCTTTTATTTTCTTCCATAATATCCACCCATCTCGCTCTAATCTGTGCATTTTCACTTGGTATTTTAATCCCTTTAATATTTTATGGTTATTTTGGTCTCCCCTTGTTTAACCACTTTTCTGCTATTCTAATAACATTTAACATATTTATGTGGCTTTTTTGCATGTTAATGTACGCATGCATTTGTGTATGCATCTGTATAACTGTCTATTTCACCACGTCACTCAATTTCTCTGCTGCTGTTCCACTTCTGCTCGTTTCAATCGTTTTCTCTCCTCCAATTAGCCTCTGACGCTCTCTCTCTTCCCTCCGCTAACCTTCGCTATCCCCTCTCGCCTTCTCATCCTCATCCACCCACAGCAGGCCAGCATGCGCATTGGCATGACGGGCGGACAGCTGTCGCAGCGCGTCAGCAACCTCTCGCTGTCCTCCGGCGGTTGCCGCATGGAACAACTCGGCAGCGGCAGCAGCAGCAGCCTCACTGGCAGCGCCAGCGTCGGCACCAACACCATCGGCAACGGGTTGGCCAACGATCCAGCCTTTGCTTATCAGAGCGGCAGCCAGTCGGCCCGTCAATACGTGCACTTGCCCGGTACACACCTGCCCAAACAGCCGCAGTACTCGGCTGGCAATTTGCAGGGAATGGAGGCAGCTGGCAACTTGTCGCGCAGTGGTAAGGCACTCACCGCACGCTATCACACCCCGTCCAGCTATGGCTTCGAGGGTGAGCAGATGTATGGTCAGGTAAGTGAAGCACTTCCTATCTAGCTGCAGACATAACTTTAATCCGTTCCAGGCCAAGGGTCAATTGGCGCCCCCAATGCCGCCACCACCCTACGCTCTGGGTCGCTGGAGCAGCACACGCCTCTTCGAGTTCGAGAACAATACACCGTCGCCATGTCCCGGCCCTGGACCCATGGCCATGTCGAATGGCACCATACAGTTGCGCCTGCGCGATGGAGTGCGGTGAGCGTGGAGCCCTGAACCCTCAATCTTTCTTTGTTGACTGTACCTAATGTTCTTGCTTGCAGCATTGACATGACGCTGGACAAGGCGGTGCGCGTGCTCAATCAGCGCAGCATGGTGGCAGTTGCTTTGTCGCGCAACACCAGCAACTCGGCCATGATCCATCCGAACGGACGCATCTTGCAGAGCGGCTCCAAGGTCGAAATTGTCACCTATGACGGCATGAAGGGCAACAATTTTGTGTGAGTTCGAAAGAGTCTGGAAACCCAATTTCAATGCTACTAAATCCATTTGGTTTATTCCATCCCAGTCGCTATGCCAAGATGTGGTACAAGGGTGTGAGCTTCACCAGCGAGTCGTGTGCGCTCATCTATATGGTGGACACGGCCGGGACGCGCACCACAACCGACACTTTCACCGATCTGACCAAGGACTACACACTGGCAGTGTTCTATGAGTGAGTAACTGGAGCCCAACCAGCTGCAGTGTCCTTCGATAACTCCCAAACTATCCCCCACAGCGACTCTCGCCATGGTCCCTCTTATGTGGCTGAAGCCCATGAAGTGATTGCCAATGCGTCTTACAGCTGTGCCGAGGATGGCACCGAGATCTATGACATCAACGGATTTCGCATCACCCAGGCAGCCGATGGCCTGGTGAAGGTCACACGCGTCTACAACAAGTGCCTGATCCGCACCAGTCCTGGCAATGGATCGGCCACTTTGACCACACCGGGCATCCATTGCACCGCCTCTCTGGGCAAGACTTCGCATCTGTTTGTGCGGTAAGTTTCTGCACTGCTTGCACCAACCACTGCTTGCAACTAACTGCCTCTTCCACTGCTTGCTTCTAACTGCGTTTTGTTCTCCTCTCATTTTGCAGTCGCAACGAGAAGCGCATGCACTTTGATGGCTCCTGTTTCATTGTGCGCAACGCTGGCCACTCCGCCGGCTTCAATGAGAACAATTTGCTCATTGTCTACTGAGTGATGCGCCGCACTGGCCACACTACACCTGGAACACACACACACAGAAAGACACATCTAAAGCAGCACATTTGAGGGACCTTGACGTGGAGAGGGATTCAGTAAGCAACGAGGCCCCAACTTTAGGATAAACAAAAAAGAATCGCAAGTGAAATTTGGATAAATAAGTTAGTGAAAACAGTTTGTAGGAAAACCAAGGGGCACTGTCCCCTGTCAACAGTCTTGGTTCCAATTCGCGCGACACAATCAACACTTAGGGAATGCGTTAATTAATTATGTTAACTATAGTTTCGCGTTTACACCGCCTACATATACATATAGATATATAGAATAATCCGTATAGCATAACGTTAGCAAGTAAACGTTGTCCAAATCAGACCAAAGCCCCAGCGCAGGAACCACAACAAAATATCATTTCGATTGCAGTTTAACCAAATTGTTTTCGGGTGCAGCTTAGTTCTAAATTAACATACAAAAACTTTAAAAAAATCTAAAAAAAATAACACAAACACAGTGAATAGTAATAGCCGTAAAAAAACACAAAACACAGTGAGAGAAATGCTATAAAAAACACACAAAGAAAACACAAAACACAGTGAAAAGAATTACCCGTAAAAAACACAAACACAGTGTCACAAATTTAGTCACACAATCGAATGGTGTTTGCGTCCGATTAAGCAACGTGTTTTTTTGTTCAACAACTAGAGACCAAAGTTCTCTACGGCGTTACGTTGAGGCGAACGTAACGCCCGTGTCGTCGTTTCATTATTTCTAATTTTTGAGCTTGGCAGCTGTTAGCAATCCAATCCAAGCATGTTCATCCGCAACCGTACCACACACACAACACTCACAATTGAAAGAATCGTAAAGAAAGTGAAGGAAAGAACACAAAGAAAGCAAAGAAAGTGAAGTGAAAGCACACACAATGAAAGCAAAGAATAGATCCTGTAAAGGATCCACAAAGTGAGCGTCTAATTTAAATTTAAAACACAATTGTAAATTTGTCTGTGAGACACAAACCGCCTACTGTCTTGAGCTTAAATACACACAAAACACAAGCCTTGTATGTACACAAACACACAACACACACACACACACACACACACACACACTTAAATGCATTAAAATGCAGCTCCACCCTACCATAATGTAAACGTTAACAGTTAAACCCAGTGTGAAGCAACGTGGCTTAAGCCCTGGGACCATCTCCAACACTCAAAATTGTGCATCATGTAAGAGAGAAATTCGTGTGTTCGCTCCCAAAATCAATACGAAAGAAGTATAATAATAAATTTAAAATGCAATCTGTTTAGTCAATAAATTAATTTAATGCTCGCAGCAGAAACAGGAGGAACACCGCCAGCCGTCTGCTAATTTCTGGCAGTAAAGAAAATGTCAAGTGCCGACGAGTATTTATTTATGTATGTGCCTATGTGTGCTGTACCTGCTGTCATGCAGAACAGGGCCGGAGGGGGAACATCGTAAATTTACAACAAAATTGTTTTATGGCCGCCACTCCTCAGGCGGCGCTTGTCGTGTGCCACCTGAAGGGCCATCAGTGGAGTTGGAGGCCCTAGACGAAGGTTCGATTCGATTTTGGTTTTGTCAGCTTGAAGTGTGCTTCAAATTTGCGCCAAGAAAATGTATTTAAAATATCTGAAGCTCTACAGATTATAATCAGATTAAATGTAAAACTTGGATGGGAATTTGGAGAGGCTTTTTGAGCGACTTTCCACCCAAATTGGTTTTCAAGTTGCCAACAAAGCAAACAATTGCGGCACTTCAAGCAGTTTTAAACACTGCTTTACCACTCGCAGCTGTGTGCTTTAAATTACGCAAAATGTAGGGGGAAAAAAGTGCACAGAAGAGATATATTTTTGTGTGATTGGTGAGTGTGGATCTTGAGCCTTTTTCACTTAGTCGTTTCGTTACCTGCAAACAAATCCAAAAGCACAGGGATATCGGATCGGCTGTCATGCAGACTAAAGTTTCCAACAAACTGAAACGGTGGAGAGAGGTGGAGCTGAAGCACGGCAGCTGCAGCACTGCTTGCTCTGGCTCTGGCTGTGGCTGTTGGTAAAGATTATTGGATAATGTCTTGTTTTTGGCGAAACTATCAGCCACGTCTGCCTCTGTCATAAGAAGAAAGTTTGTACCATGGTTAGAGATAGACACAAAGAGAGTGAAAGAGAGAGAAGAGAGAGAGGCAAAGTGAGTGATGGAAAGCGTGGAGCGAGGATTGAGCGGTGGTGCGGAGCAGGTGCGGTGGCCACAACGATACAGATACAGATACAAATACAGATACAGAAAGCAGCGTTAAATATACATATTTGTGTGTGTGTGTCTCTGTCTAATAGCTTTATTCAAGTGTAAGTCGAACCCGAAACGAACCCTTGGGAACAAAAGCGCACCGCATAGCACACATATGGCATAAAGCATATTCAATGCTCACGCTTGTGTGCCTCTGCCACAGGACAGCTGGCTGGCGACTGGAGGAGGCAGAGGAGTCCTCCGTGCACCCCAACATCAAACGCTTTTCACACTTAATTGGGCGTAAAATTAAATCAGAATTGATTAGAACACTTGAATGACAACAGGCCGTGGCCGTGGACCAACGGAGATAGCAGCAGGCAGGCAGCCAGACAGCCAGGCAGCCAGCAGCAGCCCCACTTCGCTCCAATTCCGCTGACATTCTAAGCATAAACAAACTTTTTGGTTTTCATTTTAGCAGCTGACGCACGGCAGGCAGGCACGTTCCATTCCAGGCTGCTCCTCCAGCCCGAGCCTCGCACTAATTGCTGCCAGCAAAAGCAACTTCCTTTGGGACTCCACCCCCAGCTCGGAAACTTTATGAAATTCAATTTCCCCTACCCCAACACACACACAAAAAAGTGGGAATCAATTTCGCAGCATTATCGTTTAATGAGCCGACAATTACGCCCCCAACTGCAGCGGCATTCAATCAACTTTTGAATTTATGTCCATAATAAGTACTCGGAGCTCGGAGCTCGGAACTCGAGTTCATTTCACATGCATTGGGCCCTGGCCAAGCGGCAAATCAATTCGATTTCCGGCCTGAACAGAGTCCAGAGTCCAAGGATAATTACATTTTAACCAGCGGAGAGTGGAGTGGAGACAGTCAGCGGATAATGGATAAATGCACATCCCGCCCGTGCACGGGGCTGCCTTTAATGGAAAATGAATGAAAAAGCTGCGCCCAAGGGCACGTAGCACCCCAACAGTAATCTGCCACTTAAAGTTGATAAAAATGAAAATGGAAAGGGAAAGCGCGGAGGAGCAGACTTCAAAGTGGAGCAGGGCACACACTGAGTGGCTCATTGGAGTTACAGTCGCTGACAGCAATCAAATGAATCAAACACCAGCCAGAGAAGGGATTGGATCAGACAGATAAAAGTGTGGCCCAAAAGATGAAGAAATGTCAACCCTTTGCTGAGAGAATTTGTGGCAAAAGTTAAGGTACAAATTGGGGAAAAACTTGGTGCAAACTTGGCTCAAAACTTGTGGCTAAACTTGAGCCTGAGAACTTGCTTCAGTTCAATGCATACATAATGAAAATTCGTGCAGCTCCGCACTGCCATCGACTGCAATTTGCTTAATTGAAATCCACTCGAAGGCAATTAAATTTCGCCTGATTAAACCACATCCACCGGAGCCTCGTTAGAGCAATTGCAATCGAGATTCCCCAACTAATTCCGCAGGCAGACACAAACCAATATTGAAGCAAGTCCGCTCCCACTTGGCATTTATCGAGACAGCAAAACAAAATACTTGCAGCCAAAGTGTCAACATGATTATAATTGAGTTTAATTAAGCCGCAAAAGTAAGTCCACTCAGCGCTCTAATTTGGATTGGCAGGAGAGCGACGGAGAGGCCGAGGAGCGGCCTACAGAAATGTAAAATATTTTGCCATAATCCAGCCAGCAAATAAACAGATGGAGCTGGAGCAGGAGTCTCCCCTGTCCAGGGCAAACTTTCGAACGAACAGCGCTACGTGCCAAAGGCTTTTCTAATGCTCGTGTTTTGGCTGGATATCGTGGCCATTCCAAGGAGCCAAAGTTGCGATCTGAAAATGTATGCATGGCCGAAGGCCAAACAAGTTTTTGTTGCGCTCTGTCTCTGGCTCTGTCTCTGCCCCAGTCTGTGCCTCCATCCATTGTCTGTCATTGCTGTCAGCCGGCGTTGGCGCAGGTTGCCTCGGTTGCCAGGGCAGGCCCTTAATTAAGTTGCCACCGCTGTTGTACGGCAAATCTCTACCGAAATTCTCATTATTTCCCATTGAAAGTCATTACCACGTTCAGTCGCCTTCAGTTGGCCTTCATTTGAAGTGGGTTTCCAGTCCCAGTCCCAGTCCCAGTCCCCGCCCCTGCTCCACGCCCACATTCAATTAACAACTTCATACCAATTGACGATTTAATTAAGTCTAATGGTTAAATGTTGTTATGCATTCAACTTACTCTTTTTTTTTTAGCGCAGCTTCCGCGCCTGCCCCCCGTTAACCTTGGCGGGTTCACAGTTGCCCCTCCGCCCATGTGTTGATATGCAAATCGAATTACCAGCGCAGCGAAGGTCAACAAGTAATGCATATCCAATGTGACTCAGCGCACCCAATTGTGGCACCGCGTTTGGGCATCAATCTGCCAGTCGATTGATGTAGGTTCGGTTGATGCTGAAGGTGGTGTGTGCCAATGGAAATTTGAATGAAAGTAGCTACAAACAATGCTTTGAGCACTTCAAAAAGAGTAATCCCAATCCACATATTATCTCCCCTTCAGATTCAGCTGCATTCAGAGCTAATGCTGCAGGCAGGATGTGAGAAATTCCACAGAAAAGGCAGCGCCATAAATAAAGTGCAGTTTGAGCTTGGATTTTTCCCATTTCCAGACCAGCTACAGCGTGCAAAATAAATAAATTTAATGAGCAAAATAAGGAGAAATAAAATTTGCAGAAAATCCACAGTTACCCGGAATTTAGCAGTAAATTTTTAAAGAATAATTAAAGCCAGCGCATTCTTGGAAAATGTTCTACGTATATAAATTTCTGTCTTTGTTTATTCCGTTTAATTGCCAGCAACCCAAGCTGCTGCGGCTAGCTGCTGCAATGACCCAACCGCAAGCAGTGCCGCCATCTACGTTACCAACTCCGGGAGTGCTGCTATTCCTGTGACCAGCAGCGCAAGCAGTGCTGCAAGCTGTGTAACCCACTCCAAGCAGTGCTGCACTCTACATACATATGTGACTCGCTCAAGCAGTGCTGCCATCCATCTGTGTGACTCAATTTTAAGCTGCCATTTTCGGTGCACTGCATTTAACGTGTTGGGGTGTCGGTTGGGTCGGCTGTTGCGGCTTTTGTGTTGACTCAAGCAGATGCAGCGATGCAGCGATACACAGTTACAGGTAATAATGCCACATATGTGTGTAAATTCTTATAGCAATTTCGTCTAGCAATTTGCCAAGGGGAAAGCGTGGTGGGGGTGGTCTCATTTTTGGTAAGCTGATTTCAAGTTACTCACATTCTGCACGATGCCATTGATGCGGTTGCCATCTGTCGTAGGAGCAGCTCCTGTTCTGGCTCCTGTTCTAGCTGCTGCGGTTCCAGTTCCCGTTCCCGTTCCAGTTCCCGTTACAACACCAGCACCAGCACCTCCTTCGCGTGCCCTTGCCTGTCCCGTTGCCGTTGCTGTTGCTGCTGCTGCTGCTGCCGTTGACTTTGATGCCAGAACCGCGTTAGAATGCGGCAAGACACCAGCAGCTGAGTTTGTGGGCGATGACGAGGAGGAATTGGCTGCTGCTGCTGTTGGATTGGTGTATCTGTAGCTGCTGCTGTAGCTGCTGCTGGAGTTGACGTTGTTGGTGTTGCTGTTGTTGGGCAGGGGAGAGGTGGGCGGTGTGGGTTGTTGTGTGGGAGCTGTGGGGCCCGTTCTGCTGCGTAAACGGGCCAACGCACTCCGTAGACCCTCCGTATTGTCTGTGTCGGCCCACCTTCCAAATGAAATGCATCCGCAGTGCAATCTCACAGCCTGCGCCACACAGCCACCCCACTGCTGTCCTCAGGTGTACTTTTGTCGCTCCCTTGGAACTCGATGAGCTCTTGCCTTCCTTTTACCTTCATGCACTAGCCGCAAAGTTTTTCCGGATTCATCTTTGGCATATCAAACATCAGCCGCAAGCCCCAACTTCCCCCTGCTGTGGGATAACTAATCCCAACTTTTGTGTCTCCGTTCTAATGCAGTTTTAAGCGAATTTAAATGCGCCAGACAGAACAGGAGCAGACTCTGCCAGGGGGTAGCTGCAGACGGAGCACTCCCGCAAGTTGTTCCGAAAAGTCAGCAATTCGAAGAGCAGCTGCAAGAAAATTATTAAAAATTATGAACAACTTTTATGCACTGCAGTTGGAGGCTTAAAATATCGAAAAATATATTAGAGAATTTAAAAAAGAAAGAATAATATTAATAAAATAGTTGAAGAGTATAAAAAGCTGCCAAAGTGCAGTGAAAAGTTGCAAAGTTTTCATTAAAAGATTGATGGAAAGATGGCAACAAATGTACCCGCCAAAGCGATTATTCAGCTCTCGCAGCTCTACCACTTTGCCTGCAAATATCTGCCACAAGTCCCTGACCCAGGGTCATGACCCTGTTTCATGTATTTATGACACAAAGTTTCGGCCACAAATGTCCATTAAATTTGTCCCCAGAGAGTGAGTGTACGAGTACAGCAGGAAGGTCAAAAGCAAGTCAAGAGCCAAAAGGAAAAAACATTCAGGCTGAAGTTTATTCTCTGGACTGGAGCAGTGGCTTTCCTCTCTGCATGGATTCTGGTTGCTCGCCTGGCAGCAACAAAAGGCTTTTGCCGGCACTGAAAGTGAAACATAATTTCTGACACACAATTAAAATCATGTCCCACAGGCGCTGTGCCCCCGGTCGTTGTCCCCTTTGGTACTCAAGCCCCACCGCTTGACTCCTGTCCCTGGCTCGGCTCCTGTGGCTGCTGCTCTTGTGGCCGTCTGTTGTTGCCATTTGGCACTGTTCATGTGCGCCTCAAGGCCCAGCCATTGTGGTGCCTGGAAGTGCAGAGGCAGGCAACAATGAAATTTAAATGCCACCACGGCTAGCCCTTGCCCATGGCCCTGCCCTGAGTGAAAGGATTATTCAATGCAGCAACATTTTGCTCTCCTTAAATGTTTCTGCGAACAGAGCAGCTGCTGTGACTAATGTGGCGAATGCACACGACCATCAGACAGAGCAGCAGCCGGGAGCCAGGAGCCAGGAGCCAGGAGATTTACCTCACAGCAGGTGGAAGCTCCTTTGATAAGCGTTGGAACATGAGCATTTTCGTGTATTTCTTTGGTTGTCAACTAAATGCTTGGCAACAGCTTTTCATATTTTAGGTCCGAAACATTTCCAGCTGCATTTCCCTTGAGCTCCTGGAGCTGCTGGCTGCTGATTTCCTTACAGCAAACTGCGTTCAAGGGTCGCGAAGCTCGCTCCCTTTTGCCCTTCAACCTCATCACAAGCACAGGCCACTGGCCCTCTCTTTTGAGCTGTAATTCAACTGATTCTCATTGGAGTTATCCCAAGAGCTCCCAAGAGTTTTGGCCGTTCCTCGCTGCTGCTGCTGCCTCTCAATAAAAGCGCAAAAGAAATAAAATAAAATAAACTTTAAGGACAAAACAAAACAAATGCTGAAGCAGTTACAGCGCATGCAAATTTGCATTCATAATCAAAGAGAGAAGCGGAATGGCAGCCTGATTCCTGGCAGCCGGCAAAGCCTTTCAGCCAGGGTCTCAATGGCCAACTAAAAGTTGGCCCCGACAGGTGTATGCAAATGGGGAAAGTCATTAAAATGTTGCCGCTGCTGATGATAATAATGATTTACAGGGGGGGGGGGAAGTGGAGAGCTGTCAGGGCAGGGACAATGACAGGGAGCAGTCGGAGTCAGACTCTGGGAAACGAATGCTTGGGCTTTGGTCAACCAGCAAAAGAGGCCAATAAACACGGCCATAAAAGCAGCCATCGCAACCCAAACCCACCCATCAAATCAGTGGCTTGTAAGAGGCAATGGAGAGGGGCGAAGGGGAAGCCATTGTAAACGAAATCATTTTCTGGCTTTGCTGTTTAAAAAATAAAAAGGAAGAGAAAAACTTTTCTGCAAATTCATCATTGTTGGAGGAGTGTTGTGCGTGTTGTGTGGCGTCCGCTTCGAAAGCAATTTGCCAGCCAGCCAGCAAGCCATGGCAGAAGCAATTATTTTTCTCATATTACGTATACGCAACGCGTGCCCAGTGCGCTGGCAACAGATTTATACTTTCATTAGCAGGCAAACAAGCGCCGCTGCTGACTTTACTTATTAAAAGTCTCTCAGAAAACAGAAGCCAAATTGCTGCCCTGTCCGGCATCTATTTACATAATTCTTCTATTTCTAAGGGGGACACACAAAAAGGGCAACAAAATGCTCATTAAAAGAGGGGGAAAGCTGTGAGGGAGACTTCAGCTATTGCCTGGAGCCTGCAGCTATCGTATTTGCATTCATATTAAATGCATAAATAATACATGTAAATATGTGGCCATGCATCCCCCCCATGTACATGTTGGCACTTAAATCACTTTGTAATTGATTTCTGGTCCCCTTGCGTGTGCACATCATCGCTCATACGCAGCGCGGCGAGTCCTGGGACAGGTGAATAATCACAAACGCAATCACAGTCATAATAATAATAATGGGGTGTGGGTCTGCGCATCGATTATTTCCCATTGCTTTGTATGATTGATGTCTGCCTTCCGCCGCCGCTTCGTGATTATGTTTCATGATTTGTAATGCAGCGAAACAAAGGCAGCTCATAAATCAACATTGAAGTTTCAAGAGTTTCATTTATGTGCAGGACATGCCTGCCTGAATGCGATTAATTGGCGCGCTGCTATGCCAATTGAATGCCTGTTTTTATGTGTGTAAAAAAGCTGCGGAAATTCCAACGAATCTGGCAAATTAATTTGGGAAAATTGTCGCTGTTTGTTTTACACAAAAGGGCGAGGGAAAGGGATTCAATTTAGCCGGAAAAAGCAGCAGAAATAAGCGACAGTTCTGGCAGCAAGCGAAAAATACTCGGAAATAATGTGAGAGATTTTTGTTGCTAATTTTTGCATATGTTAAGGCATTGCTTATTGGTTTTATTGTTAAGCCAGAGCTGTGTTCATGCCTGCCACATGTTCTCGCACTTTTTCAGAGCTTCTTCTCTACATATTTAGTGTGTATATTCCTTCCCTCTATCAACTCTTTCCATTGCCAGCGCCTTGTACTTGCGCTGTCTACACTCATTGGAGCTGGCAGCAATAATTAAATTGAGCAAAAAGCTTATACAAAATATATGTATGTGCCGCTAAAAGGATTCCAAAGACACTTGCCGACTTACGAGTGTGTGCACAGCGGGGCCGCAGCTGCCTTTCAAACTGAACTTTGATGTCAGGCTGTGGGCCCCAGTAATAGCCACTTAATTAAGCGAAATATAGGCCAAGCTTTTGTCTGCCGCCGCTGCTGTTCGTAACTTTATTTGCTCAGCCTCGCAGGGGATATGCTCGTGTGTGCTGAAATAACACGGGGGACAGTGGAGTCGCTCAAACATCAAACGCATGCGGCAAAAGGCGTAGCCGTAGCCTTTCGTTTGAGAGCGAATTAGTTTCAGTTCAATGAAGAGGGCCGACAGAGGAGTAGCAGCATTCCACCCATCTGTTTGCCACACAGCCAGGCTCCTCGATATGGGCAACTCCCCCTCGAAATGGCTTAGAGGGTTCGTTGCATAAATTCTGTTTCATGGAAATTTCTTTATTAGACAGTTGGCTAAGCCACAGCATCATCCTCGTATGGAATGACTTGATCTTGGGCAAGGAAAAACGAGCAAAATTTCGTTGCCAGCAGCAACAGAGGGACACTGAATGAAGCTGTCAATCAAGAGCATCATTATCCATGGCCACGCGATGAGTTTTCACATTTGCCAGCGACTGAAGGATACTCAATGGGCAGGCAGAACGGCTTAACCTACATGTCAAGAGCGAGAGAGAGAGAGACTCCAGTGCGCTCCAGAAGGTCACCTGGACAACAGTCCTCCAAGAGCCATTCAATCTGTAACTCTCTCTGGGTGAGGGTCTCTGGTCTCTGGTCTGCCGCTTAATGAGAATCCACTTAAAATATTGACCCAACCGCAGAGACTCGAACTCGTAATCGTACTTATATTTATGGTACAGTCTGTCGCCCCCGGGCGCTTACAACGAACAATGTCTGGGTGGGTTTTACTGCTGTTGCATGCCACAACGGCATACAGTTTGTGGCTTGCCCCGCTCGAGGGTCGACGCCGCAGGAGTGCACCCAGTACAAAAGTCATTGGCCGGAACGGTAAAGGACAATGCTGCTGTGCAACAGGAACATGGAATAAGTCAATGTCTGCGCTGTCATTGGAGCGGTGTGGCTTGGGGCATTGGCTGTCTGTCTGACTCCATTTGCACTGCCACTGCCCCTGCCACATTGTGTTTGTGCGGCGCAACTTCGACTTGGAGCTATATTTGCCGCTTGGCTGTGGACTTAATCAAGCATGAAATTGTCTAATGTCGGTGCTGGGAAATGTTTAGGGGGAGACAACATGATTGGGTTATTGACACGACTCGACGCGAGTTCGATTAAAGTAGTTTCAGGGAGTTGCTGCTTTGAGACTTTAAATGTTTCGAAATTTATGAAGAAAGTTCCTTCTTTGATGGTAAACGCTACTTGGAAAACCTTTTCATATATCTGCCATTACTTGTAGCACGAATTAAAAGCATTTTGTAATCAAAGCAGCGCAAAGAAAAGGAAATCTTAAGTTCCCAGTTCCTGGTATCATGTTGGCCTCTTTTCCGTTTAAATTACTTGGCTCGTCGCCAGTGAAACATTTCCTTAAACCCATGCTTGAATTTCTTGCTCAACTTGCATTCAAGCGCTGGAAAAATTCATCTTTATGTTTGGCAAATTTCTTTGGCAACAGCTGGCAGCCAATCAGTCTAATCCTGTTAGCTCGACTTTACAATTTTGTAGCAATTATCGTGCCAAGTCAACTGTGTGTGGCACAACACACACACACTCACACATCTAACGAGATATGGCAACTGATTGATGCTGTCACCTGTATGGAAGGAGCCTGCAAAGTTGTGGCTGGAGTAGGAGTGGGGAGAGAAGTCTGCTCATAAATCACAAACGATTCAGCCGCGAATGCCACAAATGACTTCATTAAAAAGCGTCTACAAAGCGGAGCACAGGAGCGGCAGGAGCAGGCCCAGTCAAGTGTGTCTAGGGATAAGAGCGGAGAGTGGCTTCCCCTATCAATGTGTGAGCCCAGCCCGAGGCACATCGTTAAGAACCCAAAACAGAACCCAAATTGGATGGCAACTACTACAGCCATTGTCTATAATAAACAAAGGTTGAGGGTAGCTGGGGGGGGTTAAACTTTTGCCTAAAGTTAGCCCTGAACTTTTTCTCTGGTGACATTTTCCCAGCCCCCGTAGACAATAATTGTTTGTAGAATCTGTGCCGGCGGGGGTGTAGCTTTTTTCCCCCGAAACTGAAAGTCTATGTATTCAAATGTAGGCCTAATTGAAGGACCAGTGTCCAAGCCATGTCCTTTGGCAATCAATGGCTGACATTTCAGCAAAATTGAAATCAGAACAGGACAATCATTTAGGACAAGCAACGAGAAATGGGAGACACAAGTCCGAGGCAATTGTATAAAAGATTTTCTGGCCACTACTTTGGAACTTTAACTGCGAAACTTTTCTGCTGTTTTCTGCTTTTTTCCAGCTCTTGTTTTGGCCAGTTTTCCCCCCGTTCACGCTTTTTCTTTTATTTTTCCTTTATTATTCTTTTCATGTTTCTTCGCACTTCCTTGCGTGCGGTTCTCGGTTCTCGGTTCTGATTTTCCGGCATTGTGTCATTGTCCAAAATGTTATTATGACCCGCAAAAAAACAAACGAAGGAAAACCCCAAAAAGGAAAAGCCGCTGCGGCTTGGTGGTGGGGTGGTGGCTATTGTCTCATAAAGGAAATTCCTCAGCGGTAAGCAGGGCACAGAGAGACTAATGGCAATCGGCTTGGTCAACGACCTGTTAGCCCAGCAAATTAATCTCTATAAACGCGGCTCAAGGCCATCACCGAAATGCCAACTTTATTGGCAATCAATCAGGGGCGAAAAAAAACTATCTGCCAATTAAATTTCAATTTGAAAGTTTGCAACAATTTTCCATGCTCAGCGAATTTTTTTGTACGAAAAGTTTTGTTGGAGAAACTTTCGCTTAAAAGTTTTAATTGATTTGCAATAAATAACGAAACGGAAGTGAGGCTAAAACTGAAAGCCAAAATGTCACAAAAGCAATTTTGGAACCAAATCCAAAGGAACTTCAAATCCAACTCCGGTCTCGACTCACATGTTCCTTGACGGCAGCAGCGGCGGTGGCGGGTGGCGTCGGCGGCACCACTAAATAAATAAACGCCAGCTTGCGGCTAGACAGTTACTTTCGGTTGTGTGAAATTTGCATTTCTTTTTGGGGTTTTTTATTAAAAATTATATAATTTTATTTTTAGCCAGGAAGCTAGGCCAAAAAGCATAAACTGTCACACACACGCACACACTGACACTGTACTATTTGCGATGACTGTGGTTCTGCGTCTCACAAGCACATTCTTTCCTACATTTGTTGTGTCCTCCTGTTGACCGAATTTCCAGGCGCTTTTTGCCGAAGACTTTGTTCCGACGACCACTGGCGACGAGTGTTCAAATGCGACTGAAAGCTGCGGCTTGAAGCTGAAGCCGAAACGGCGACTGCGACGGCGACGGCAGAGCGACGACGCTGGGCGCCCCCCCCGAAATGAACACACACGAGTGAGGGGGTGGGTTCGATGCCAGAGCACGAGGTAAAACAGCGCGAATATGCGTGGAAAGCGGCAAAGGCGAAGCATAAGAAGAAGCAGCTGACACATATTTCGCTTTGTTTTGGTTGTGACCCCCACAGCCGCAGTGGTGTGTGTGTGTGTGTGTTTGTGTGTTCGAGGGAACGGCACTGTGGGAAGTTGGCTGCTGTTGGAGCGGGCGAGGGTGTATCCATTAGTAGAGCCGGCATTTCTCTCTCACTCTCCCCTGCCCCGCTCTTGGCGCCTGCGCCGCACGACCCACTGATTCTAGGCTACTCAAAAATGAAACCCAAAATTGTACTTTACACAGTGGCAGTGGAAATAGGTGGCTCGTTGGATATTTTCAACAAAGGAAAAGTTTCGGTGCACAGATTGCGATTCGAATTGGATTCTTCTGCGGTTCCCATTCAATTGTCCCCCTGCTAGTCCCCCTTTGTGCGTTCATTCTATCGATTTCCCTTTGACCAATATTCCGATGAACGTTTTTGTTTACGAATTTGTGTACCAGAAGACACGCCAATGAATAAGTGAGTGAGAGAATGAATGAATGAATGAGTGCACACACACACACACACACAGAAAGGCTCACACAAAGCATGGGCTTGGGGCTCCCTTCTCCATTTAGGTTGAATGACATTGGGCATAGGCTGCGCACCCCAACGACCCCCCCACCGCTTTTGCTGCATTTCCCGTTAACGTAATGTCACACGTTGTCCTCAATTCCGAACGGGAAGCCCATGGGTGTGTGTGTGTGCGTTTGTGAGTGTTTGGGTCGTGCCTGGCACGTCATCGTTTTCTAATGCAATGCACATGCACCATGAGATGACGACCTGAGGGCTGGCGACTGTAAATGAACAAATTAACAGACAGCCAGCCTCCCTTGGGTGTGTGTGTGTGGGGTGCTCTATTTTAGCTGATGCTGTGCAATGTGCCAACTGCTCTTCTCCTCCTTTGCTGGACTATTTTCCATTTCTCGGAGTGCTCCAGTGCACCAGAATCAGTTGAGTAGCGCAGTGACTTTGCTGCTTGTCAGCCAGATGAAAAGCAAGGACATCCCAGGATCGATTGACGACTAGGCTTGTCAGCATCTGCTACAAGTTTCAGCTTGAAACAGTTGTTCTCTCTTGTTAGATAACCAAAAGGGAAAAGGGAACGGCAACTACATGAAATCTACATCAAAAGTGTACCCACAAATATGCTACGCTGCTTCTCCGTTGCTCCACAGTGTAAATAAAAAGTAAATTTACCTAGAACCAAATTAAATGAACGCCCGAAAGTATTCAATTATCTGCGGCAATCAAAGCACTAATTTAACCCGTTGCTTCGCTCACATAAATTACACTATGCAACAGCCAAATTAAACGCAGCCATCCAAGCGTCTCTACTGATGGAGCTGAGGCAATAAATTTGCCAAATAGATTTGCCATGCATTGGCATTCTTCTACCTCCGATAGAACACTCAAAATAAATTATATTTGCTGCACAGTGTTATTTGAACTTGCTCACAGATACACGCACCTTATGTACATTTGCTAAGTAAGCAAACACACAAACATCGCATCGAAAATAGGCGACATAAATGAGTAAGTGTAAACAAACAAAAAAATGCCGGCAAAACGGAATAAATTATTCAACTAATAACACATACCGCATGAGATTGAAATGCCACGGCAAAGGGCCGTATTAAAGCGCGGCTTGCGGAACTTTGTACATCAGTGACAGTCGCGCATCGAGAGAGAGCAGAAGATCGGAGAAAAAGCCAGCAACAAAACGTACAGGCGCAAGCAAACAACCGCAAGAACGATTTGCAGAGCAGAGCAGAGCAGAGCAGAGCGCAGCGAAATCAGTGAAAGAGAAACATAAGCAGCAACAACGCCGAGAAGGGGGTGATTAAAAATGAGCAGCGACGCCGAGGAGAAAGAAGCGCAGGTACAAATTACAAACAATTTAAACTTTGGCTGCCAGTCCCTTGCGTTGGTTCTCTCTCGTACACCTTCTCTGTCGTTCCATGTGCACTGCGAGAAGGGGGAAAGCTTGTCGTGTTGTAACTAAGTGAAATTAAGTTGTGCTTCTCGGGTCAAAGGTAATTTTTAATTGTGCGGTGTCGAGAGATCATTGCGAATGCGCTTTTACCTTATAGAAATACGCATCATTGGGAGCGGCAATGAAAAGCCATAAAAGCAACGACGCGAGAGAGCGAACAAACGAAAGAGAGGCTGTTCTCTCTGTTCTCTTTTGTTCTTTTCGATAAGCAAACAACAGCAAGCATGTGTTCACACATGGTATGCCTATATTAGGTTAGGCCCGCTCTTCGAGGCAAACAAAATCAAAGGCAATTAATGTTCTACGTTCTTTGCAGTGAACTTTAGCTAATAACTAAAATAAACAAGTGTCAGAAGTGTTTTATTTAATTTGCAACCGCGGAAATGTATAGTTTCAGGCAAATTTCTAGAAATATACCGCAAAAAGTTTCCCCTTGCGGAATTGTCCCCACCTTTTATATATCTAGCCTGCTTATTGCTATTAAAGTTATAACAAATTATAGATACAGTTTATACCTGTTCGATCAGTAGAGCGCGTTGCGGCAAAGCGAAAGGTTGCCTCGTATTTAGACAGTGCAGCCCCAGTTAGTGGTACGATGAGTGTCAGCGGCAGCGACAAGAGCGTACGGCGGCGCGTCATAACGCCGACCAGTGATCCTCACAACACAGATCCTCTGCTGCGGCAGCGCAATTCGCACCTGTATGAGGTAAGCACCAAGCACCAAGCACCCTCAGCTGCAGAGTGATAGCTTTGCTGCTCGATTAGATTGTTTAATTTCGGGTGGGGCATGGGTAATCTTCCCACTGATTGGATTGCTTCAACACATGCATTAAAATAGCCGTGAGCCAACTCCGCACCATATCGGGTTTTGTCCTCTGTGCGGCAGTAACCCTTTTTCCGGCCAGTTCCTTATCATTGTTCACTAATTAACAAAGCGCGTATATTGTACGTAAACCCTTGAGATATGATACCTTCGCAGCCCTAGTTGCAGTCCCCGACTATATCAGTTCCCCCTGTCTGGCCCACTTCCGTGGAACTGGCCCACTGGCACCCCTGGCAGAAGGAGCAGGCCGCGTACCCGCCTATCGAAGTCTGTTTCGGGGGGCTTCGCTAGCAACGTTGACCAGAGATAAGATAGCCCGATGATGGATTAAATCTAACATACGAGTCGGTACACGCATTCGGTACGGTCCGCCTGCCAGCTACTACAGCTGTCGTTTTCGGGGTGTTAATGATTGGAAGCTGAGTCATGAGCCGCCTGTCTATCATGGAACACGAAATATTAACTTTTTGCCACTAAAATTATCATAGAAACAGGTGGCCATGTGATATGTAAGAGGAACCACAATCGAACTGACTCATAACACTAAAATATTAAGCAGGAAAAGGGCACAATCTTCCGGGAAAGATATGCACATAGCTACTGATCTACTTTCCTCCTCCAATCTTTAGCAGAACAAACCCAATGGCTGTGAGCGTGCCTTCGTGGAGTACAACAAAATCAAATGGTTTTGGGCGCCAGCATTCTTTGGCTTTTGGCTGCTGCTGTATGTGGCCATTTCCATACCAGCCTGCCATCACCTGCCCCGTCCGCTGACCATCAAGGATGAGGCCAAGTACCCCGATCGCTTCATTGCCGAGCGTGCGGAGAACAATCTGCGGCAGCTGGTGGCACTCGGACCCCGTGTCGTGGGCAGCAAGGAGAACGAAATGGGCGCCGTGAAGGTGCTCTCCGGCAGCGTGCAGAAGATACGCTCGGGTCTGGGCTCCGCCAATGACATTGAGGTGGATGTGCAGGTTGCCTCAGGCAGCTACGTTCACTGGTCCATGATCAACATGTACCAGAGCATTCAGAATATTGTGGTGAAGGTTAGTCCGAAGAACACCAACAGCACCACCTATCTGCTGGTCAACAGCCACTACGACTCGGTGCCCGGGGGACCTGGTGCCGGCGATGATGGCTCCATGGTGGCCACAATGATGGAGACGCTGCGCGTGTTGGCTCAGTCCAAGACTGCGCTCAAGCATCCTGTTGTGTTTTTGTTCAATGGCGCAGAGGAGAATCCCCTGCAGGCCTCGCACGCGTTCATCACGCAGCACAAGTGGGCCAAAAATTGCAAGTAAGTGGAACACAAACTCAGCTTTTGCCTTCATTCTCATATCTTGCCTCTTCCCTCACCTTACAGAGCTCTCATCAATCTGGACTCTGCTGGCAATGGCGGTCGGGAGATTCTCTTCCAGTCCGGACCCAATCATCCCTGGCTGATGAAGAGCTATCGTCGCGCCATCAAGCATCCGTATGCCTCCACCATGGCCGAGGAGATGTTCCAGAACAACTTTATACCCTCGGACACGGATTTCCGCATCTTCCGCGACCATGGCTCGGTGCCCGGTCTGGATATGGCTTACCAGTACAACGGTTATGTCTATCACACGCGCTTTGATCGCGCCGAGATCTTCCCACGCGGCAGCTTCCAGAACACTGGCGACAATCTGCTGGCGCTGGTGCGCGAGATTGCCAACTCGCAGGAGCTGGAGGATACATCGGTAAGGAGTGGCACAGAACACGGGAGAGCTTCGACTTCATGCGTGATCTTTGTCCCCCGCAGAAATACTCCGAGGGACACACCGTTTACTTTGATGTGATGGGCTGGTTCCTGGTCTTCTACACCGAAACGGAGGGCATCATTTTGAACGTGATTGTCTCGCTGGTGGCCATCGGCACCTGTCTCTATGCCTTCAAGCTGATGGCCTTCAACTCGGGCCTCAAGCTGGAGAAGCTCCTGAAGCGTGTGCTGCACACATTTGTCGTGCAGCTCTTTGGCCTGATGTTTGCCGTTGCCATCACGCTGTTCCTGGGCTGGTTCATGGATCTCGTGCACTTGCCCATGTCCTGGTTCACGCACTCTTGGCTTATACTCGGACTCTACTTCAGCACCTTCCTGTTCGGTTTGGCTATAGTTCCCGCGATGTACTTCCACTACACCAAGGAGGTGAGCAGCAGGCAGCACATCGCAGTTCAAAGACTCATTTTCCTTCCTTCTTCCAGGACAAACTGCCCATTGGCCAGCGCGTGCAGCTGCTGCTCCACTGCCACTGCCTCTTCCTGGCCTTCTCCACGCTGGTGCTGACCATTTGCGGCGTTCGGTCCGTGTTCGTTCTGATGCTCTCCTGTTTGTTCTACACCATGGCGCTCATCATTAATCTGGCCACCAAGCTGCACAGCAAAGGTAAGCAAAGGCATTCCCATGGAGCTTCCCTTTCAATCAACTTCTTCGCCCTCTTCCTTAGATGTCGCCTGGGTCATACCACACATCGTCTGCTTCGTGCCTCCGTTTGTGTTCTTCGCCTACTTCTCGCACGGATTCTTCGTCACTTTCATTCCCATGTTTGGCCGCTTTGGGGAGAATGTCAACCCCGACCTCGTGGTGGCTGTCTTCAGCATTGCCGTGGGTCTGCTCACCTGCGGCTTCATTGTGCCCGTGCTGCATCTGTTCCGCAAGTCCAAGACGATCATTTGCGCGCTGCTGGCCATTACCTTGGTGTGTGTGATTATTGCCATAACGCCCATGGGCTTCCCCTACCGACCCGAGACGAGTGTGCAGCGTTTCTCTGTGCTGGTAAGCGAGGATCTCTAAGAGCTCTACGAGTGGAAGTTGAATCTCTCCTTTGCAGCACGCCAAGCGCACCTTCCACGATGCCGATAACAAAATACGCCGCCAGGAGTCGGGCTACTTCATTATGCCACAGGACAGGCGCACTTACGCTGTGAAACGTGGGTTTATTTGTGCTATTTTCTGCTTTGTTTAGCTCTTATTTTATTCCCATTTGCAGATGATGTCATTAACATGACGCTGGCCCAGAAAATTGGCGATGATTGCCAGAAGGAAATGATGTGCGGTTTGCCACTGTACAATCAGCGTTGGCATAAGACCAGGTAAGCTCCCCTCCGGCAACTTTTTGAGCTGACTAAACCTCGTTCTCTGCTCCTCAGACAAAACACCCTGTGGATACCCGCCTCCGAGCCGCTGTTGGGCACGGTTCCGGCTATCAAAGTGACCAGCAAGAAGCAGGTTTCCCCCAACAGGATACGCTATGAGCTGCAGTTGAGTGGACCCGATCATATGGCGCTGTTTATACAGCCCTTGAATGGCGCTGTCATGAAGGATTGGTCCTTCCATCAGGCGCCACTGCGTCTGAACTTCCAGCCGCCTTACTTTATCTACTTCTCGTGGGGCGTCAATGGAGATCCGCTCAAATTCTGGCTGGAGCTGGAGGTGGGTTTTGGCTGCATCAACCGAAAATTTTCCCTAACTTTCTGGTACTTGCAGAAAACCAACGGCGACTTCACGACGCCCATATTTGAGCTGGGTGTGGGCGGCCACTGGACCCATCACAAGGAAATGTTGACGCCGGACTTCACGAAGTTCCTCGACAGTTTCCCCAAATATGTGGATGCCACGCCCTGGCCGGCATCCTACGAGACCTGGATCTACTAAGGATCGGGTGTTAAATGTGTTTTAAATAAATGTACTTTTAATTAAAGAGACGACGAACAAGTTATCGAGTGAACTTTGGACTAGAGATAAGAGTGGAATTGTCTGCAGATGACGGATGGCTGTCAACACGCTCACGAAAAACTTCAGTCAGTAATCACTGAGTGTATCATGGCAGCTAAATTAATTATAATTAACAACCCATCAAGTGATAAGAAGAGGTTATAGAAGTGGAGGTAAAGCTCCTCGTGTACCCAGTCAGAGTATAGCAAATTCGTTGACTCTTTCTGACTTGCAGATTAGCGAATTTCGAGCTAAAGCAACTTTTATGACTGGTGCGGGGCTAGTACGCATATCAGCAATCGATCTTTAATTTATAATCCGCCGAAACCCAGCAGAAGAAACCCCCCGACTGGGAACAATTGCTGGAATGTCCATTCACCAGGGGAGTGTGCTGCAGTCTCGTTTTTACTACTTTGACGTGTGTTTGATTTGCAGACAGATTAGCTAATTCTGTTTGTTAATTCAATATTTAGATTGCTCATTCATAGAAACACGCAAAAAGAAGTGCACGATTATTATTTATATGATTATCAGCAACATTGATTGATGGCGATGACGATTTCAGAACTGAATTAGGATGGTAAATACTTTTGATGTAGCGCAAGTGCAAAGAAAATGTACACATTCGGGAGCATAAACAAACATAAATGTAAATATGCTTAAATATTTATTGTAAGCAAACAGAAGCCATTAGATCGTGCTCCAGAAATGGCAGACGCTGCATTGTGTCGCATGTCGGCATCGACAATCACTCGAGACAATAGACAAAATATGTATACAGCATATACGAGTGTTTGTATTGTGTGTGTGTGTGTGTGTGTTTGTAATGCTGATTCGTATATGCTCGCGGTGCACAAATCCAGCAGGCACTTGGGCAGCACTCCGCAGCTCGCTCAAATCTTTGCCTAAGGCAATCAGTCAGTCCCTTGACGCACTTCAAAACGATCGGTTCTTCTCGTTGCAAAAGTCTTACGTGAGTTCTTTCTTTCCAATATCAGAAGGCACATGCCATAAGATAATGGTTTAGCGCCGCCACAGACTCTGAGTCATCATTGGACGCAAAAAGTGGAACATTAGTTAATTAACTAATCAAAAATCAGCACCCTCCAGAGGCTGCCGGTGACTGCGCGTGGATTTCTGTAGAAAACGTAACAGGAAAATTCCTATATAAAATATAGCACAGTCTTTAGGCCTTAAATTTTGTGAGTTGTCAATGCTTCAGCTTTTGGATTTATGTTTATCGATAAGAGGGCTGTATTTTCCCTTCTACTTATCCCACCTCAAGAGTTCAACTTTGGGTTTGCTATAATTCTGCCTTACTGCTGCCATAATTCTGCTATAATTCTTCTACCATATATTTTTGCCATAATACTGCCATACTGCTGCTACACTAAGATCTCTGCCGACACGAGCCCCGTAGCCCTAATCGTTTTTAACTGGCGGCCATCAAGCTATAAAGAGCAATAGCTCCTGCCATTTCAGATCTGCTATCTGCTATCGGCCATATAGGATGTAATCTTTTAGTGCCACACAGAACCCCCCCAAAATGATTATTATCGCTGAACGATAAGGGTGCTCTGGGCGATCGCAACGCACCCAGATCGGACCTGGCCCTACTTAATACTTGCTACACGCTCCGCAACTCGTCAGTTGAGTTTTTATTTCATTCAGTTCAGGTGCAAGTCGCGTGCTACAAGGTTAGTTGAGGAGACTCCCAATCCGATTCTCAAACCAAATCCAATCCGGTTGCCATAATTCAAGGTGGAACGATTACGATCTGCAGGAACATTTTTGGGTGTCGTTTGAGATTGCGGATAACCCAGAACCGCTTTGTGCCGTCAAAATATAAGACATGCCGTAAAAAATGTGAAAAATAAACGTCTGGCGATAACGTCATGAATCAAGAGTGAAGGATTTAAGGCATAAAACTTGTAAAAGTTGAAATGTAAATTGGATGAGGGAAATTCCCTCTTTATAGCGTATTCCATAATTGTGCATGTCCCCGATATCTGAGTGTTGAAATGTTCCCAAACGAACCGGGAAATTGTGCATGTCCCCGATATCTGAGTGTTGAAATGTTCCCAAACGAACCGGGAATCGCGTTTCGTAGTTATGTTTTCATTTTTCCTTAACTTCTTTTGATAAGCGCCTTTATATCCGTTGTAAAATTGTTATCGGATTCTGTTTTTAGACCACCAATGGACTCAGGCCATCTCAGGCCACTGGGGCATCGTAAAGTTTTGAGCACTCTTTGGGTTTCCAATTAGTTTATGATCCTGCGAAGCACTCTCCCACGAAGTTTATGCCCGTGACTCTCGTACATGTTGGATAATGTTTATGGTTTCCAAATCGCTGGGTGTATTATTCCATTCCATTTCGGTTTGTGCCTAGATTATGGACGCTTAATCGTAGATCGTAAAAGAATAATTGTGGATGCCTGAAAGTAGGCAGCAAGTGGGGAGATGTGGAAGGAATTTCAGGCCACAAAATATGTCACAGAAAATGTATTCTTCTCTGATATTTACTCTGTTTTTCAGATGGCATTCTCCGCCTTTGACATCACACCCGAAAAGGATGCGGGCGAGTCCCGCGAAAAGAAATGGCCCTGGTATGGTGCACCCATCTATGCGGCCATTTGCTTTGCCCTCTTCTATGTGTCCGTGCTGCCCAGCTTCTACTCGTACCCCGACATGCTGTACCAGCGGGATGAGGCACAGCACCCGGATGAGTTCATTGGCGAGCGATCAATGAAGCAGCTGGCAGAGTACGCGGCGATCGGCAACAAAATGAGCGGCTCCATCGCCAATGAGGTGCACACGGTGAACTTTTTGCTGCGAGAGTTGCAAAAGATTGTGGACGAGTCGCGCTCGGACCTGTACGACATTGAGGTGGAGAAGCAGTACTCCTCGGGCTCCTTGTTCCTCTTCGGCAGTGCCATGAGCTACTCGAATGTGTCCAATGTCGTCGTCAAGATCAGCCAAAAGAGTCAGCAGAATGACAACTATTTGCTGGTCAACTCACACTACGACTCGGAGGTGGGCACACCGGCGGTGAGCGATGATGGCGTCATGGTGGTCATTATGCTGGAGGCTCTGCGTGTCATCTCGCGCTCCGAGAAGCCGCTGGCCCACCCAGTTGTGTTTCTGTTCAATGGCGCCGAGGAGGCCTGCATGCTGGGCTCACACGGATTTATCACACAACACAGATGGGCGAAGAACTGCAAGTAAGTGGCGAGGAGAGCCTCATCCTTAGCTGCAGCTCTGACGATCTCTCTCCCCTCAGAGCCCTCGTCAACCTGGACTCTGCTGGCGCTGGTGGTCGCGAAATTCTCTTCCAAACGGGCCCGAATCATCCTTGGCTGGCCAAATACTATCACCAGAGTGCGGCCCATCCCTTTGCCAACTCCATGGCCGAGGAGCTGTTCCAGAACAATTTTATCCCCTCCGACACGGACTTTCGCATCTTTCGGGACTATGGCTCGGTGCCCGGTCTGGACATGGCACATGCCCTCAATGGCTACGTTTACCACACGAAGTATGACAACTTCAAGAACATTGAGCGGGGCACGTACCAGTCAACGGGTGAGAATGTCCTGCCGCTGGTCTGGGCGCTGGCCAATGCCCCCGAGCTGGATGACACTGCCGCCCATGAGGAGGGTCACACGGTGTTCTATGACTTTGTGGGTTGGTTCATGCTCACCTACACGGAGTCCGTGAGCATTGCCATCAACGTGACGGTGTGTGTGCTGTCCCTGCTGTGCATTGGCATCTCTCTGTATCTCATGTCCGTGGACGATGGCGCGGATGCGCTGAAGGCCATCTTCGTGCGCTTTGGCATCATCTTCCTGGTGCAACTGGGCACGGTGCTGGCTGCCTGTGGACTCACCATACTCGTGGCTGTCTTCATGCAGGCCGTGGGTTTGTCCGAGTCCTGGTACTACGGTCATTGGATGATCTTTGGGCTGTACTTCTGCACGCTCTTCTTTGTGCTGGGCCTGCTGCCGGCCATCTACATTGGCTGGACGAAGCGGCGGACCAACATGAAGCTGGATCAGACCATCTCCTGCTTCATGCACGCCCACTGCATTGTGATGATTGTGTTGTGCATCATCATGACCAGCATGGCCATACGTTCGGGCTACTTCCCAATGATTGGCGTCTTCTTTTATACGATCTCCGTGGTGGTGCAGATAACGCTGAAGCTGTCGCTGAAGAGTAGGTTTTGAGTTTACGAATCTTTGGGGGTTTCTAATGGGCTTACTCTCTCCTTTCTTTAGAGAGCTACTTCGTCACGAGCCATTTGATCTGCCAGGTGCTGCCCTTCATCTACTACACGTACATGTGCTACGCCATTCTGATTGTGTTTGTGCCCATGCAGGGACGCGATGGCCCCGACAGCAGTCCCGACGTGCTCGTCTCTGTGTTCATTATTTATATGACCATGCACTTTGCGGGCTTTCTGGTGAGTCAGAGAGAGCTTCCCAAGAGGGATCTAGCTTAACCCCAGCTCCTCCCTTGCAGATTCCCATTATGCACAAGTTCCGCAAGCCCAAGACTATTTTCTCCATCTTTGGTGCCTTGACAATCATATTCATTATCATAGCAACGACCTCCGCGGGCTTTCCTTTCGTCAAGGAGCTGGCAGCACAGCGTTACTATGTGCTGGTAAGAGTCCTCAGTGTACCCACAGTTCATAGCTGATCAAAACCCATCCCAAACCCTTCCAGCACACCTCGCGCACCTTCCACAATGCGGACAACACTGTCAAACAGGACTCTGGCTTCTATATACAACCCGTGGACACAAGACTGGGCGAGCTGGATGATTCGACATTCAAGAACAGAGAACCCTCCAGTTGGACGGAGGCCACGTGCGCCGCGGAGCCTTTTTGTGGTTTGCCCATCTACAGCGGTCGCTGGATTGATTGGAAGTAAGTGTGCAACTGCCTCAAGTGAGTGTCTCCTAATGCTCTTCCTATTTGCCTCCACAGAGACTCCGCTCGATGGATCTACAGCACAGCGCCACAGCTGCCCATGAACATCGAGCTAACGCAAGTTTCCAAGGCATCTGTGGCAGCGAACAAAATCCGCTACGAGTTCAGTTTGCGTGCCAGCGATCGCGTCATGATCTACGTTGATCCGTTGGCTCAGGTCAAAGTCTCCGACTGGTCCTTTGACAAGACACCGCTGGACGAGGCGCACACGCCGCCCTATCTGATGTATCACATCTACTCCCTCACCGATGAGCCCTTTGACTTTTGGGTGGAGCTCGAGCACGAGGAGAGCAATACGCAGGGGCCGTACTTCAAGCTGGTCGTGTCCGAGCACTTCCTCTACCACAAGGAGCACTACACCGAGGACTTCCGCACATTCCTCGACACTTTTCCCGACTGGACGTACACCACGGACTGGTTCTCCTCGCTGGAGAGTTGGGTGCTGTAGTGGACTTAGGCTTGCGACGATTTGTTAACTTAATAAATAATTTATGATGTATTTTTAATAAGCTAATTATAAACTTAAACCTTAAAGCATTTATGACCAGGCAAGCTGGCACTTTGTTCGTTGCATTAGCAGGGGGATAAACCAGATTTAACAAGGTTCTAGGCTGAATGGCACGCAATTTCCGTTCGTTTGCTTACAGCTCCCAGCTGTTGTAGGAACCAATCCATGAGCTAACATGCGCCCAGGGCGGAAACGTGGCCAAGAACTCCCGAAACTCCTCATCTATGTACATGTCGTGGTGCGTTCTGTGTCCCATGATGGCAATGCGGAAGGTGGAGCCAGTCCAGTCATCGCTGTCATGCTCAAATTCCATGCTGAACTGCAGGGGCGTGGGGTCCAGCGCGTACGACCAATACACGTAGTAGGGCGGCTTCACATTCTGCTCGAGCGGCTCCTTGGTGAAGGTCCAGTCCACGAGGCGAGTGCCATTCACGGGCTGTATGAATATGCTCGTGTGATCCGGTCCCGCAATCTCCAGCGTGAACTTTATGCTCTGAGCGTTGCTGCTGCTCTTGTCGATGATGCTGAGAGTGGGGAGGTAATCCTTGTTGGGCTCGGGCCCAGGCACAAAGTAGCTGTTGTCGCTGTGGCGAAGGGAAGCTCAAGTTAGATGAGGGTTGGATGGCACTCTTTTGCTCACTTACACCGCATTCAGCCAGCGCGAACTGTATATGGGATAGCCACACATAATCTCCGAGTCACAATCATTTGTTGCCGCCTTGCTGTAGTTGGTGTTCTCGAAGAGTATGTCATCCAGAGTGTGGGGACGTCTGTCCACGGGCAGCACAAAGTAACCAGAATCCGTGTGGTTCACAGTACTCGCGCGATCCGCATTGTGGAAGGTGCGTGCCGTGTGCTAAAAGGGCAGACACTGAAAGAGATTCAAAGATCAAAACTGAATTAAACTCACCACAGCAAAGAAACGTTGTGGAGCTGTCTTCTCCGCATACGGGAAGGCAATGGGCGTGGCAGCAAAGATGATAAAAAGAATCGTGCACACGCCAAACATCGAAATGATTGTCTTGGACTTGCGGAACAGACAGAGCAGCGGCACCAGAAACGGAGCGAAGAGTATAACCATCAGAGCGGTAAAGAAACCCATTAGAATCTCCGGATTGGTGTTGCACTCGCGTCCCTGCATGGGCACAAAGACGACGTAGAAGGCGTAGCAGCAGTAGGTGTAGAACATGAAGGGCAGCACCTGGCACAGGCAGTGTGGGATGAGCCAAAGGAAGTCTAGAAAGGATTAAAACTGATTAAAATCCTGGATAATGCCTCGCCATGGATGCTCACTTGTCTTGTGTGCCCTGGTGATCATATTCAGCAGCACGGAGAGCGTATAGAAGGCAATGCAGAGCATAATCACAAAAGCCGAGCGAATGCTGTAGCAGATCATGATCACAGTGACGACGGTGAGGATGAGGCAATGCGAATGCATCAGCAATTGTATGCCATAGCCCAAGGGCAGACCATGCTAAACGGGGAAGAGAGGAACCAATGTTAATCATGCCCTGCAGCACTTCTACTCACTAAACTCACCTCCTTGGTGCGACTGAAGTAGATGGCTGGCACAATGCCCATGCCAAAGATCATGGGACAAAAGTACAGGCCAAAGAGCATCCAGTTCTGGGAGAACCAGCTCATAGGCAGGTTGACGGCATCCAGGAACAAGGCAATCGACAGGACCAAGCCAATGCCCAGGCCCACGCCGGCCACCTGGAGGGCTGTGAGAATGCCAAACTTGACCCAAATGCGACGCCTAAACATGCCAGTGCTGCTCGACATGATCCAAATGTAGCCGACGATCGTAAGGCAGACCACGACACAAACGCAAATGTTGATAATCTCGCCCGTGCTCTCCGGGTAGTAGACAAAAAACCAGCCGAGAACATCAAAGAAGATCATGTGTCCCTCGGCGTATTTCTGCAAGTGGATTTAGAGGTTCAGTTTTGCTCGAAGGATGTGAATTTGTGTCGCTTGCTACGCACCGATGGATTCTCCAGCTCTTCGGCATTGGCCAGCGCCTTGACCAGTGCCAAAATGTTGTCTCCCGTCAGTTGATAAGTGCGTCGTGGTATGAGATTAAAGCGATCGTATTTGGTGTGATAAACATAGCCATTGAGCACTTGTGCCATGTCGAGGCCTGTCGGAGAGGAGTATCTGGTTAGGTACTGATTTTTTCTTACAGCTTTTCCCTGTTGCCCTACCAGGTATCTCGCCATAGTCACGGAACACGCGATAGTCCGTCTCGGAAGGCACAAAGCCATTCTGGAACAACTCCTCGCCAATTGTGGAGGCAAACGGGTGAACAATGTTCTTGCCGTAGTACTGAGAAAATAACCAAGAAAATAAATGATTAAAAAGAGTTTCAAACAGAAGAAAGCTCCCCAGTCTCTGCGTACCTTCATCAGCCAAGGATTATCGGGGCCCGATTGAAAGAGAATTTCACGTCCGCCGCTGCCTGCCGAGTCCAAGTTCATAACCGCTCTGTGTGGGGTGAGTAAAATAAAGTAAAATTCTGTTCAAAATGCACAGGGATGCCGCCACTCACTTGACATTCTGCGCCCAGGGATGCTGTGTGATGAAGGCGTGACTGCCCTGCAGCGGGTTCTCCTCGGCGCCATTGAAGAGGAACACCACGGAGTAGGTCAGGGGCGTCTCGTACTTGGTAATAACTCGCAGCACCTCCAGCATGATGACACACATCATGCCGGCGTCTCCGGCGCCCGAGCTGCCCGGCACCGAATCAAAGTGAGTGTTGATCAGCAGAGCAGCCTCGCTGCTGGCATTTCTGGGCGACAGCTTGACCACCACATTCTGCACACTCTGATAGACATTGACCATGGACCAGAGGAGATAGTTGCCGGAGGCAATCTGCACATCCTTCTCGATGCTGTAGAGATCCGTGCGTGCGCCGTCAATGATGTCGGTGATCTCGCTGAGCAGAAACTGCACAGCCACCTGCTCGTTGGCGGCACTGCCCACGACCTTGGGTCCAATTTTGGAGAGTCTCAGCAGCGTGTTCTCTGCACGCTCTCCAATGAACTGTCCCGGCTGCTGCAGCTCATCCAGTTGGGTCTTCAGGCGCGGCATGCGATGGAAGCTGGACACCACCACGAGGTAGAAGAGCAGAAACCAAAAGGACACGAAGAGTGGCGCCCAATACCAGCCGATCTTGCTGCGATTGTAGATGATCTTCATGTTCTCGTACTTTGATTTCATCTTGAGCTGCAAGAGGGAAGGGCAATGGGGAGCGTTAATCATTTGTCACCCAAAAAGAACTGAACAAAAAGTGTCATTGTCCCCCCATTAATTGATTTCAATTGTCTGCTGCTGGCTGTGTGACACATGCAGAGATTCCAGTGACAAATCTGCCCACTTTCAGTGGTAACGAGGAGGAACGTTGTGAGACGCGTCTTAAGCCGCGTCACAACTCTTATACCCGGTACTCAGTACTACATCTGCACCTTAGCGGTTATTTGTCAAATTTTACATTTTCTCTTCATCTGTCATCTACATCAACAACACTACTCACGCCAACACGCTCCTTTAGCTCGCCACCCTCCCCTAGAGACACACACTGCAGAGTCAGGGCAGAGGCAGCGGCAGAGTCGTGGCAGAGGATGAGTCAGAGACGTGTCAGGGGAAGAGGCCTCTGCCACTGCGCGAAGCAGAGTGTGAATGAGAGAATGTGTAAAAGCAACAAAAGCTGCTGGACAGGGTGGGTTTAGCCACTGCAACTTAATTTCTTCATTGTGGCCATAATAATGATCCAATCGGATCCCAATTTGGTGATCAGATAGATATGGTCATTTCCTACGGAATGGCGTTTTTAGTTTTCTGTTATCTTTGTTTATTGTAGATTGTTGTAGATTTGGGAGGTTTTCGCCCTTTTGCGGGGGCGGAAGAGGGCGTGGCTGATTTTTGAAATACACTTGTAACAGTGTGAGCATACAGAAGTCTGGATGCAAAATTTGGTGGCTCTAGCTTTTATGGTCTCTGAGATCCAGGCGCTCAACAAGACGGACGGACAGACGGACAGACGGACGGACAGACAGACATGGCTCAATCGACTCGGCTATTGATGCTGATCAAGAATATATATACTTTATGGGGTCGGAGACGTTTCCTTCTGTGCGTTACATACAACCGTTATGTGCACAAATACAATATACCCTATTTACTCTTCGAGTACCGGGTATAAAAATGGATGATGGCGAGCGGCGATTAATCAATTAGTTAGTTAGTCGCTCGATAAGCGAGTGCGATCAACTTGAAGTTGTCAGGCTTGAGGTTTTAGCTGAACGATCCTCATCGCTTATGTAGAACTTGATGTGGATGTGGAGGTGTTTTTCAGCAGAGTTGATAGTGACTATCAGTGAGTGGACCTCGAATGAATTTTGTTGAATGAATTTGGAGGCCCCACTGAACAACACTTTATTCAAATGATCTGCGGCAGATAATACTTATCGGAGTTCTCAATAAGCAGACAGGAAATGAAGTGTAAGACTAGACTTTCGAGTGCCCAAATGTTGTGGGTAATGGGAAAGCCACAGACTTGCGGCATGGAGTGCCCAAAAGTTTCGGGAAAAATATCAAACGAAAACGGCAAAGTCACAGAATTGAGTCTGGCGATTAGCTGCGCTGTGGGGAAGCTCCTGGCATTTTGTTTACCAAATTAAATGAGGCACAGCTAAATAAAAACTGTACCGGAAAACATCTGTTGACCATTCCGGGCCATGATGGCCTTCAATGACAAACGCCAATGAGATGACGAAAGGCTGCCGAGTTTGAGCTAGAAACCTTGTGGCCAGAGGATGCAGCCTTAGGCAAAATAAACAATGGACCAAAACATTTATGCAGCAAGCGAATAAACTGACAAATTGGCAGAAAATAAGTCTAAGTTTCTGAGGCAAATGAGCATTGAATGCGGGACACAATTTGTAATTTTTTGAGCGATATTTCATTCTTATTTATAGCCAGCTGGGGCCGTAATATTTTCGTTTAATGTTCACACATGTGTGTTGTGTGGGGTATAAATATTGAATAACAAATTGGGTATATTAGCTAGGGGATGAATAGCTGATGCAGTGCTTAATTTCAGTATTAGAGTAGAGCATTTCCAGTCGAGAGTTGCTGCTTTAAGGGCCTTAGGTTGAGGAGTTTCAAATGAGTTTATGCTCGAGTTTCGCAGGGTATACCAAAAGTATTTGCGTTACGTTTTTGTACACCAGCTGAATGCAATAAAAACGAGAACTAAGTATGCCAGACGAATGTGTCCCACAAGCAACTTAAGCTGCAACGACTAGTAGGAAGGCAATTAAGTGGCGGCTGCAAATGTTCTTTCTGTCTGTCTGCGTGCTCTGCATATTGCAAATTTGGGTCGCACGGCCTCGCGACTTCGACCCATTTCCATTGACTCCCAAGTGACCCTGCCCAGAGGCGATTACGGCTGCAGCATCGATTGTGCAGTGAAAAAAGTGTTCGTGTGTGAGTGTGTGAGTGTCGATTAGCTGCTCTTCATACCCCGCTCTTTTCCACTTCCCACTGATCTTCTCTCTCATCTGCATGTGATTCCGTTATCGATCGACCCAATCACCTCGCGCACCAACAACCACTCAAAACAAACAAACAAACAGAGAGCACAGGCAGAGCGACGGGTCGCTGTGTGTGGGTGCCACGCCTACCTAACAACAACAAAAAGAGAAGCGGAAGAGGTGGGGTGGAAGAAGAAAAGAAAAACTATTTAAAGAATATTGTACCATTTGAACGGTGGGGGGGTTGAAATGCAGAAAGATTCAAAACAAAAGCAAAGTCTCATGAATAAGGAAGGAGAACAACAAAAAAACGGCGTGGCGGCGGCAATCAACTGCGACAAGAATGAGCGTGAAAGGGCTAGCCAAAGGGTTGAATGCGACGCAGCGCATACCCTGCGATGTCGGTTGTTATGGGAGGAACACATTTGTTATGGCAATTCCTATCATAATTGGCTGTGTGTCCAATCTACACCTACTTTAATGAATAGTTCCTACTAAGGCAGTTAAAATTATTCTCTGTAGAGATTTCTACACTGCAAACACTTGTGCAAGCAAACCCGATATGCCCTCTGCCAGGGTATGCGCACAGCAAGTGATGCCGGCTACAGCAACAACTAACGCGACAGGCGAAGGCAGCGACGAAAGAAGAGGTCCAAAAAACAATCATAGTAGTATCTTCTTCAGCCACAAACAAATGCAGATGCTTGCCAGCACACACGCACGCACACATGAACACACAGAGAACGGAGAATAACGCGACACGCTGCTGCAGGCTAAAGTCAATAACCTGACGGAAAGGAAGTTGTTGCGGTTGCACTTGCGGTTGTTTGTTGTCTGTGAAAAGCGGGCAAGCGGTATGCGGGGGCAGCCGTCTTGCCGAAGCCTTGCAACTGGAACTCCTGCTCTCTCACCTCCCGCATGCAGAACTTTTGGCGAACAGAACAGAGAGAAGTCTCTGTGTTCCGTTCTCGACGATCACTGGGCGCACTGTGTGTGGCGGAGACACCGACGGACCACAAATTGTTGGCACACGAAATTATTAGCACATCTGCCCAAAAATAAACGCAAACTATTCGGCTTTCACGTTGACAAAAGTTTGCCCGAAATTCGGTCAGAGGAGACAGCGACGCGAATACAAGTGCGAGGGATCCAAATGTCCGAGGGGATCAGCTGATTTCAACGAGTGGCGGCGCAACTGTCCCGTTCAACGATCGGTGGAGGTCTGCTTTGGCGTCTGCGTCTACTTCTGTGGCTGCTGCGTTCCCAAACACTGAATGCTCTTGCAGGAGAGATGCGGCAGAGAGACAGACCATCGCCAGAGAGAGAGAGAGCTTGGCGCTCTCTGTTGCTCTCACTCACTCACTTTGCTGGGGCTGCTGCACTTGACACGTCACTGGCTATGACCCGATCCTCCTTCGCTCTTCGGTGTGTGTGTATGCAGAAGCCAACAATGCTCACGCCAGACGAACTGGTAGCCGACTAAAACGAACCGTTATGGCCAGTGGCAAATTTATAAGTGGCTACTCCCGCTCCTACACTCTGCAGTTGATGGATTTGTGTGTTGGATTTCCAAGTGCTTCTGCCAGTGGCTTATCGTGGAATTATCAGAATTGAACACCTAATCAAGTAATTTGACAGGAATGGAACACACTCAAGCAGCAAGTCTGCACAAGAGGGGGGAAGGCCATGTCCGTTTTTATTTCCCCGGCACGTTCAGCGGCTCAACGTGGTGGATAAGCAGTGCAAGCAGTGGGGCGAGGGATGCCCAGCCGCAATCACGATGAGGTGCCAACGATTAATGGAGAGGATTTAGTGGTAAGTGCGCCACAGAAGCTGCAATCATTTATGATAAGTAAGCAACACTCGAGTTGGATCTAATTAAAATTGCAGCACCGAACGATAAGAATAATATTACCCACTGGCATGCGGGTTTTTATCGAACTTCTTAAGGAAGATAGCGGCTAATTGGCAAGTAACTATACGAGCCACTCGTATATCTTCTATAAATGTCTCCATAAATGCATAAATACCTATTTCCAATGTGTTTCCCCAACTGACAGCCGAAGGTGACTCTCGTGCAGTCGAGCGAGAAAATGGGTTGACTGGCAGCCAAGCAGTTTTTCCCAGCTGCCGGACTCCACTCATCCGAAACGGGTGCAACTACAGGCGACAATCCATTGGGGCAGGTGAGTCTGAAATACATACGCAAAAAAAAAGTACAATTCCGAATCACGCAAAACAGTTTGTTAATCAAGCGAGTTAAACAAGGGAAACCGAGCACACAGATGGAGGATTCGCGGGGCGAAAAGATAGGTAAACAAAAGTGGAAGGGAATGACACATAAACGAAATGAAATCAACGGCAGACGAGCAGCAACAACGGCAACAGCGCACAAATTAATTAGTAAACTCTGTAGAAATGCGGAGAGCATTGCGAAACAAGTGCCAGAGACAGAGGCCGCCATGGGGCTTTGATTTGTTCAGGGATCGCAACTGACAAATGGGTCTGGTCTGGGTGTGCTCGGATACTGTAGCTCAGGTTAGTCAGTCAGAGACAGAGACAGCGACAGCAAAGACCCGCTCTAGGTCTCGGTTTTACGGGGAAAATCTGTACGGAAGAGGAGACTCTGCCAAAGTGGCAATTACTTTATGAGCAAATGAGTAACGAGAGTCTAATCAAACCATTAAAAGTCTTCCAAGTTGCCGCCGCAAATAGTGTAACTTCGAGGGAGACCTGCAAAAGAAACGAGCAAATACCACACGAAATATCTAGCAAAATTGGTTGCTGTTCCTTAACAATATTTCTCCATAATAAAAATAAAACTTGGCAGCAGTGGCTGCCCCTGCGAAAGAACAAAAAGTCCCATAAAATCGAATCCCGCACGCGATCGTAGCCCATAAAAGACGAGGCAGTACTTTGGTGCCTGTTTATCGATACCGATAATATTCCCCAGCGGCATATATCTTTGGAGGTTCCAGCAAACCTGCAGCTCAATCGGAACTCAAGGGTGACGGGGCCCAGACGTGAACGCGCTTAAGGAGTTACAAGCAAGAGCTAAGCAAAAGATCCTTCAGGCAGAAGGATTCTCGCTGTGGAAATCTCAAAACAGTTGCAGAAAATCTCCCAAGCATGAGTGTACGTAAGGCATTTATGACAACAATGTGAAGCAGTGCCAAAAAAGTGTTTGATAAAGTGCAAAAAAATTGATTTAAAGGGGATAAATTCAAGTGGAATAGATCCAAGCATGCAGTTCCTGGCATAAACATTAAATGAAAGCGATCCTTATGCAATCGCAGAGCGAACCAATGATGAGACAGGTGTCCAGTGGTCACCGGTCAATGTGCAGTGTCCAGGAGAGTCAGCAAAAACTAAAACAATCAACTATGACAGATCATATACGTGCCATACATGTGTTCGCATCGATAAGAAATCGATTAAGAAACAATCTTCAAAGCTCGCCGCGAGTCTCGCCAAAAAATTGTTCTTTTTGCTGCGATAAACTGGCGTTATAATTTCTTTATGAATTGGCTATCGGTTTATGGCCTCCAACTTGAACTGTTAACGATCGATCGATCGAGCGGCCAGCGTCGTTATCTAACACTGCCCACACGCCCGTGAATCATGCAGAGAACGAAACGAAACACGACACGCGACGCAGCAGCAGCACGATTTCAGGGCATTGTTTAATCGGGAAATCACATAAAGAAAGTTGAGAATTAAAAGCTTATCGCTGCAATAAAGATTCAAGTTAGCTGGAAACAGCTGGAGGGATCGCCCAGTAACGGGAATTGCAACGCCGCCAAGTACACGTGTTCCGGTGTGGAACAACGATTAAAAGTCGCAGATTAGATTATGGATAAGCTCTATGGATTCCAGTTTTAACTAACAATAATTGGACTCTCTTCTCTCTCCCTCAGTTCAATTCCAAGTACCACATCGATGTGGACTTTGAGGTGCCCAAGAAGCTGCAATGGTACTATGCCCCCGTCTTCTTTGCCTTCTGGCTGTGCCTCTACCTGTCGCTGGTCAACACTCAAATCAACAGCATGCCACGGCCACTCATGCGCAGCGATGAGGCCACCCATCCGCGCTCCTTCATCGCCCAACGCGCCGAGGACACGCTCATCGAGCTGACGCGCCTGGGACCACGCGTCGTGGGCTCGGCGACCAATGAGGTGGCCACCGTGGAGTTCCTGCGTGCGGAGGTGGCCAAAGTGGAGGCTGAGATGGGCGATCTCTACGAGCTGGAGCTGGATGTGCAGCTGGCCAGCGGCGCCTACATGCACTGGGAAATGGTCAACATGTATCAGGGCATACAGAATGTGATCGTCAAGCTGAGCGAGCGCAACTCCAGCAACGAGAACTTTCTGCTGATGAACAGCCACTACGACTCGGTGCCGGGCAGCCCGGGTGCTGGCGATGATGGCTCCATGGTGGTCACCATGCTGGAGGTGATGCGCGTGCTGGCCAAGACAGGCGAACCGCTGGCACATCCCATTGTCTTTCTGTTCAACGGAGCCGAGGAGAATCCGCTGCAGGGCTCGCATGCGTTTATCACGCAGCACAAGTGGGCCAAGAACTGCAAGTGGGTGGCACAGCATCAGCGCTTTCCGCTTGAATCTCTAACCTCTTGCCTTACTTTTATAGAGCCCTCATCAATCTGGACTCTGCTGGCAGCGGCGGGCGTGAGATTCTCTTCCAGTCGGGACCCAATCATCCTTGGCTCATGAACTACTACCGCAATGTGCCGCATCCGTTTGCCAACACGCTCGGCGAGGAGATGTTCCAGGCGGGCTACATCCCCTCCGACACGGACTTTCGCATCTTTCGTGACTATGGCGGCGTGCCCGGCCTGGACATGGCCTACATCTTCAATGGCTATGTGTACCACACGAAGTACGACAGAATCAACGCCTTTCCGCGCGCCTCCTTCCAGCACACGGGCGACAATGTGCTGTCCCTGGCCAGAGCTCTAGCAAATGCTCCCGAAATGGATGATACCGAGGTAAGTGGCAGCGTGCCACATGCCGCAGTTTGGTGTACACAAGTCCGTCACATACTTTCAGGCACACGCTGAGGGTCACAACATCTTCTATGACTTTCTGGGCTGGTTCATGATCTTCTACACGGAAACGACGAGCATCATTATCAATGTTGTGGTGGGCCTGTTGGCCCTCCTGGCCATTGGCATTTCGCTGTACTTCATGTCCGTGCGCTCCGGCTGCAGCTGGAAGGGTGTCCTGCTGCGTTATGGCATCACCCTGGGCATGCAACTCGCTTCCCTGGCCCTGGCCGTGGGCCTCGCCCTGCTCGTTGCTGTCTTCATGGATGGCGTCAATCGCTCGATGAGTTGGTTCACCTCCACCTGGACCATCTTTGGGCTGTATCTGGCGCCCATTATCTTCGGCATGAGCATTCTGCCGGCGCTCTATTTGGAGCGCACCAAGCGTGATCCTTTGGGCTTGGGCTTTCGCATTCAGCTCTTTATGCACGCTCATTGCTTCTGGTTGATTGTCATCATGGTCACGATGACTGCTGTGAGCATTCGATCTGCGTATTTGATCATGCTCTGTGTGCTGTTCGATATTGTGGCGTTGATTGTGAATCTGGTAACCAAGTGGCATCGCAAGGGTAAGTCCCAGAATATTGCTTAAATCTCCAACTAACTCTCTTCTTCCCCAGCCTACTTGTTTGCCATTGCTGTCACTGTCTGCCAGATCCTGCCCTTTGTTTACTTCACTTATTTGTGCACCGCGGCGCTGCTCACGCTGATGCCCATGCAGGGCCGCTCGGGCTCCTCCTCCAATCCAGACATGGTTGTGGCAGCTCTGGTTTGGCTGTTTTCCCTCATGTTTGCGGGCTTTATTGTGAGTTTAAACATTAATGCTGGAACTGGCTTGTGACTAAGAGAGCTCTTTCCTTTCCAGGTGCCGCTGATCATGTTCTTCCGCAAGACGCGCACAATTGTGCTTTGCTTTCTGGGCATCACAATTCTCTTCATTATTATTTCGGTGACCAATGCGGGTTTTCCGTACAAGGAAAAAACCTCCGCACAGCGCTACTCATTGATTGTGAGTGATAATATAATTCCTTTCTGCAACTGTCCTGATTTTGCTCCTTCTCCAGCACGCACATCGTCGCCTGCACAACGCGGATGGCAGCACACGCCTGGACGAGTCCGGACTGTACATTTATCCACAGGATCGACGCATCGAAATTGCCAGAGGTAAGCCTTAGCCTTTATCTATAAATAACTCTCATTTAATGTCTCCCATTTGCTGCACAGACGAAATCAATCTCCTTGGCGAGGTGCAACAAGTGAGCGAAACCTGCGATGAGGAAATGTTTTGTGGTCTTCCGCTCTACAATCATCGCTGGAACAAGGCGCGCAAGTACAGCCTGTGGGTGCCCGTCTCGGAGCTGCCAGAGATACCCAATGAATATCCCACACTCATCCTGCAGGACTCGAGTGAGTTGGAGAGCGCCACGCGGCGGCGTTTCAACTTTTCGCTGAGTGGACCCGATCACATGGGCATTTTTGTGAATCTAAAAAATGATGCCAAGCTGCTGGACTGGTCCTTCAACGATACGTTGGTCAGAGAGCAGGCGGAACCGCCTTACATGGTGTACTTTTCCTACGGATTGGACAATAGTACGCTGGAGTTTACCATCGATGTGGAGGTGGGTTTTAATCCTCAGCTTTCTGGCATGCAAATAATTGTACTCTTCCTGCAGAAAACCACTTCCACGTTCGACACGCCCACGCTGGAGATTGGCATCGGTGGCCATTGGGTGAATCAGGACATCACGGCCATTCCAAGGCTAAGCAAATATATTGATCGATTTCCCACATACGCCTACATACAGGGCTGGGTGGGCACCTATGAGACGTGGTACTTCTGATGGGGAATTACTCCTGCGCCTTGGGTTTTTTGCTTTACTAATCGTAGTCATTAAGCGTTAACGATTAACTGTATAGAATCTGATGAATATTTATTTTATTAAAACCATTCCAACCAGTACGAATACTACACACATAATGGAACATAATATTTGCCTTTTGTTGAATATTTGATGGGTAAATTGTGCATTGAGTTATGTATTCTATGCCCCAAGAGACGCGCGTGAGTGGCAAATTTGTTTGCTTAAGGCGCTTGGAACAAGGGGCACTATAAACAACAACAAACAGGTGTGTAATTAGCAACAAATACATGGAGGAATATTTCATAAATTATGCCACTGGTGGGAGCATCGATTAACTGTTAGCTGGAGCGTCACAAACGTTTGGCTCTCTTCATTTTGAGTCTAGGAACTGCTGTGCGCGGCAGACGCTCTTCCTCTGAGATCTGAGAGTTTAGGGAAGCGGCAGAAGCGCTCCAGCTGAGATCTGAGAGAATTGGCAGCGGCAATCTGTGAGATTTGTGAAAAAACGCTTAAAATAAACACAGAGAGAGAGAGCGCGAGCGAGTGCCCATGAAATTCCAGATTGATGATGATGATGTTGATAAAGAGGCTGAGAGAGATCCCAACTCAGTTGGATTGTTTGGATTGCCCAACGAAGATGTGGGGAGCCCTACGCACGCGTTTAGATTCGTTCGAGAGTGAGGTGAGGCGGTGAGGCGGTGAGGCGGTGACTTTTTGCATATTTCAAGCAATGATAACAATATTTAAACACTTAAACAAGTGTGTGCAAACATTTATGTGTCTGATAAGTGGCTGTCATAAATCGGTTATCAACTCAACGAGTAAATATGCAAGTTCAAAGTTTGTTCAGAGTGTATCCAATGGGTTTTATGTGCACATATTTACGCGGCATATACATACATAAATAATAGGCAACAATATTTGTTAGGTTGCGCTGGTCTGGTCTGAGCACCATAAAGATCTCCCCACACATGCGAATCGTGGAGAAAGGAGTGGAGAGAGCTACCTCCGAGGGTGATGTGATTGAGATAAGGGAATTTAATTGATGCCATCAGCAATTTGTACAAGTAATGGCTGTAAAAACATAAATCTTCGTTGCTTGGGTTGCTTGAAAAGTACGCTAGGAATGAGGAATTGTTTGGATAAATGTATGCAGTTTATAGAAGCAGCTGCCGTTGGGCTTAAGCCAGCGGCCGGCAGCGTCGCATGCTGCGCATAGGAAAAGATCACAGGCAGCGCAGTCGGCGCATGCACAGCGTCGAAGCTTTGAGTGGCTGCGGCGCATGCACCGAGAACCGCCGCAGCGGCAGAGAAGCAGCTTCGTGTGGTTAATGCTGGCTGCGCGTTGCGGCAGAGAAGCAAGAAACGTTTTGCTTTCGTTTCTGTTTTCTGTGCATGTCCGTGCATGTCTGTGCGCACCAAAACATTCGACTACCTGCATGCCGACCCCTGGCTTAAGCCCGTTAGACCCATTCTGGAGCTTTCAGTGTGCACAGCTGTAGGGGGAAAAAGGGTGACAAAAAAACACCGTTAACTTCTGCATATTCTGCATTATTTCTCCTACAGATCTCTGACGAGCCCATCGAAGTTGAATCGCTGTCGCCGAAAAATGAAAGCAAAGAAAAGCAGCACTCCCAAGGTCCCTGGTACATGGCCAGCGGCTACCTGCTCTTCTGGCTGCTGCTCTTCCTTTCCGTTGTGGTGCCGCTCTTCTACCGCCTGCCCGCGGCATTGACCATCGAGGATGTGCCCACGGGTCTGTTCATTGCCGAACGGGCACAGGCGAACCTCTACGAATTGGACAAAATCGGACCCAAGGTGGTGGGCAGCGATGGCAATGAGAACAAGACCGTGCAGTTTCTGCTCCAGGAGTTGGAACTGATTCAGGAGAATGTTCTGGATGAGTACTTTGACATGGAAGTCGATCTGCAGATTGTCTCTGGCTCCTACATTCACTGGACCATGGTCAACATGTATCAGGGAGTGCAGAACATTGTCATCAAGCTGAGCCCCAAGAACTCCTCGAGCGACAGCTACCTGCTGGTCAACAGTCACTTTGACTCGAAGCCCACCAGTCCGTCTGCGGGCGATGCTGGTCAAATGATTGTCACCATGCTGGAGGTGCTACGCGTGATGTCCAGCACCCAGCAGAGCTTCGAGCATCCAATTGTCTTTCTGCTGAACGGAGCCGAGGAGAATCCACTGCAGGCGTCGCATGGTTTTATTACCCAACACAAGTGGGCAGCCAATTGCAAGTAAGCAAAGTCAACGATCTGCGGAGCAATCATTAAAACAGATCCCTCTTCCCCCACGCTGCAGAGTTGTCATCAATCTGGATTCCGCCGGCGGCGGCGGTCGCGAGATTCTCTTCCAGAGCGGCCCCAATCATCCCTGGCTCGTAAAGGTAATTTATCCCCCAGAGCATTATGCATAAAAGCTTCCAAATATTCCTCTCATTTTGTGTTTAGTACTACAAAGACAGCGCCCTGCATCCCTTTGCCACCACCATGGCCGAGGAAATCTTTCAAACGCGCATTCTGCCCTCGGACACGGACTTTACCGTTTTCACGAAGTACAGCAAACTCATCGGCCTGGACATTGCGCAGTGCATCAATGGCTACACCTACCACACCAAATACGATCGCTTCGATGTGATTCCACGCACTTCCATACAGAACACGGGCGACAATGTGCTGAGTCTGGTGCGTGCGCTCTCCAATGCCACGGAGTTGCATGATACAGAGGTGAGTTCAAGCAAGAAAGTTCCACTTATACTTACATCAAATTTAAACTTATTTCAGGCACATGCAGCGGGCCATGCCATCTTCTTTGATGTCCTGGGACTGTACTTCATCAGCTACTCGCAGCGCACGGGCGTAATCCTCAATTATGTTGTGGCTGTCACTACTATTGCCCTGATCTTTATGTCCCTATGGCGCACAGCAAAGGTCTCCAGTGTCTCCGTCGGACACGTCGTCTGCTGGTTTATCCTCATCCTCGTGCTGCAGTTCATTGCCCTGCTGCTTGGCCTGGCACTGCCCGTTTTGGTTGCTTTTCTCTTCGACAAGTACGGCCTGTCCCTCAGCTACTTTGCCACTCCCCCGCTGATGATCGGGTTGTATGTCTGCCCGAGTCTCCTGGGACTCAGTTTGCCTTCTTTGATCTACTTGAAGCTGCAAAGGAGTGTGAGTATACTTCAGATATTATCTCAGATTCTATATAACAATCCATCCATTTAGGGTAAGATTTCCTTCGCCCATCAACTGCAAATGGTGCTGCATGGACACGCTCTTGTCTTGGCCATTCTCGTCATTGCTTTGACAGCCTATGGCCTGCGCTCCACCTATGTGATCACTTGGACACTCGTCTTCTACGTTATTCCATTGGCCATCAATCTGCTCACCACTCTGCATGATCGTGGCTTCGCCTGGACGGGAGTCGTGAAGATTGTCCAGATCTTTCCCTTTCTGTACAATAGTTACTTGACTTACACTTTCCTGATTGTGCTCACTCCCATGATGGGCCGTTTCGGCAGAAAGATCAATCCCGATTTGATTATCTCCACGCTGAATGCTCTGGGCAGCATTTTGGCAATGGGTTTTTTGGTAATGCTCCTCCATTTACCTTATGGATATTCCCACCTATAGCTGCTCCAATATCGTTTAAACGCAGATTCCCCTCATCAACGTGTTCCGGCGACCCAGCATGATCCTGCACCTGCTGCTGACTGTCACTGCTGTGAGCATTTTCACAGCCAGCTCCACACAGCTTGGATTCCCCTATCGCTCCAAGACCAATGTGCAGCGCGTGCCCTATCTGGTGAGTGGAGTGACAGCTCCCTGGAAATTCCTTCTAAGCAAACGTGTTTCTCCAGCAAGTGCGTCGCGTGTTCTACGAGTACAATGGCTCCGTGAGCAAGGACGACTCTGGTTACCTCTTCAACTTCCAGGATCGTCGTGGAGCTGGCCCCCTCCAGAACACCAAAGTGAACCTCACTGGCCTGACCAGCATCGAGTCGGACTGCTCCGAGTACATGATGTGCGGCGTGCCGCTCTACGATCATCGTTGGGTAAAGAACCGCCTGAAGGGCATGTGGCTGCCACGTGACACACCCATCGAAATGCCGTGGCTGCCCACGCTGGAGCTGCTCAACAGAACTGTGCTGGAGGATGGCCAAACGGTGCGGTTGGAGTTCCGTGCGGAGGTCACCGATCACACGAGTTTGTTCATAAAGCCCTACGAGGATGTGTCCGTGATCAACTGGACATTCCCGCACGACCACATTGGACAGCAGTCCACGTCTCACATTTACTTCTCGCATGGCAAGGACAATACGCCATTGTCCTTCTTTATAGACCTAGAGGTGAGTTTGTACTGGGATTGAGAACGGCTTGAAGTTGATTTTGAAATCTCCACAGAAACTCGATGGCGACTTCAATGCGCCCCTTTGCCAGCTGGGCATCTCCCATCACTTTATTGGCCACGCAGGCGATGAGCTCAGCCAGCAGTTTGCAGCGTCCTTCCCGCCATATGCAGCGCTGATACAATGGCCCAGCTCGTACCAGAGATTTACATATTAGAAGTTCGAAAACCCCCACTGCAGACCATGGACTGTCTCTGACTTTGTGTGGCGACAACGCACCTTGCCTTGTCGTAGTCAACTTGAAGCACCAATTATTCATATCAGAAAATAAAGTACGAGTTTAATGGGCAAACACACGCTGGAGCAATTAAGCTCTAAATCAATCAAGATACAAATCTGCGCCATAAATGGCATTAATATATGGCGGGGAATACTTGCAGGAATGCTGCAGGGATTCCTCTCACAGGTTGGCATCAATCTCACATAAGGCAGAACAGCCTCAGGTATTCTTGTGCAGTGGGGTTACAGCATGGAGAAGCTTCTGCTCTTCTACTCCCAATTACTGGAATTTTCCAGTCTGACCTCATAATTGATTGAAGATTATCAACTGGCGATTAGGATAAGTTGTCTCGAGTGGCACAAGCCGATTAGCATTTGCTGGCACTTGACGCCGATATAAAAGTATCTGAAAGTTCTCCCTGTTCAAGCAGTTTCATTCACGACAGCGAGCAGTCCGTTACTTTTTTGGTCATGGGCGACAAGGACAAGCTCGTAAGCAAACCCAGCGACTGCCTGTCCCAAATATTCTCTCTACAATTTCTTAGATCTCCGATGCAGAGTCCCTGCAGAACACGGCCGAGAGCCATGCCAAACTTGCGCAGAAGCTCAATCGTCCCTGGTACTTTGGCGCCGGGTTTCTGCTCTTCTGGGCCATGCTCTTTGTGTCCATTGTGTTGCCGCTGTTCTACCGTCTGCCCACACCGCTGACCGAGCATGAGAGCAATCAGGGCGTGTTCATTGCGGAGCGAGCACACAAGACACTCGCGGGCTTGGCCAGCATTGGCACCAAGGTCGTTGGCAGTCAGCACAATGAGGTGGAAACGGTGCAGTTTCTGCTCAAGGAAGTGGAACTGATCAAGCAGCAAGCCCTGCTGGAGTACTACGACATAGAGATCGATGTGCAAATTGCCTCGGGCTCTTATGTACACTGGACCATGCTCAACCTATATCAGGGCGTGCAGAATATTGTCATCAAGCTGAGCCCCAAGAACTCTGCCAGCGAGACCTACCTGCTGGTCAACAGTCACTTTGACTCGAAGCCCACGAGTCCATCGGTGGGCGATGCAGGGCACATGGTGACCACGATACTGGAGGTGCTGCGTGTGATTTCCACATCGAAGCAGCCATTCCAACATCCGATTGTGTTCCTGCTGAATGGTGCAGAGGAGAATCCACTGCAGGCGTCGCATGCATTTATTACCCAACACAAGTGGGCCAAGTACTGCAAGTAGGTGGATCCAGAGAACTCCTTTGATCTCCATTACTTCTGGCTTAAGTCTTCCCTTTTCCTTGCAGAGTCGTCATCAATTTGGATTCCGCTGGCACTGGCGGCCGCGAGATTCTCTTCCAGAGTGGCCCCAATAATCCCTGGCTCGTAGAGGTAAGCGTGTGTCTCGAAGCATTATCCATAAAACCTACCAAATATTCCTTTTCAGTACTACAAAGTCAGCGCCCTGCATCCGTTTGGCACCACCATGGGTGAGGAAATTTTCCAGACCGGTCTGCTACCCTCAGACACGGACTTTGGCATCTTCAACACTTATGGCAACCTCGTGGGTGAGTCGCAAGGCAGTTCTACATTTGGCATTTACTTTACAGACACTCTTTGCCAGGCTTCGACATTGCCCAGTGCATCAATGGCTTTGTCTACCACACCAAATACGATGAGTTGGATGTGATTCCTCAGGGTGCGCTGCAGAATACAGGCGATAATATTCTCAATCTGGTGCGGGCCTTGGCAAACGCCCCAGAGCTGCTCGATGTGGAGGTGGGTGCACTCTCCATAGATCTTTTCCGAGCTGCTCTAACCTCCTCTCTCCTCCTGTAGGCCTTTGCCTCGGGACACGCCATCTTCTTTGACTTCCTGGGCCTGTTCTTCATCAGCTATTCCTCCAGCAATGGCGAATATCTCAACTATGGAGTGGCTGCTGCGGCCATCATTCTGGTATTTGTATCCCTGTGGCGCATAGCTGCCGTCTCCAATGTCGCAACGGAGGATGTGCAGCGTTGGGGTGTCCTGCTGCTCATTACACAAGTCATCGCCTTCGTTCTGGGCCTGGCACTGCCCATTGTCGTGGCCTACGCGCTGGACAAGTACGGATTGGCGCTGAGCTACTACAGCCGTCCCATACTGGTGGTCGGTCTGTATGTGTGTCCCAGTCTCGTTGGACTGAGTCTGCCCTCCACCATCTACTACACGCTGTTCAAGAATGTAAGGTTACACGGGATACCAATCCTTTAGCTAAATACTCACTCTATCTATCCGCTGCAGCCGAAGGTCTCCTTTGCCCACTACATCCAGCTGGCGCTGCATGGCCACGCCGTTGTGCTGGCCGCTCTTGGCATTGCTTTGACCGCCTATGGTCTCCGCTCGACATATGTGATCACGTGGACACTCATCTTCTACGTCATTCCATTGGCCATCAATCTGCTGACGACGCTGCACGATCGCGGCTATGCTTGGACTACCATCCTAAAGCTCTTCCAGATCGTTCCCTTCCTGTACAACGGCTATCTCTTTTACACCTTCGTTGTGGTGCTCACCCCCATGATGGGACGCTATGGCACGTAAGCAGAGCGAAACCAAACATCAACTGCTATTCCTATTCCCATTCCCATATCGTTTCAGGGCCACCAATCCAGACTTGATTGTCTCTGCTTTGACTGCTCTGGGCACAATTTTGTCCATGGGTTTTCTGGTATGTTCCCTTGTACTTGATTCACCTACGCAAGACTCACATGTTTTGTGCGTTTGTGTGCGCCGGTAACATAAACAAAGCCAAAAAGTTGCATGCTTCTCTGCCGCTGCGGCAGCCGAGAATTTGCACATGGCCGAAGATCTTTCTCTGTCGCTGTAGCGGTTCTCTGTGAAATGTGCCGAAGCCACACGAAGCTTTTGCGCTGTGCATGCACCGACTGCGCTGCCTGAGATCGTTTCCTATGCACATAGCGCAGCAGCAACTTCGATGACTCGGCAGCGCAGCGGCAGAGAAGCAAGAAAACGTTTTGTGGCTTCGTGTCTGTTGTTTGTGCATACAAAAGCACTAAAACATGCCAGTGCCTGCACGCTCTACAGGTTTCATAAACTATAATCTACAACTGCTTTCGCATCTCTGCAGATTTTGCTCGTGAATATGTTCCGCAGACCGAGCGTTGTTTTTGTCATTCTGCTGGGCGTAAGTGCGCTGACTATTTATGGTGCACTCTACACCGATATCGGGTTCCCCTATCGCCCCAAGACCAACGTGGAGAGAGTCAACTATTTGGTTAGTTCACTCTATTCTGCTGGTATTTTCTACAGGTTATATTTAAAGACTTAAAATTACAGCAAGTGCACCGCACCTTCTACGAGTACGATGGCACAGTCAGCCGGGATGACTCTGGTTATATGTTCCAGTTCCAGGATCGCCGTGGTCCCACTGCCTTGCAGAACTCCAATGTGGATCTAACGGGTTTGGTCAGCCTCGAAGCGGATTGCGAGAAGTACATGATGTGCGGGGTTCCACTGTACGATCATCGTTGGGTGAAGAGCCGACTAACTACAATGTGGCTGCCGCGTGAGCAGCCGATCGAGACACCATCGAGGCCCACCCTTAAGCTGCTAAGCAAAACTGTCCTGCCCGATGGCCTTACCGTGCGGTTTGAGTTTGAACTAACGGGTCCGGATCACACGAGTGTGTTCCTCCAGCCCTACGCAGATGTGACCCTAAGCCGCTGGTCGTTCCTGCAAAGCTACCTGGAGAACACCACCACCTATCCCCCTCCGTTTCACATTTACTTCTCCTACGGCATAATCACTACCCCGTTGAACTTTTTCTTTGAACTTAAGGTTGGAATTTAGCGAATTTCAAACGTTTTACAGCTGTATTTATAATTGATTTGTTTTTCATACAGAAATCCAATGGTGACTTCAACGTTGAACTGATCGAAGTGGGCGTGGCGGCACATTTTTTGGAGAGTGTGGGAGATGAGGAGAGCGTGGAGTTTGCCAATTCATACCCATCGTATGCGGCTGTGGTGCAGTGGCCAGCGTCCTATCAAAGATATATATATTAATAATATTTAGTTCAACAGCAAAAGCAGTTGAGAAATAAATCAGTTTATTCAGCAATTACTGGCTAGATCAATACTCCCGAAAGTAGCTACTCCGTCACGCAAAAGTGAACCAAAGTTAATATTGGTGGAAGAATAATACAACAAAAATCCCATGACTAGAATTAAATTTCCACGCGTATCGCGAATGTTGTTTAGTTTGCCATGAAAAAGTGAATGTTTATTTAAACGCAAACAAAAAGAACGGTAAACAAAATATGTGAAAAGGAAACGAATGGAATTGAATCGCCTGTCAAAGTAACACAAACCACACATGAAACATTGACATTGAGAGAGGAGAGAGCAGAGAGCAGAGGGAGAGCCATCTCAGCTGCGTAAGCTCCAAGTGGCTGCCCAAGGGCACACAAAAAGCTGCCCACTAGGAAATTCTCATGTGTTCTTTTCCAAAATGTCCCCATAAAATAAGCTCAAAATCAACGCCAGTGAGAACTCACGTGTCAGTTGGATTTTTAGCACCCAATGGATATGTGGCAAGAACTACGTTTCCGGCTCGATGCCATCCGCAAAAAGGTGTCTATGTTGGCCAATAATTAAATGTATTTATTGCCAACGAGTGTAAATACATAATGCTTTATGAAGATCATAATGCGCTCCGTCTGATCGAGCGGAAGTGTGTCTCATATTAATTTCCCACACCCGTGATAAAGTCTGTCAAATGTCTGCGATTATACGAACATGCATACATCAGTATAAGGATATATGTATGTATTCATGTGTTGTCATAAAGATTTCCCAAATAAGTACCTATGTATACCTACATAGGTGATCGCTGTACCTGCCATAGATTCCAAATTATCAACAGTTGTTGCGGTGGGTCTGGAACCATAAAGATCTCTCGCATATCAAACAAAAAAGAACAAATCGGAGCTGCCCGAGATAGCACTCCACCGATTTCAATTTGTATAAGCATGTACACGTTTTAGTCATTAAAATCCCAAAGACTAATGGTAATTTGGGGGGAACCAGGGGAAGAACAATAAACATTTTCTTTGCTTTACTCCTTCAGATTTAGGATGAGCTCATCGAGGCGGCTTCAGCCAAAAATGAACCAAAAAAGGAGCAAAAGTTACCCTGGTACATATGTACATATGTACATACATAGATATATTCTTTTATATACCAAAACCCTCTCGTAGCAACAAATATTCGGCATTACCCCCCACATATGTACATTTGTATGTATTTATGTGTAGAATTTTAAAAGTGAAAAGTTTGTATGATAAATTTCAATCATATAAATGGGCGCGTCTATATAGGCCCTAAATCAGTTACCGATAATACATACTTATGTAGATATGTACATACATGCATATGCATTGCAAATGTACGATAAGAATGCAAATTATTAGCACTTGTATCGTAGATTGCTCTTTATGTGGGTTCCATAAAGATCATGGAGCTTCTTATCTCCAAAAAAGCAAAGAAAGCCAGATGGGAAGCAATCGAAACTGCTTCAAATATAAAACCTATTCAATTGTTTATCAGCTAATAAAAATGATTTGGTTGTTAGATCCAAAGTCTGCAGGAGATGATTGAAGAGTTGTGATGAAAAAAAGAAAACACATTTCTTATGTACAATTATTCAGAGAGTTTGGAGCTGAAACAAATACCTCGAGTCACCACTCAACACTTAATTCATTGTTAAGCACAGCTTTTATTTATTAAAAAAATAGTTAAGGGCAAAATTAGAGTTTATTTAACAGGATTTATCGAAAGATTGGGGCATCAGTCCTTCAGCCCCAAAATAATCAGAATAATACATATTTTATTTTCCATTATTTAGTTGTCTTTATGGAACCCTTTGCACATTTTAAATGCAATTCTTTTCGAATTTCCTTATGAGAAGTCCTTGAACTACCCCTGCACACCTGAACTCATAACCGCTTAACACTCTGGTCAAAAACCTCTGAATTTCAACTATCATTTGAACACGATAAATGTGTCATAAATCGGCGGCCATAAAGTGCCATTAAAAATTATCTAAATATTCTTGCGAATCGGATATATAAGCAGGCAACTCGCCATCCAAACTCTAGTCGTGTTCTGGAGTAGTTCTCAGCTGCAGCTACAGGAGAGCATTACAAATGGGTGACACGGAAAAATCTGTAAGCATTGCGAAGGAGACCTTCTTTCACTCCTCTAATGGCTTGTTCCCACAGCAAGTCGCTTATGAGCGCATTGAAGATGGCGTCAAAGTGAGGCCACAGCAGCAGGGCAAACAGTCGGAGAAAAGCTCCACGGGTCCTTGGTACTTGGCCAGCGGCTTTCTGATCTTCTGGCTGCTGCTCTTCTCGGCCGTGGTGGTGCCGCTCTTCTACCGCCTGCCCACGGCATCGACCCTCGAGGATGTCGCCAAGGGAGGATTCATTGCGGAACGCGCCTACAACAATCTCTACGAGTTCGACAAAATCGGCACCAAGGTGACGGGCAGCGATGGCAATGAGAACAAAACCGTGCAGTTCCTGCTCGAGGAACTAGCGCTGATCCAAGCGAATGTCCTTGAGGACTACTTCGAACTGGAGATCGATGTGCAGGTTACCTCGGGATCGTACCTCAAGTCCGGTGCCATCTACATGTATCGCGCGGTGCAGAATATCGTTGTGAAACTCAGTCCCAAGAACTCTGCCAGCGAGACCTACCTGCTGGTCAACAGTCACTTTGATTCGAAGCCCACAAGTCCCTCGGCAGGCGATGCAGGACACATGGTTGTCACCATACTGGAGGTCATTCGAGTGCTGTCCACCACCAAGCAGACTTTCGAGCATCCAATTGTGTTCTTGCTTAACGGAGCTGAGGAGAAATCGCTGCTGGCCGCGCATGGATTTATTTCACAACACAAATGGGCCAAGTTCTGCAAGTAAGTTGGCAGAAAAGTAACTTTTGTGGCATTACAATCCAACGATCTCTTGTCTGGCAGATTTGTTGTCAATCTGGATGCTGCGGGCAGCGGTAGCCGTGAGATTCTCTTCCAAACTGGACCCAACCATCCATGGATTGTGAATGTAAGCAGACTCTCTGCTCTCTCTTCTCGATCTTCTCTCTTATTTCTGAATATTTTCTCTTCCTTTTTGCAGTACTACAAGACGTACGCTCTGCATCCCTTTGCCACCACCATGGCTGAGGAAATCTTTCAAACGGGCATCGTACCCTCGGACACGGATTTCCGCATTTTCACCAAATATGCTGATCTCATAGGTAAAGCCTGAAGGGCCACACTTTAGCAGCCTCTCCACTCACACATCTCCCTCTTGTTAGGTCTGGATCTGGGCCAGTGCGTCAATGGCTTTGTGTACCACACCAGATACGATCGCATTGACGTCATTCCGCGCGCTGCACTGCAGAACACTGGCAACAATGTGCTTGGTCTTGTCCGAGGTCTGTCCAACTCCACGGAGCTGCGTAACCTCCAGGTGAGCCAACGATTATTTACCTTTATCTTTATGTCACAAACTTGTTTTTGTCTCCACCCAGCAACATGCAGCCGGGCATGCCGTCTTCTTTGATGTCTTGGGTCTGTACTTTGTCAGGTACTCGGAGAGCAACGGCGTGATCCTCAATTATGCTGTGGCTGGAGCTACCCTCCTGCTGATCCTCGTGTCCCTGTGGCGCACAGCAAACGCCTCGCAGGTCTCCGTCGGACATGTCGTTGGTTGGTTCATTCTGATCCTCGTGCTGCAGTTCATTGCTCTGCTGCTGGGAGTGGCACTGCCCGTGGTGGTGGCCTATTTGTTCGACAAGTACGGGCTGTCCCTCAGCTACTACAGCACCCCAGCACTGCTCATCGGCCTGTATGTGTGCCCGAGTCTCATTGGTCTCAGTTTCCCCTCCATGATCTACTTGAAGCTGCAGCGGGATGTGAGTAGACAGCAGACAAAAGCAACCATCCCAGATTCTAAACTCTAACCAATCCCTTTTCTCAGGAAAAAGTTTCCTATGCCCAGCAACTGCAGCTGGTGCTCCATGGACATGCCACCCTCCTGGCCATCATCGGCATTCTCCTGACCCTCTATGGCCTGCGCTCCACCTACGTCGTCACCTGGACTCTCGTCTTCTATGTGATTCCATTGGCCATCAATCTGCTCACCACTCTCCACGATCGCGGCTTCGCCTGGACGGCTGTCGTGAAGGCCTTCCAAGTCGTTCCCTTCCTGTACAACAGCTACCTCTTCTACACCTTCATTGTGGTGCTCACCCCCATGATGGGTCGCTTCGGCATGTATGTGGCAACTCTGCCTTGAGTGTTATTGAAATGTTAACTGATTGATTCGAACTCTTTTTAGGGCCACAAATCCCGATCTGTACATTTCTGGCATGACTGCATTGGGCACAGTGTTCTCGCTGGGTTTCTTGGTGAGTAATTTCCCTGCTTTGCCGCTCTTCAATGGGTACATTTTATGCCTTCTCTTCAGATTCTTCTGGTGCATCTGTCCCGTCGCTCCGGACTCATTTTCTTCAGCCTGCTGGCGGTGACTGCCTTAACCGTTTACGTTGCCTCCTCCACGCAGATTGGATTCCCCTACCGACCCAAGACCAACGTGGAGCGTGTCCACTATCTGGTGAGCCACTCCTTCCTCCTCCGACTTCACTCGTTATTCTCTCTCGTTATTCTGTCTACAGCAAGCGCGTCGCGTGTTCTACGAGTACGATGGAGCCATCAGCAAGGATGAGTCCGGCTACGTGTTTGACTTCCAGGATCGTCGTGGACCTTCCCCGCTGAAGGGCACCCGAGTGAACCTCACTGGCTTGGTCAGCATGAAGTCCGACTGCGAGAAGTACATGTTCTGCGGTGTGCCCCTCAACTACAAGACCAGCGAGAGCGCCCGCGTCAACGGCATGTGGCTGCCCCGTGAGCAGCCCGTCGAAGTGCCTTCGGTGCCGGTTTTGGAGCTGCTCAACAAGACTGTCCTAGCGGACAACCAGACAGTGCGATTCGAGTTTAATCTGACGTGTCCGGATCAGACGAGTCTGATCATTCAGCCCTACGCGGACGTGACCATCACCAATTGGTCGTTCCTGGTCAGCCAGTTGCAGACCACCAGTCCGTACCTCATTAACTTCTCGTATGGCATCGACAACTCTCCGCTGAACATTTTCATAGAACTCAAGGTAGGAACTTGCAATCTTTTCTCTCAGTGAAACAAATTTCATTCTGCATTCATTTATTTTTGCACAGAAATCCAACGGCGACTTCAACGTGCCCACCTTCCGGTTTGGCGTCTCGTCGCTCTTCATACACAGCAAAGGTGACGAAGCGGCTGTGAAGTTTGCAGCATCGCACCCATCCTATGCGGTGGCCATTCAGTGGCCGGCCATTTATCAAAGATACATTTTCTAAGTTAATGTATCTGAAACGAACATTTTATGTATGCGATGCCCCATAATGAGGGCTAATTAAATACTTTACAAAAGCAAAATATACCCCACTTTACTCATAGTCAGAAATAACTGTCAACACACTTTGTCTTTGCAGTCTGCTCACTGACAAAAGAGAAATCCCAACAAGCTCGCCCTCGCTCTCTTTGCTTGTGTTATCTGATTTCGTTTGGCAGAGCCACCACCATTGTGTTTCACAATAACAACAACTTAACGATTGATGAACAGTTTGAAACACGAGGGTGTCTGGTTAGTGCATTTGTCTGCACAGACAACAGAAACGCAGCCAAAAACGTTTTCTTGCTTCTCTGCTGCTGCGGCTACACGAAGCTACTTCTCTGCTGCTGCGGCTACACGAAGCTACTTCTCTGCAGCTGCAGCGGTTCTCCGTGCATAGGCCGAAGGCACACGAAGCTTTTTCGCTGTGCAAGCGTCGACTGCGCTGCCCGTGATCTTTTTCTATGCACATGCATTGCTTATACATATGCATATATGTATGTAAATACGACTGTGCCGGCCTCTGCTTTCGATGAGCAAGAACCGAACAAGCGCTTTGTTGTTGTTTGTGTTTATTTGGCTTGGTTATTCTCAAGACGAATTCTGAAGAAATTTACATATCTGCATGCATAAATATGTACAACAGCATTCATATGACAGTCAATCAAAGATTTACCCAATATATCCATCACACTCAACAGCATTTGATGAAATATATTGCTTTCTGGTACATCCTGTCGAGTGGTGGCAATTCTAGGAACACACCAGGCCATCGTCGCCCTCCGCTACGTCAGCTGTGGAAGAAAAGAGAGAACGAAACGGAAGCAAGGAATCAATATTCATATTGTATCTGCACCTCGGCCAGAGCATAGTCCCCAATAATGCCAAACACGAGCCCCCTAATGCCGCCAAGACCCGCCGTCAATCAATTGCCGTTGCGGAGTCCCACGCGATAAGGTGAGGTGAGCTTTCCCCCAGCCCGTGGGCTATCGCTTATCACTTACAAAGTATTTGCAGTCCGAACATCAGGGCGAAACCGGCGAGGGCGGCTATGTAGGCGCGCCAGCCGGCATGGTTTTCGGTGAGAATTTCGCAGAAGACGACATAAAGCAGTGTGCCCGAGGCGATGCCTTGCAGTATGCCCGATGGGACGCTCGGCTGATTCGGCTGCACATTCTGACTGATCCCGATGCCCACACCGATGCCAATGGGCGTGACAATCGAGAAGGTTATGAGGTAGATGATGGCCAGCGAGCTACGCGTGCGAGCCACCAGCAGCTCCATGCCCACGCAAAAGGCCAGCACCAGCTTGTGGGCAGCCACCGCAGCGAACATGAACCAAACGGTGCCGGCGGTGCCCTCCAGTCCAATGGCCATGCCCTCGAAGAGCTCATGGAGGGAGAGTGCCAAGATAATACCCAGTCCGCGCATGGAGGAACCAACGCTGTCGCTGCCTGATCCCACGGGCATGTGCGAGTGTCCATGATGATCCTTGGGCTGCTGCTCGTCTTCGTGTAGGATCCTTGGCTCCTCGGCGCCTCTTTTGCTCACGAGTACACTCCGCCGTATGCTGTGTCCCCGCTCGAAGGCGCAACTAGCCACCGACTCCTTCCTGTCGAGCTTCTTCTGGTGGCGATGCACGACGCTGTGCATCAGCTCATCCAGCGCGTACATCAGAAAGAAGCCCGTGCAGAGCAGCATTTCCGGCAGGGCAAAGGGTGTGTCCGCTAGAACTCCGCACGACTGCAGCTTCTCCACCACCTCAATTATCTCCGGCAGCATGTGCAGAAATGTGGTGCAGATCAGCACTCCACCGCCGAAGAACAGCAGACAACGCACCACCGTCGATGAGCGGGTTTCCTCGGGATTCTGCTTGGTCCACTCGAGGCAGCGATCCAGCATGTACGGCAGACTGCCGCAGATCACAGTGATGACAATGAGCACCACCATGGCCACCACTTTGGCCACCATCAGGCCGTGTTGGTCAACGACAGCCCTGTCCAGGGCGACACTTCCAGACTCTTCCACAAAGTTCATGTTGCCGGTGCGAAGTGCGAGAGTAGACTGCGAAAACGGGAGCCCAAACTCAACCACAAAACACACCTACAACCCGCTATCGTAGTGGCATAAATTATTGGCAGTGATTGAAATCTGATCGCTGATTGATAGTAGTCACCCCCAGACCTGATCCAGACCGAACATGTTAATTATTATCTTTTGGACAGGTGTCGTTGCCTCCCGAACCCTCCCGCGTTTCCCTTTTGATGTTTATAAATCAGTTGGGGAAAGTATGGGAATTTCGGATTGTATTGGCTTATCTACGATATGTTTCGATAGATTCACAGTTCATAAAAATAATGCTAAAAATAAACCAGCTAGGGCTAACCATAAGCCAGGCAACGCGGGAGGTGAATAATGGGTACAATAACTTATTCACCACGCGCAGAGAGACAAGCGCTATAAAGGGATAGAGATGGAGAAATTCACCTTAGCAGCTCCGAGAACCACTAAGGACACACATAATGACTCGCGCCCTTGGCTTCACCAACTGCAAGCAAGGGAAATCAATGATAGATTCGGGTTAGAATTAAAGGAAAGTAAACATTCTTGACTCACTTGCTATTTGCAATCCAAACATCAGTATAAAACCCACTAGCGAGGAGATGTACACACGCCAGCCGGCATTTTTCTTGGCAACAATCTCAAAGAAAATCACATAAATGAGCGTGCCACAGGCGAGACTCTGCAATATGCCCGAAGCTGTGCTGGGGGCACTCGCGCTTGCTGTCTCGCTCACAGCAATGCCAATGCCCAGGCCAATGGGCGTGACAATGGAGAAGACGAGCAGATAAATGACAGCTACCAGCCAGCGGGTGTGAGCCATCATGATTTCCATGCCAATGCAAAAGGCCAGCACCAGTTTGTGAACGGCAATGGCGCCGCACATGAACCACACGGTGTCCACGCTCATCTCCAGGCCAATGGCCATGCCGCCAAAGAGTTCGTGCAGGGACAGCGCCACAATGATGCCCAGGCCACGCAGCCAGTTGGGCTCCTTCAGCTCCTCCTGCTGCTGCTCCTGTACGACTGCCAGTTCCGTGTGAGGCTGCTGCTGCTCTCCCTTCTCCACCACTTCCACCACAATCACCTTAGAAACTTCCCGCTTTTTGAGCTGCCTGCGCCGCACAAAGAAGTGCATCGTCTCCTCGATAAAGTACATCAAATAGAAGCCCGTGCAGAGCATCACCTCGGGCAGGCCAAATGGCGTGGGCACCAGCATGCGGCAGGTCTGCAGCGCATTCACCAGCTCCACCACCTCCGGCAGCATGTGTATAAAGGTTGTGGCAATGAGGACACCACCGCCAAAGTTCAGCAGACACAGAACCACCATAAATTCGCGAGCATTGCCCTGGGCGCGCTTCGTCCACTTGTAGAAGCGATCGAGGAGGTACGGCAGAAAGCAGAAGAGCAGCGTGACCACGAGCAGCACCACAATGGCCACAATTTTGGCCACAATCAACTGTGAAACGGCCATGGCGATGGGAGAGTACGGAACCAACTAGCCGAGTGACCACGCATTAGCCACTCTTTATAGTCGGGGGTGGCCCACTTGGTATCTAGATAGAGATACTATCAGCAAATTGCCAAATACACGTATTAAGTGCTTAGAGACACGGAGCTCTGTGTGAGGATATCGCAGTTCGAAGAGCTTAGCAAAAATTGAAAATTATTGGGCTTTGCGCGTAGCACCTCCAAAGATGGATGGGTTTTCCGTGTGGGGGGTTTGTGTGCTGAACTTTACCAAATGATATCTCCACTTTCCGCCAAACGAAGAACTCAGCATGTCAGTGCACATTTTCCATTACTTTTCGCTGGTTCGTTCGAGGCCTATCAAAGGTAGTTGCCGCACTGAAAATTCAGCTCTGGCATATGGAATTTATTTATGGAACTTCGCAGACAGCCAAAGCTGTTGGGGGCTGTCTGTCTGCTGATCGAAATCCAAGTGCTATCGTGAGGAGAGGGCTTCAGCAACGTTTTTGCCTGATAACTTCACAAAATGTTTATTTTTGCAGCTCTTTTCGTTGTTGCCAAAGGCCCAACAAATGACAGGCCCACAAGCACCACCTGCTGTTGTCTGTACTTTTTTTCTTTGCACCCGAGTGTGCGCGACTGTACTTGGTTTTGTGGTGTGATTAGGTAACTTCATTCGATATTTTTATTAAATTACATTTATCCATAATGGTTTTTGTGTGTTTTACTGTAAAAATGATCATCATTGGCACTTTATTCAACAATATTATCGCATTTAAATTTAATTTTAAGTAATTACTATGACTTGAGTGTTTTCTGTTTTATTTTTTTTCGGATGCCACACAAAATGAATTTTAGTGAACGATGCCATATCGATGCATCAGAGTTTAGCAAACTTCTTCAAAAACTGTTCTCAACAACGTCCTTAATTGGCTGCACAGTACAGTCTGTACAGTCCTGTCGCAGCTCCACAAATGTTTTGTTTGCTTCGGCGTCTAATTTAGACGATCGGCTGATGGATCGATATGGTGTGTGTGCGTGTGATTGTTATGGGTTGTTGATTGTGATTGATATTCAATGTTCATTTCAGGTTCTGCTACGCTCTCGTCACGAGTCGCTCCCTTCCTCTCCCTCCTTGCTAGTAGATCGTAGAACATATTTCAGTGCTTGCTCCCGATTTCCCCCAGTAGCGCTCACGACTGCTTGGGATGCTGCACGGGTGGCGGTGGTGCCGGCTTAAAGCACTGCAGCAGAAAGGCCGTGTAGACGACAAAGGCCAGCGCCAGGGCAATCAGCGCGTACATAAAAATGTTCAACTCGGGCTGGCGGAAGCGATTCTTGCGCAGCCACTCCAGCACCTCATCCTCGGATAGCAGGTCGCCTGAGAAGGATCAGTCAATGAGAGCTGCTCCTTATTCTCTGCCATGCACTCACCTCTGTATATGCTGGGAAAGCGGCGACGGAAGTACACCATCGCTGGCAGCTTGGTGACGCCCCATTTCTTGGCATAGCGAGAGTCCGCCATTTTGACAAAAGTAATATCCAGATTATCCGTTTCGCTGTCAATATTCTCCAGCTTCTCCAGCGAGGCAATGCTGTCGGGATGGTTGTGTTCATCTAGGAGGAGAGAGTAAGGCAAAAATCTACTGAGATTTATTTGAACTTACAGAAAAACACCGATAGAAATTCATTCTCCTCGAGCAGCTTGTCCAGCATCTTGCGATTGACTTCCTCTATTTCGTTTTTGATTTCGAATACATCTTGTGAGGTCAGCCATGTGATGACCTTGTCGTGTTGATGCATATCCCCGTCATACAGAACGGGCACTTGTTTGCTGCAAAGGGAAAAGCGTAATATGAAAGCCCAGAGTCTCCCAATTGCACTGATCTCTTACCGATAATATACCAGCGAGGGTATATTGACAATTTCGTATTTTTTGGCTGCCTCCATGCTGGCGATCTTCACGAAATCAATGCCAAACATATCGGCCTCGCCATCGATCTCCTCCAGATCCTCCAAGATTTCCTCGCACTCGGCGCAGTCATCGTCATCTGAACAAGAGAAGTCCTTAGCTAAGAGCTCTTTGCTTACATCCCAATTAACTTACAAAAGAAAACCACCAAAAGGGTGGACTCGGCCATCAGGCGGTCCAACATGCGCTCGTTGACCTCCTCAATTTCGTCGGCCAACTCGCGATTGTCATCGTCGATGAGCCACTCCAAGACCGATTTCTCGTTTTGGAGGTCACCCTCGAACAGCAGAGGATTGCCATTGCTAAAAATATTATGAAATAAATGTTTGTTTCTTGGTGTAAAGTGTAAAAAACTCACCGGAAGTAGACCAAGGCGGGGAAGGTCTTGATGGAGTAGCGTTTGGCCAGCTGCGGATCTTGAATCTTGACCATGTGTATGCCAAAGACATCGCATTCGTCGTCAATCAGCTCCAGTCCCTCCAATATCTGATCGCAAATGTTGCAATTGATTTTGTCTAACGAAGAGAAAGATAAATATTATAAGAGATCCCCATAAGATGAGAGTTGTTAGTGTGAAGCAAACGAAGTGTTTAGCGGTTTGTGTGAGGAGAAGCAGAAAGTAAAGAAAACGCCATAAAACTAAGGTATTCGCGTCCAAACTAAATTCCAGCAAATTCCAACAGATTCACAACGTCTTAACAAGAGTTTTTTTTAATGGAAATTCAACATTTGAGAGAGAAACAAATTTAGTTTGGTCGTAATACGTTGTTGGAAGCCTGGTTTTAGTAGAGTAAAGAATAGTGTAGATAGGTTCTGCTTGGACAGAACAGAGAACACAGAACAGAGCTCCTACTGTTGGTTAGGCACGGTTAGAGCACACAAAGCTCGCAAATAACTGTCAGCACTTCCTCTCATTTACGGACACCTGGCGAAAAGGGACAGAAACTACCGATCTTTGCATGTCTTTCTCATGTAAATAGAAGAGCGGCCGCGCTGTACGCTGCATACATATGTATGCGCATAGATCACGGGCAGTGCAGTCGGCACATGCACAGCGTGAAAGCTTCGTGTGGCTTTCGGCTATGTGTAGAGAGCCGCCGCAGCGGCAGAGCAGAAACTTCGTGGGGGCCTATGCAAAATTGCTCTGCTGTCGCAGTGGCAGAGCTTCGCATCGAGTACCTGCGTGCAGATCAAAAGCTGTTGTTTTTCTCAGACATAAAATGTGTTCCACTGAGAGCGAGTGTGGGTGGTTGTTTTCTGTTTTGTCAGTGACCGCAAAGACCAAATGTGTTGACAGTTGTTTGCGAGCTTTTGTTGAGAGTTGCGAGTTTCGTATTTGTATTTGCAGGAGAGTGAGTACACACGGAATACCTTGTTTTTGGATACGTTTTCTTTTACGCGATATGTAGCTTTGTACGAATTGGCTGGATGAGTGTTTTGTGGTGGTGGTGGTCAGGTTGCTTTCTTTAAGGCTAGAGGGTGAGCAGAAACTGCGGCAGAAGGCAGGCTGCTTTCCCTTGCGCTCTGGCGGCACTGTGTGCGGTTCAGGGATAGATGCGGATATTTGTGTGTGGGTTGTGTGCCATGTTTTGTGGTCGTGGGGGGGGAGGGGAATATAATTCAGAGTTTGTGAGAATGTGATACAGTGCTTCCAAATGAAACAGTTTATGTGTAATGCGATTGTGGTGGTACTTACAGAAGTACACGGCCAGATATTGGGTCTCCTCCACCATGGTCTCGAGCATTTGCCGTGTAATCAACTCAATGCGATCCTCAGTTTTCTGTGTGATCAGCCACTGCAGCACCTCCTCCTCCTCGCTGAGCTCACCTGGGAGAGAAGTTACTCAGAACACACAAAAATGTAACTGTAAAAGTGGTATTTACCCTCAAACACATTGGGAATTCCTCCCTCGAAGTAGACCAATGCCGGATACTCGTGCACGCCGTAGCCATCGGCCACCGAGAAGTCTCTCGTTTTCACGAAAGTTATGCCATGCTTGTCGCAGTCATCGTCAATGTTCTCCAGCTCCTCCAGCACCTTGGTGCACTGCTCACAGCCGTCGGCATCTGCAGGTCACAGTCAGAACACAATTACTCAACAAAAACGGTACATGGGCAGAGGCTAGGACAACATACTATGAGCAAGCACTACACATAAGCTGACAAGGGGCGCATGAGAAGTTTGGGGGGAACGTGTCTTCTTACAGAGGTTTACACAATACAAAGCAGAGAACGGAACATACATACAGAATACAGAGTAGGGGGCAACAGGAAGAGAGCACGACTTAAGATAAAGACAATAGATAAAGGGTGTACGGGAATGACAGAGAGAGAGAGAGAGAGAAAGTGTAATGTAGAGAGGGGTTTCTAGAGAGCGTAACATTCGCTGTACAAAGTGGAGAGGTGGTTGTGGTGGTGGTTTTGGTGGTGTGTTGTGGGTTGCGGTAGGTGCTGAGCTGTAGGTTATGTGGTTAAACATTCTTGGACTCATTCCAGTTGCACGATCTATACAGAAAGTTGCACTACCATCTTCGTGCTTGCCAGCAGCTGAGGAATCCGATGCTGCAGCCGCCGCTGCATCTGCTGCCCCACCAGCAGCCGCCTCGCCCGCTTCGGTTTCGCCGCCAAAAGCGGCGGCCGCACTGGCAGCTCCGCCCTCCTGCTGGTGCTGTTCCCGTTCCTTTTTCAGTCGTGCCTTGCGCGCCGCTTTCGAGGTGCAAATGTCGCACTTCGTTTTGTTCCCTACATTTTTCGGTGGGTTTTTGTTTTGTGCAATTTTTGTGTGGATTTTTTTTGGTTTGATATTTCAGAGAGCGTATCATATTCGTAAATAGAAATAATATAAATAAAAGTCTTGTTTGGTTAGATACACAGAGAGCGCGACAAAGTGGCTTACAACTAAGTAGATTTTCGAGTCCAAAATGTTAACTACAAATACACAGAGTTTGCTGCAAACTGTTTGCGCAAAAGCGTGATAATCAATACCACAAAGTGCACACTGTAACTACACAAACAATTGTTTAAAACATAAATATTTTGGTTAACTTTAAGACTGCACATTGTACTTTGTGTGAATTGATCAACACCAAACCGAATGCAGCACTGGAGTACCTTACGAAATGGATCAGTCGGCCATGACTTTTCGGCGCCTTGGATGGGAACACTTACAAAAGTAAACAGCTATGGAGCCCGACTCTTCGATCAGGCGCACGAGTCGTTCGCCTTCGAGATCTTCAATCACATCTCCACTTGGATCCTTTTGCGTGATCAACCAAGTGAGGATCTGCTCTTCTTCATAAAGATCACCTACAATTATTTAAAATTTTAATTAGTTCCCAGAGCTAACTTTTTGGCAATGATTAACAAACAACCCACCGGCGTATATGACTGGCTCCTTGGAAGTGGGCTTGAAAAATACTATAGCTGGCAGTGCAAAGACACCATATTCCTTGGCCATCAGCTTGTCGTCGATCTTCACAAAGTCAATGCCCGCCTTGTCCGCCTCATCGTCAATGTGCTCCACTTCGGCGAGCACGCGTGGACACTGCTTGCACTCGTCGCTATCTGAAATTTGGTAATGGATATTCCACCTCTGCTTTCTACGCTGCATTTACCGATCTTTACTCACAAAATATAACTGCCACATAGTCCGAGTTCTTGCGTATCTTCTCAAACATCTTGCGATTGACCTGCTCAATGTGATCGGTCATTTCCATGTTGGCCGGGCTGGTCAGCCAATCGAGCACCTCCTCCTCGTCATCGATGTCGCCGTCGTAGTTGATGTACTTGCCCTTGCGGAAATAGGTCAGCCCTGGGGGATTCCTGAAGCCATACTTCTTGGCCATCAGTTTGTCGTGCATTTTGACTATGTAAATGCCATACTCGGAGGCCTCGTCGTCGATTAGTTCGATGTGCCGCAGCACGCGAGGTGAGTCGGGATCGTCTTCTTTGTCTGCAAGGGGGGTAGAGGTTAGGCAACAATGATTTAATATATTTTCTGTTTAGTTTAAGTCTCTAACTTATTGGTAAATCTCATTGGATTTTGCTTGTGTTGTTTTTTTTTTGGGCAGTTACAGTTTTTAGTGGGCGCGCTTAGAATGCTTAACCTTTACCCTAGCCTTAGCCTTAGACTTTACCTTAGCCTTAGCCGGAGCCTTGGCCTTGGCCTTTTACTTGGCTGCTGTATACTTACAAAATACAACCGCTAAAAAGTCTTTGGTGCCTATATATTCAAGTAGCTGTTCTCGATTTATGAGCTCTATGCTCTGGTCCGCCTTCTGTTCGAGTATCCAGTTGAAGACCTCCTGGTTGCTGTCGAGATTGCCTAGTGGTAAACACACAAAGAACAATTTATGAAATTAATATTTGCTTGGTTCGAAATTTGTGTATATTTATTAGCCATTCAATGGCACATACCTGTTGGCTGCAGTTTGTCAATCAATCATGAGCTTATCTTGAATGTTTTTTATATATGCAAAATTAAATGTTTTCTTTTGTCTTATTTAACCCAACTCCCAGCCCACCCAAATGAATTCCAAATGGGCAGCTTGCCAGAGTATGCCCGTTCCCCGTCCCATTCATTCCACATAATTTATGGCCACATTTGTGTGTCTTTTTAGATGGAAATTTGTTAACAAATATAAATGTTCTTATTTTTTTATTCCCTTTGGACCCGTTTGAAAATATTTAAATCACAGCTAATTTTTATTAGCTTTTCTTTTCTTCTTTTCTTTGACAAAAACAACCAAAAATTGTGTGTTGGATTTTGCTTAAATAAGTAAACCCTAAAATTCATTTCATTTCGACGGCTTTTTATTGTGAATTTTTACATTTGATTTTATGGCGCTTAATTTTTACAAAAAAATGTTGCTTGCGTTTCGCTTACAATTTTTATACGATTTTTCAACCGCTTAACAAAAATACATTCGCTTGAGGCTGCTGTTCAACATAAAAGAATTAATAATGTGGGGCGTTACACGTAGGTAGAATTTTAGTGACAGAGTGATCGAGTTTTGGCTAACATAAGTGATAAAGATATACATGTGTGTGTTTGTGTGTGTGTGTTTATGTAATATATATTCGGCATTTTGCAAATACCGATAACAAATATAACAGCGAGCTGGTAAGGCATCGTGGGGCATCGCTCTCAGAAGAAAACAAATGAAAACTACATCAAAAATGGCTGTGGCTAGTACATTGCATGCGAGGCCATTGTTTCAGCGAGAAAGTCTTTGACTTGCAAGGTTAGCAGACATTATTTGGCTATTGTTTATGTTTATATCTAGTTACAAAATGTGCTGTACATGTATGCATGTGTTTCGGCTCTGTTTGTGTGTGTGTGTGTGTATAGAAAATGTTTTGCTTGTAGTTTGTAGGCTCTCAACGTACATGTTCTAGTTAAAATAGTTAACAGTTGTTTGCTTTTTGGCATTGCAAATTTGTAAATTGCTTCAAAAAATATTTATCCATTTGTTCGTTTATCGCTTTCATTTTTGTTTCGTTTTTTGCTTTGGCTACCGCTTTGCCGTCGGCTTTGGCTTCAGCTTTGGCTTCAGCTTTGGCTTCAGCTTCAGCTTCTGTCTCTGCTTTAGCTTCGGCTTCTGCTTCTGCTTTGGCTTCGGCTTCTGCTTTGGCTTCAGCTGTGGCTTTAGCTTTGGTCTCTGCTTTGGCTCTGGCTTCGGCTGCTGCTTGGCTTTGGCGTTTGCTTTGGCCTCAGCTTTGGTCTCTGCTTGGGCTGTGACTTCGGCTTTGCCTTTAGCTTCAGCTCCGGCCTCAGCTTTGGTTTACGCTTTGGCCTCAAGCTTTTGCTTTGATTTAAGCTTCAGCCTTCAGCATTTAGCTTTAGCTTTCTTTAAATTAGACTAGCTACATAAAATATTGTATGTAAATGGTATTTATATATTGTGACAAAAAGTAGTAGTATCAAAAAGTGTACGCTCTCGTTATTGACAATTGCTGATTGGTTTTTTGTTTGTTAATAACAATAACAGCTGACTAGCTGGCTAAATAGTAGATAGGTTAACTAGTGAAAGTTCTCAGAAGTTGTGTTTGTTTTGGTTTTTGTTTGCTGCATTAATTGCATTTAGTTTGAACAAAGTTTTTTGTTGTAAAATGCAACAAATTGTTTTTGGGTTTTAGTCATAGACAACCACAGTGCTGGGCGCAGATCGTTGCGAAGATTTGTAGATTGTAGCGAAAAATATCAACAAAGTTTAATGTTAGTTTGTGTGCTTTTGTTTTCTTTTTTTTGTCATTAGTTTTTTTGTTTTATTTTGAGTTGCGTGTGAAACTGCTATCGAGAGATGGAACAACGAGACACCAAGGATGTTGTACATGTGTGAGTGTTTTTATACATAATTTATATACACACAGCCATACGGATTCACAGGTGATTATTTTTCAGTTACTGTGTCTTAACGGGCAGTCACGTGTCACACATTGATTGATTGATTGATTGATTGGATGGTTAAACATATTTTTTAATTATAAACCTGTCATTGAAGGTTCTTTTTCATTTTGATGCAGGCTATGCAGGCATTGGGTTTCTGTTGGTTTTTGGTAGTGTTTTTTTTGGTATCGGTTGAGAACAGAGTGCAGTTTGGGTATGGCATTTTCATTCAATTCATACAATCACTATTCAACTGATTTGTTTGCTAAACTGCGCTTTATGCGCAGTTTCAAAACTGCCTTACTCCCACAGTGAGATATCCTGAAAAATGAGGTCATACAAATTTTTTAGTCGATTTTGGAAAAAATTAACGCCTGCAAGACACAAAAAGAGAGAGAAAAAGAGAAGAGAAATATAAACATATAAAGTAACGACCAAATTGTATGTCTGTGTGTCTGTATGTGTCTGTGTAAGAACAACAACAACAAATATCGATGGCATTGGTACGGCACAATGAGAGAGAGAGAGCTGACTGGAGGAGCAGTGGTCTAAAAATGGTCTAAAAACTGGTTGTGGTCTGTGCTGTGTCTTGGCGGGTGAATGAGGGGAATATAGTCCGATAGTCCGTGGACTACGTACCGGTTTTCACATTCAGCTTGCCGGACTTCTTCGAGGACTTTTGCTTCTGCTGCTTCTCCACCTCCAGGGACTCATCGTCATCGTTCTTGGCAACGGGCCGCTTGCCAGCCTGCGGCTTGTTGCTGCCACCGCCCGAACGCTTGTTGGCATAGGAAACCTTCACCAGTGGCTGCTCATCATCATCATCATCGTCGTCATCATCATCAGCAGCCTGGCTGCGCTTGGTTTGCTTCTTGGCTGGCACTGACCTGCTGCTGGTTGGCTCCGGTTTCTTTGCTGGCTTGCTGGCTGCCGATGCTGCGAACTGGAAGTTGCCGCCGCCGCCGACGCTGCCACCGCCCGATCGCTTGCCCTGGTCGCCGTCGCTGTGTCCAATGCGCTGGGCCGTCATTTTAGGAACTTTCGTTGACTTCTCCAATTTGGTTGGACAGCATTGGAATGGTTTGTAATCGTTGGGCACGAAATTGTTGCCGCGCTTAGCTGACTGGCCGTCATGGCCCAATCCAACATAGAAACATTCGTCATCTGTGTGGGCAAACAAACAAAAACATTTTGTCAGATTGTTTTAGTTTTAAGAGATTGATTTGTTGTTGTTTAATTTAATTTCTATTTATTTATTTTTTTGGTTCACTAACAACAGAAGGTTCATCAGAAAAATAACAGAACGTTAAAAAAACAAGAGTGCATCGGAGAGTAGGCGGAAAAAAGAATACAAAAAATAGAATGAAAACTCGTTAACTTGCTTTCCAAAATTGTTTCTCTTCTGATCACACAGAGAGCGCGAACGAGAGAGAGAGCATAAGAGAGACAGTGAAAGAGAGCAGTTAGTACGATTTCGATTCGATTTTTCATCATCAATTTCAAACTTGAAAGTTGAAAGTTTCCTTTTATTTTTTGTTCTAGAGTATAAGAAGCGTGCTTGAATGAATGGAACAACAGAGTTTGAATTTGAATTTGTTTTTAAATTTGTAAAATTAATTATTCGATTGTTCTACGGTAGATATCCACAACTAATAACTGACAAAATGCTTTTGATGCTGACTGTACACGGTAATCGGATTTTTCAGATATCGATTTCTATTTTATATTTTCTTTTTTTTCTATATTTATCGAGAGCTTTACATTTTTGTAGCTCGAATTTCACTTTTATCATTTGTTTTGCATTTTTGGTTGTTTTTGTTTTATGTTTTTATATAGATATTTTCATAGGTCAAAGCGGGTTTCGATATTAATCATTATAGATAATTAAACAAAACAGAACAATCACTTAAAAGTATTAAGAGCAAATAAAGTAAACCAAAAAACAGAATTTGTTAACACATTTTCATTTATCCTTCGATTGATTTTTTGACAAACAAAGAGACGATTGATAAATTGTTTATAAGTTCCATTGTTTAAATTTAATTGTCAAACATTGTGTCAGCTATGATTTTAAATATTTTCTTTCGGGTTTCTTTTTGTTTTTTGTTCAATTATTCTGCAATTTTTTTGTTGATGTACCAAAAGTAATTTTTAGACCTAATAACTTAAGAGTGTGTGGGAGGGTTTAAAGCTTGGGTTAGGGGTTAAACATTCAGAGTAGGGGAAAACATTCAGAGAAGGGGCAAACATTGACGGGGCTGGGTTTGAGTATTATTGGCCTTGGCTGTGTGTTTTCCCAATTGATTTTGTTTGTGTGTTTCCCTCGCATGAGTTTTTCTTTAGCACAAAAGCTACGCGCTGCACAACGACTACGAAGGCTGATATTTTCCTTCTATATAGAAGATCAAATATCGTATGTTTATATGGGAGGGCACTGGTTACCTGTGCGGAATGCATGACTTTTTGACTTCCTTTCCCGCAAGTCTGTAGATAGACAATGAAATTGTAACTGTAGTCGAATGTTGCGAGTTTTTCGTTTAAGCTAAGACTGAGCCTGTGGTGTGTTTGCCTATGGTGTTTGTCTATGGTGTGTCGGTGGTGTGTGTCTATGGAATGTCTGTGGTGTATTTGCCTATGGTGTCTGTGGCTGCGTTGGGAACTTCGGTATTGGGTAGAGGAGAGGACAGAGAGCGTGCCAGTGGTTGCTTGGACTCAACATGGCACAACTTCGGTTAGTGGCATCAATGGCAACTCACATTCAGGCATTACCTATTTCATCGTTAAGCCGACCCGAGCATAGATCAGCCAGACGATGTATCGTACGGCCCTTGGCCGTGTGCCTATATTTAGGCTTACTTTTAAGATCTTCTTCTTCGTCTTCGTCGTCGTCGTCATCGTCATCGTTATCATCATTGTCTTTGTCATTGTCTTTATCGTTATCGTTATCGTCCTCATCTTCATCGTTTTTGTCGTCTTCGTCATCATCATCATCATTATTTTCATCATCCTCTTCATCATCATTATCATTATTGTCTTCATCGTCATTATCTTCATCATCATCGTTATCGTCATCGTTGTCTTCATCATCATCATTATCTTCATCTTCATCGTCATCGTCATTATTGTCTTTATCATTGTCATCATCATCATCATCATCATCATCATCATTGTCGTCATTATTATCATCATCATTATCTTCATCATCTTCATTATCTTCATCATCATTATTATCATCATTATCTTCATTATCATCATTATCTTCATCGTCATTGTCTTCATCATCCTCATTGTCTTCATCTTCATTATCATCATTATCTTCATTATCATCATTATCTTCATCATCGTCATTATCCTCATCGTCTTCATCATCATTATCTTTGTCATTATCGTCCTCGTCCTCATCGTCATCACCATTTTCGTCATCGTCCTCATCTTTTTCATCATCATTATTATCGTCATCGTCATTGTCCCCGTCCCCGTCCTCGTCATCGTTCTCGTCATCGCCCCCGTTATCGTCATCGTCGTGAAGTCTTTTGCTCTTGCGCAATTTTTGCTTTGTGCGAATCGCTAGCTGCAGGCGCTTCAATCGCTCCCGCTTATCCTCATCGCTCTCTTTGGGATAGCGCAATTTAATAATCTTCTCATCACTTTCGTCATCATCGTTGCCTATATTTGAAAAGTTTCATTACGTTTTGCACACTGACATGGCAATAAACGGGGTAGATGATGATCTTTTGCATGTTTCTCTCTTTTTTTTTGGGACCTAATTCAAACTGATTTTGTGGTGGCTTATGAGCGTGAGTTAGAAAAGCAAAAGAAGAAAACATTTTGGAACAAGGAACGCTTACTCTTTTGATTGATTAACCACTGCAGCACACGATTTTCATTTTTGAGATTACCTAAAGGGGGGAAAGAGATTACAATCTTAAGTTCTTAGAGCTGTGCCGTGTCTCTACTCACCATCATACATAATCGGAACACCCGTCTCGTAGTAGACCAACGCGGGGAATGCGAAAATGCCAATCTCATGGGCCAGCTTCACATCATTCGATTTGACAAACTGAATGCCATGCTTATCGGTGTCATCATCAATGTTCTCCAGCTCATCCAAGATATCCGAACACGTTTCGCATTCATCATCATCTGGGGGGAATAAAATGCCATACAAATAAACCATTCTTGGCCGCACTTTTATCGGTTATCACTTACAGAAAAACACAGCCAAGTGCTCGACATCGTTGATCAGAACCTGCAGTGTCTTACGATCCACCGACTCAATGACATCCGCTGTAGACTCGTGCAAGTCAATAACCCATTCCAGAATTTCCTCTTCCTTCATCAGGTCACCTGGAATATAAAGAACGTTATATAGATCTTTTGCTGATGATAATTTACCCTTTCCTTACCGGTGTAAATTGTTCTAAACTTATGTCTATAAAATGCAAGTGCCGGCAGACCGGGCAAATCGTATTCCTTATCAATATCATCATCGGATGTCTTCACAAAGTCAATGTCTTTTTCCTCGCACTCATCATCGATGTTCTCCAGCTCGTTGAGGATCTTTTGGGCCTTCTTATCGCCTTCGGCATCTGAGGGAAAAGGGCAAAAAGGATTGGTAAGAGTTTCTGAGATAAATTTGATGCTAATTAATTCTCACAAAAGAACACCACAACGTGATCGTTTTCAGCCAAAATCTTGTCCAACATTTTCACATTGACCTCCTCGATCTTGCCGGGAATCTCCAGCGTCTCATCATCGGTAATCCAAGCCAACACCTCATCCTCGTCATCCAGATCTCCGGTAAAGTGCAGCGGATCGCGATTCCTAAAGAACACCAAACGTGGATAGGTCTTGACGTTGTATTTCTTGGCCACTCCAGTATCCTCGGTGGTCACAAAAATGATGCCCGCCTCATCCAACTCATCGTCGATGGTCTCCAGGGCGTTCAGCGTGTGATCGCAGGTCTCGCCCGGCTCACAGGGACCCGTGAAGAAGACGACAACATATTCATGTTCATTGATCAGAGTGACGAGAATCTCATCGGTGACCTCCTCAATGGTGGCGGTTTTCTTCTGCACCAGCAGCCACTCCAGCACCTCATCCTCGTTCATCAGATCGCCCTCGTAGAGAGCGGGGATTTTGTTCTCAAAGTAGATGAGAGCGGGCAGATGGTCCAGGCCGTACTCCTTGGCTTCGGCGGCATTATCGATGCGCACAATGACGATGCCCTCCTTCTCCAGTTCATCGTCAATGTTCTCCAGTTCGTTGAGAATGCGCATGTCCTGTTTGTCGTCTTTGTCATCTAAGGGAAAAGGAATGAATTACAGATAGGAACAGGGCAAAGTCTCTAGGGTTTTACTCACAGAAGATCACCGCCAAATGTTCTGTGTTCTCAACCAATTTATCCTTCATCTCATCGGTGACTTCGGGAATCTCTGAGTAGCGCTTCTGGTGCACCAACCAACCGAGCAGCTCATCTTCTTTCATCAGATCACCCTCGTAGATGTGTGGAATGCCACGCTCGAAGAGTACTATCGATGGTATCTCATCGATGCCCCATTCTTTGGCCTCCTTGTCATCATCGATCTTGACAAAGGCAATATCATTCTGATCGCACTCATCGTCAATGTTTTCCAATTCTGCGAGGATTTTCTGTGATTTCTTTTGATCTTTGTCGTCTGTGGAGATTGCAAAAGGTTAAACGACTGTTTGGGAAGGGAATGGTTGCTATAAAAGGAAGCTAACTGGAGCCTAGATTTGACTTGTAACTGGAATAGCCTAAGGAACTAAACGGAAAGGGGTCTCTACGACTTTCGGGGTCTTAGCTTAAAAGTTGATTAGTTTTTAAAGCGCGTTTTTGTTTGGATTACTTGGCAGCACATCGAGCAGAGACGCACATCCCAGAGCTACAAAACAACACCAAAGAGCTGTACAATATCTACAGAAGGGAGTGGAAGTTTCCGTTTCCTAGCACGCGGTTTGGGGTCTGAAATCACTTACAAAACAGCACTGCAACGTGTGGCATTTTCTCAATAATTAGATCCAACATTTCATCGGTTATGTCTTCGATTTGATCGGAACTCGTTTGATCTGTTAGCCACTTGAGTAGCTTCTCCTCATCCTCCAGATTGCCCTCGTAAATGGTTGGAATGCCTTTTTCAAAGTATATCAGTTTAGGAACTTTATTGATGCCATATTCAACGGCCTCCTCGGGATTGTCAATCTTCACGAAGGTAATGCCCAAAGCATCGCACTCGTCGTCAATGTTCTCCAGCTCTTCGAGCACTTTCTGGGACTTTTTGTCATTGTTGTCGTCTGGAAAGAGTAGCGAGTGAGGAACATGGATCCTAGATGGGGCTGGGGGTTATATTTACAAAACAGCACTGCTATGACGCGTCCCTCTTTGATCATTGTATCGAGCATTTCATCGGTGACATCCTCGATCTCATCGCGTTCCAATTGGCTCAGCAGCCACTTGAGGATCTGCTCCTCATCCATGAGATCGCCGTCGTAAACATTTGGAATTTCTTTTTCAAAGTAAACAATTGCCGGAATCTGCCAGAAGCGAAGAAGTTGATTTTTGATTGCTTTTTCTTTGCTTTTCTTTCGTTGTTCTCCCTACCGAATCAATTCCATAATCGCCTGCCGCCTTGGCATCATCAATTTTGACAAACTGTATGCCATGCTTGTCGCAGTCGTCGTCTATTTGTTCTAGCTCCTCCAGCACAGTCATCGAGTCATCATTGCCATGATCATCTGCAGATTATGAACAGATGGCAGATGGATCTTTGTTTTTGGCATTAGGAATCAATTAAACTACGTACAAAACAGCACCACCAGGTTATCAATGTTGCTGATTAGTGTCGAGAGCGTCTTGGAGGTGACATCCTCGATGACATCATCCTCGTCGCCCGTTGACTTATTTTGCACCAACCACTCCAAGACATCCTCCTCGCGTTGGAGTTCACCTGCAGACACAGGACACATGAATATCGTTGTGTGTGTGTGTGTGGGAATGTTGTATGCATGAGTGTGTGGTGTAGATACCTTCGTATATGATTGGTGTCTGATGGCGATAGTAGACAAGCGCCGGCAGTCCACCCAAATTGTATTCATCGGCCAGGGCCTCGTCGTGTATCTTGACGAATCCAATGCCCAGCTGATCGGCTTCATCATCAATATTCTCCAGCTCCTGCAAGGCCTTGGCACACTTGCGGCATTGCTGCTTGTCTGGTTATGCAGTTCGAAGAATGTGGCATAGAATGTGGCAAACAAAAGTTCATTAGGATCGACTGCGGGACTAAGAAAAGTCTCGTACGGGTTTGGGTTTTGGGCGCACAACGAACAATGGTACGGGGGGAGCGCATTCAGTGGACATTGAGTGTTTAAACATTCTCGGATTATGTTGAGTTTGTTGGATTATAACGTGCCACATGCAGTAGGAGCCGTAGCAGCTGTGGTAGGGATCGTGCGGATGTGTTACTCAATCGGCCCCCTGCCTCTACCCATTTGTACGCCTCTTTCGTTTATCTAAACAATTTTTGTTTATGCAGCAGCCGCACACAGCTCTCTCTCCCTGTCTGTGTGCAACCTGTTGCAAGTTGCCAACGGAAATCACTTCAAAGGGAGACCCAAAATAAAAGTCTAAAAGAAATAAGCCAAAAGCTCGCTCTCTCTTTCTCTCTTCTGGCTGTTTCCCTCTACTTATTTACGTTTCTGTTTCGTTTGCTACATTCATCCATTTGTTCGCTGTGCTCCCCTTTAGCAAGCTTTCGCTTTTGCTGCCGCCGCAGCTGCTGCTGCTGCGTATACGTAATATTTATTTGATTTTCTGTTGATTTTCCCGTGAACTTGCTGTAGCCTGCTGTCTGGTTGCAAATAACTCTTTAACTATGTATCTATAGCTCTCCTGAGGCTTCAATGCTGGCATAACTAATGCCCAAACTTAGTTTCAATTGCCATCAGAGCAGCTGCGGGATATCCGCCATTTTCCATGTGGTTCTGCGTGGGTTTGGTTGTCCCCAAGGTCAATGCACACATTTGCTCTCATAATTTACTGCAAAGTGTTGTCGGCATATGCACAGAGAGAATCACTCTCGAAATATTGTGAGGACTTGGACTCGAACAGTTTTGTTTTGAGCAAAATGTTGCAAACTTAACTAAAAATAGTGCAAGTCAGTTCGGGGCAGGAGACGGACACAAATGCACAGCAAGTACACACATGTAGTACACATCTACATATACACATGTATGTATTATATTATGTAGCACTTGCATTTAGCTGGCGACAACTGAGGATCTGCCGCCTGCCCATAAACATGCCGCGCCGGCACCCGCTCATGTGGGGGGGCACGTTGATGTATTGCTGTATGCAAAAGCAATTAAAACTGCTGTCTGTCTGCACCGCCCCATTGCAGCAGAGGGGGGGCGGAGTGTGTGGTCAAAACAATGGGCCAAAATTTCGTGTTCTTCTCTCACCTACATGTACCACAGCAACAGCAACAGCAACAGCAACAGCAGCAAAAAGTGCCTCTATGCCGTCTGCGTTTGATAAAAATATCTATAAGAAAGTGTAGCAAAATACTACACACACACACACACACATTTAGTGTATATGTATGCTAGATATTTGTGTGTAAAGATCCACTCTATAGTTAGTTGTTCAGCCAGAGGAGCCGCAAATAAAAAAATGTACGAAAAAAAAAACATTTTCTTGGCCGACCAACTGCTTGAGTTTTTTTCTATTTTTAAACACTAAAATTGTAGGTGGCACAACAACAGCACAAACAACAAAATACGAAATAAATAAATAAGATTTGCTCTCTCTCTACTTTGTTGCGTGTGTGTTTGTGTGTGTGTGTGATAGATTTATGTTTATATTTGTTATAGCTATAGAAAGATTTCCTTACTTTGTGCCGAAAACGCTGGACAAGGCCAACAAGCGGCAGATTCATACATATGTATGTAAATCCTTGCATTGGATTATGCATACACACATACATAAATGCATATGTAGGTGTGCATGTGTGTGTGTTTTGCCCACGTTTATTTCCCAGAACTTTCAGCATTTTCATTTCAATTGAAAATCATTTTTTCAATTATTTCTTTTGCCTGTTTCCCCCATTTGATTGTTCGTCAAATCCCACAGACGACTTGTAAGCGGGGGGGAGGAGGAGATACTGCTGCTGCTGTGGGGAGACACAAACATAATCTGGCGCCGAGCCCAGACATTCATTTGCAGGCATTTCTGTTGTTGTAACAATTCGGTTTATTATTATACGTATACGTAATATTCGTGGCTGTCTGTCTGCGAACAGAACGTGGAACGTAGCCGTATTAATGGTTAAAAAAAATTTAAGAATTGCTCCAAGAGATCACAGCATTTGTTGCCATTAAAAACTAATCAAAAGTTGATCCAAACGTAACCCAAAGGCGCTCCAAATGGTAACAAATTAGCAAGCAGCGACACACAGCAGACTGACAAGTTTTATGGTTTAAATATAGTTAGTATAAGGAGGCACAATCTGTACATATTTACAACTATTTACACATCGTTTCAATGGGGCTTTTAGGCAGTAACTTTCAGGGATAATTATGTTGTTGGGAGTGGAAATTGGAAAGAATTAATCAGAGGAAACCAAACAAGTTTCGAGGTAAAGATGCAAAGAGAGTGTTTGGTCGGAAGTGGAGTCACACAATCGTGTGGGGGGAATGCACTTACCCATCACCCGAGGCGGGCATGTTTCATGATCTGGACCTGCAGAGTCGTTCGATATAAAATACATAACAAATAGAATCAAATTTGCGGCTCAAAGACAGGGGTGGGGAAAGAGGCACAAAACACCGCAGATAAGAAATTACAAGAAGAAAAGTTCAGTTTTTGCCGCCGATTTGGTTTTGCGCCTAGAGTTAGTCACAAGTTAAATACGTACAGAGAGAGAGAAATAGTTATAGCTAGTAGATAAATAGATACATAGATGGATAGATAAATAATTGTTTGTTTTGTTGCTGTCTATACCTAAATTTGTTTACTGTTTAGTCACAAGTTGGAAGAGCTAAGACTGTGTGTTTTGTGTACGCTAAAAACTGCAACTGCTTTTCGAAAATAGAACATCATCAAGTCAAAATTCCAGCAAAAAGATAGATATATATTGTTCATAGATGTAAAGTGAAGTTCAGACTTACAGAATAGCACAGCCACAAAGTCCGTATCCTCGATGATCTTTTGCAGTATTTTGGCATTGACCTCCTCGATGCGATCGGGCAGATCCATGGCCTCCAGCGAGGTTAGAAAATCGAGCACGCCCTCCTCGTCCATGAGATCGCCATCGTAAATGATGGGCTCCTTCTCCCTGTTAAGTATGGGTGTGTGTTTTACAACACTGGTTTCTGTTTGTGCTGGACTGCTAGACTGTACCCACCTGAAGTACGTGAGTGCTGGGAAATTCTTAATGCCATATTGTTTAGCTAGTCGTTTGTCGTTAATTTTTACAAAGTCCACACCGAAGGAGTCGGTGTCATCGTCGATTTTTTCGAGCTCCGCTAAAACCTTATCACAGGTCACACAGCTGCGCGCATCTGCAAGAAGGGCAAAACACACACAGCAATATGAATAATAATAGATAATAATAATCTTTGGCTGGCGGACAAAAATCAGATAGAGATGCAGACATCAATTGACAAGCGGCAACTGTCGCCTGTGACGCCAGAGGCAGCAACCGCAACGGCAAACGGCAAACGGCAAGCAGCAACCAAAATGCCCCAAAGATTATTCATGACTATATTAGATGGAGGGATGCATCATCATCAGCAGAGCAAAGTGGCAGAAGCAGAAGCAGAAGCATAGGCAGCAACTGCCACAGTCCGTATGAATGAAATGAAATGACAGCCAGAGCCAGAGAGCAATTCATTGCTATTAATTCGGCCAACAACTGCCGACAAATATGCTAAAATTGTTAAATTAATTCATAAAAATTGTGTGCCCGCTATTAGGGAAATGCAAACACACACAAAGACAGTGGGCCAACATCACTTTAAGTGCATCGGGTGGTTGCACCAAGCCAGAACGGGCATTACACAATCCAAAGCTGAATGAACAACACATTTTCGAGTATTTTGGCTGTATCTGGATCTGTCTGGCTGCTTGAAAAGCAATCGAAAGAGCACCAAAAGATTGCCCAGTCTTAATGGCCTAGCAAATATACGTAGCAGATGCAAATATTACGAATTAATCGATTCGATTTGTAAGCGTTAAGCAGGAAGTCTGCTGCGAGTGTTTTCACAATGGATTGCAATAAACTGAATAGCGTTTTTCCTATCAACAAACAATAAACACATTTTGCTGTATATTGCGGATCTCTTTTGGAATTACCTGCTCCCCAGTTTGATTACCAAAAAACAAACCATCGAGAAAGTGATTCAATGTGCTGCCGTTTGCGTAGATCCATGGCTGTTCCATGATCATTTTCCGTTTGTGTCTTGCCCAAGGCTCGAGCGTTTTTGGTTTTCAAATATTTTCATTGTCAACAATTATTTTTGGAATTGCCGCCAATGCTAAGCGATACATATAAACGGGGCATCTTCGAGGCAACAAAATATGTAGAATTAGCTATCTATAGCGTGCGATTTTACACACATTTATTTGTTGTTTATTAACTTTGATATTGGGGCATACAAAGCCCGAAGGCGGAGTCTAAATTTAAAGTAATTTGGCAATTTGTTTATGCAAACTTTTCTACAGGAGAAAGCAAGTGGGAAAAGTAATTTCTAGCGCACCAAAAATAGCTCAAAACTGAGTCGAAAAAGTGTTCTAAAAAGGTCATGAAACCTGGAAGGAAGTGAGAGGTTTCCTCAGCGTTTTTTCGTGCCAAATTAGCCACAGGAAAACAGCAACAAAAAACAGCATGAGGGAACAAATATATAAAGCAAGAAAACTGCTAAGGCGAACGCAGCAAACGAAGACGGGCAAACGACGACGGCAATTTCTCACAGCCAAAAAGCTATTTCTCTCTCGACTCATAAACAGAAAACGGCAGACGAGCAAAACGTATAGTGGGGGGATAAAGGGGATGAAACAGGGGGAACGGGAACGAAAATAAAATAAAAAATTAACCAAATGAAAATCTGTGAAAAATTTCGTACAACGAATTTTTCAAATATTTTCTGGTAGTACGTGAATGCTGTGAATTTTTACTAGCGAAAATTTTATATAATATGACCGATCCGATGGCTTCTTGTTACTATTAAAAGCTTGATGCCCGGACCCGTTACTTGCTCCACATGGCACACACGCACGCACGCACGCACACACACATGCAGCATAGATTTGTATATGTGTATTCGTATATGCTAAACCGGATCACTTACACCAGAATACAGCAACGTAATCCTTGTCGGCCAGAAGCTTCTCCAATTGCTTGGCGTTGACCTCTTCGATGACGGCCTCTGGCTCAAGCGGCGCTGCCGGTGCCGCTGGCTGTGATCCTTTCTTTCCGTTATTAGCGCAATTCACATATCCGGGAAAACTCAGTGCCAGCAGGGCACACGTCACGAGCAATGTCACAGTCTTTAATCGGGTGAAAGTCATCTTTCGATTTCCCTTCAGGTATACAGGTTCTTGGCTTCTACTTTAAACCTTTAACTCGGACATGCGGGCGTGTGTCGGTGTTGCGCGCTCTCCTCCTTTTATTTGATTCTATTAATTAATGTCGTTTGGTTATTGCTTTTTTGTTTTTGTTCGTTATTAAAATTTATATTCCTTTGAGCATTAAGGCACTATTTTTAGTTGATAATGGTATTTCTTTCTGTCGCAATTTATTTTATGTATAACAATTTTTTTGGTACACACAGGCAGAATATATATACATACACATATACAGGGTATATAGGTGTGTGTGTGTGTGTGAGAAAAATTAGATTATATATGCATATATATATATCTATATTATATTCTTGCTCTTGCTATTAAATGAACGATTTCCGCGGACTGTACTCTATTGGTTGTCAGATTTTGTTCCACTCCGTGCAGAGGTCCGCTCGCAACTGAAAGTATTTTGGTGAAATGCCTGTGCCATTCAAGAGGCCTTGCCAAAGCTTTAGGGATCTTGTGTTTCGGGCTACTGCAGCTTTTTTTTCTTGGCTTTCACCGCCTCCTGCCCCTGCCCGAAATAGCTTTCGGAATGAGCGAGGGAGCGACAAGTGGGCCGCTGCATGATCGTGCGAGGAATGTGGTGAAAAATGTACGGAGAGGCGCGAGAGTTTTCTCTACCATTCCCTTTTGGATTGCACTTCTTTGTTTATGCATTTTGGCTCTTCTATATATACAAATGGTTGTATATAAATATGGATGTGCTGTGCTCGGTGGTCTTGCGAAGTGTGGAATAAAAACAAATGCGAATAAATATGCGCACACGCGGGAGTCTCATTTGAACGAGAGAAGATTTGATTGAAATTCCCATTCATCAAGTGAAAGAGATAGTATTGCAGTTAATTAGAACATTATTTCCCGCACTTTCTCATTTGTTAACTTAAATTTTAACTGAAATTGTTGTTTTTCACTTGTCGCTAGCAAACTATCGATATGAGCAGTCAGCTGATTGGGTATTTTTTAGTGCATTTTGTGTCGATTCGATTGTTCACAATCGATAGCGGTCCTGAAAGGAACAAATACATACCCTTGTCCAAATACCCTTGCACTCACCAAATCAGTATGATACATCAAATATTTTTGCAACAAAAAGACTTAACACTAATAATTAATAGCTCTCACTCTGTGCCGCTTTTCATAATCAAGCGCTTAGTAAACGAAATTTTAACATTGATTGAAGGACATAGGGTATACAAAGATCCATACTACCGACTAACAAGTAACAAGTGTTCTGACAACGTAACATTTCATTTCCACTCACGTTGTTTGCTTTTATTTCTTCACCCCTTTATTTGGAAGCGTATTTGAACCATTTCAATAAAAGGAAGTCCTAAAAACTAGTAAATTTTGTGGACAATTGATCCAGCAATTTGTTATAATTAAGGTTTCAGGGCTGGGAATCTTAACTAGCTTGTAATATTAAACAGAATATCAAAACCAAAGAATATGCTTCGGAATCGGTATTTCTTTACGGTATATTTAGAAAACTATCAGGTATATTTGGGTATATAGCTGATGGTCAGACAGTATACCTTATCGATAACTCCGCGGTCGCCTAGTTCGGTGGACAAAAACAACTAATTTTTCGGCCCAGATAAATGCAAATGCAAATCGCTCTTACAGCGGCTGTAGTGCATTCAAAATTATCAACAAATTTTCCATAGTCCAAGTGTATCAACCCAACCGTATCGCCATCAAATTCAAAGTGTCCAAGAGCCAACACAAACGGAGCCCGCGCCCCGTGTGTGTACAAAAATCGATCGAAGAATCTGTTTGACTTAAGGTAAAACGAGAAAAGCATGAATTAAAGGCAGATCGTTGAGGTATTCCTTCCTGCAAGGGGCGTTCTTTGAATCGACGCGAATAGATATTGGTTCACCTTGAACCTAGCACTGCTGAAGGGGCCGAGCAGCCGCATACCAAACCCGACCCAGTCAAACATATAGAAAGACGCTCGTGTGTACCTGTGTTATGTTGTGTGTGTGTGTGGTGGTGGTACATGTGTATGCATAAACATCACGCCCACTCTCAGTGCTGCAGACGACAACAGCTGTTCGAGCGTCTACTAGCTTCCGCTTTCTGCAATGCTGCAAGGCAAACCGAAATATAATATTTGAATGTCTTCAGTGTAATATTTAATGGCGCAGTTTCAGCCCCGAGCTCTCTTATCGCTGCAAGCGGGTGGTGTTGGGCCTGCGCTCTCTGTGTGTGGCAAGGCGAAGGTGAAAGTCATCAGCTGATAGCAATTAACCGACCGAAACCCGTTATGCACAGCAGCTGTTTCGTATCATTTCCATTTAATCGCGCAGAAAATCCCCAATCCCCATCCACTGCAGGCTTTATCCATACACCACACACACACACACACACACCCATTTGTTCGCTCAAGACTTTGTTGGCGACAGTTTTCCCCCACCCAGACGTGCTCAGATTTTGTAGTGCTTTCTGCTATTACGCCGCCTTTGTGCTGCTGTTTTTGTTCACTTCATGATTGTAGGGTGTAGCAGCGAGTCTTGTAAATTAGAAACGTTCCCCCATAAGTGGTCGTATATCATACCCAGTGCCAGTTGCGTTCCATAAACTAATAATTGAGCATCATCTCTGTGTGGGACTTTGCAGGGTGCACGACAACTTGACGGCTTTTATGTGATTACTATGAAATTGGATGAAATTGTTGGATGGTAAGACACATTGCACATTGCACCATGCAATTATTTATTATATTTGTGATCCCCATTTAGGTACCAGAAAAAAATCGGCACCTATGACAAGCAAGAATGGGAGAAGACAGTCGAGCAGCGTATTTTGGATGGCTTCAATAATGTCAACCTAAAGAACACCAAGCTCAAAACGGAACTGATTGATGTGGATCTAGTGCGAGGTGACAATTAATTATGCTAATCAATTATTTAATGTTAATTGTTCGGGTTTAATCGTTAGGTTCCACATTTCCAAAGGCAAAGCCCAAGCAATCGCTGCTCACTGTCATTCGTTTGGCCATTTTGCGTTACCTGCTGCTGCCTCTGTACGCACAATGGTGGGTCAGGCAGACGACGCCGAATGCCTTTGGCTTCATACTGGTGCTGTATCTCACCCAATTGATGAACTGGGCCATCTACATCCTGCATGGCAATCGCATTGTGCCGGCATTGAGCAGCGATCAGCAGAATGCCACGCTGTACGGCGAACCGGAGGCCGATAAGCAGCAGTCGGAGGAGCATGATGACATGCTCAGTGCTCTGCTCATACCCTGCGCTCTCAGTCTGATGATTAGCTTGATCCACTCACAGATCGTGGCCACCAACAATGCGGCAAGTGGTGGTGGAAATGGCGCCGCCAAAAACAAACTGCGTCGCTTCTCCATTTCCAACTTTAACGAGAAGTCAGCAGCAAGGGAGCCACGACTGCGGCGCAGAAAGAAGTTTGTGCGGTGAGTAGGGGGGGAGAGTCCATAGAGAACAGAAGTTCATGCATTCTCCTTGCAGTATACGCCAGCCAGAACCGGATTTGTCGCATCCCAGCAGCAACACAGCGCTACCAACGCGACGCAGTGCCACAGAAGTGCATTCAAAGCCGCCCACACCCATCAGCAGCAGCAGCGCTCCCGTGCAAGAACCTGATCTGCCCGCAGCCACCACTTCACCTGCCGTTGCCAGCAAGCAAAGCAGCAATGAGGAGACCACAGTCGTTACCATGCAGAAGACAGCCGAACCTCTATACGATCTCAGAAGACACGAAGCAGGGCCGCCGCCTGACAGTCCCAAGAAGCGCAACGTCAACTGGCACACGCCCATTCAGATTTACGCCACCTACGACCAGACAGAGCAGCCAACGTCGAGCAAGGCCAGCCGAGAGGCTGAGAGCAAGGAGCGAGACGGCGTGGAAGCGCTGCAGCCCACACACAAATCACGACGCAGCCTGGGCGACGATGATGGCTTTGAGAGTTTGAATGGAAAGAGTTCCAGCGGCGAGGACAACAACCACTCGCCGCTGCCCAATGCAGGAGTGGCAGCTGCAGTCGTGCCCGTGCAGCACAGCCAGTTGCGTTTGCGTCTGAATGTGGCAAATCCCAGTGCAGGCAATGTGCCAGCAGCAGTCGAGAAGAAATCACAAACTCGGGGCAGCGAGTCGACCAGCAGCGGCGCAGACTCTGACGAATGCGATGATGCGGACATCATATCGAGTCCTGCCTCGGCGTGCAATCAAGAGTGCACCACATCGGCCACCGACTGGCTGGGCGTGACCACAAACAGTGAGGATTGCAGCTATACTTCGGATATGGATCAATCGGATGCTGGCTTCAAGCCCTGCAGCGACGAAGATCCCGCAGAGCTGGACATAACACCAACAACCATACTGAATCCACACAATAGCATGGATCGGAGTGAGTAGAGTGGAACCATAATCGTACGTGCCTTTATCCTCTTGCCCTTTCCAGTTAGCTGCACCATTTGGGATCAGCGTGATGCAAAGAAAGCGCAGCTCTCTGTGCTGGAGATTGCCTCGTGCATCATTGAGCGCGTGGACTCTATGGGCGAGACGAATGATTATATTTACATAGGAGTTGTCTTTTCCTTTCTGCTCACCATGATACCCACCTTTTGCAGGCTCTGTGTGGTGAGTTCTGAATACACCTCACACATTTATGGTGTTTCATTTCCTCATTTTCCCTTGGCAGATCACTCTCGGCAGCGATGCGGAAAAGGCCAGCGAGATCAGCTACATTTACATACCGCAATTGCTGTGGGAGAAGTCATCATCCTCCTTCTTTACGCTGCTGGGCTTTGCCTTTGGCGAGGCCAGATGGGAGCGCACTGTGCTGGCGCTGGGCTTCATTCAACGCCTCAGCCTGACGCTCATTTTGTTCATCATCTTTGCCGTGGCGGAGCGCACGTTCAAGCAGCGTTTTCTCTATGCCAAATTGTTTTCGCATCTAACATCGTCGCGCAGGGCACGCAAATCGAATCTGCCGCACTTTCGCTTGAACAAGGTGCGAAATATTAAGACCTGGTTGAGCGTAAGATCTTACCTAAAGGTGCGTACTCCAGCTGATTGCTTTAAACAAATTCTAAAGCTCTTTAAATCTCTCTCAGAAACGTGGTCCACAGCGTTCGGTGGATATTATTGTATCGGCCGCATTTATTGTGACGCTGCTGCTGCTCGCCTTTCTCAGTGTCGAGTGGCTGAAGGACTCGGTGCATCTGCACACACACCTCACGCTGGAGGCGCTCATTTGGTCGATTACCATTGGCATCTACCTGCTGCGCTTCATGACACTGGGCCAGAAGATCCAGCACAAGTATCGGAGCGTGTCGGTGCTGATCACTGAGCAAATCAATTTGTATCTGCAAATCGAACAAAAGCCAAAAAAGAAGGATGAACTAATGGTATCGAACAGTGTGCTGAAGCTAGCTGCCGATCTACTAAAGGAACTCGAAACGCCATTCAAGATCTCTGGCCTCAGTGCCAATCCATATCTATTCACCACCATCAAGGTAGTCATACTGTCAGCACTCTCCGGCGTTCTGAGTGAAGTTCTCGGCTTCAAGTTGAAATTACATAAAATCAAAATCAAATAAATTAAGAGCAGAGCGGAGGGTTTTGGGCGCAGAATGATCATATTTTTGTAGTACAATTTATTTCGAAACGCTTTAAGAAAGTCTAAAATTAAATACATGTCTCCATCTAGCGTAGTTTAATGAATAATAATAAACTTAGAGGTTAAGCCAGAATGTTTAATGTTTACTGTCGTGTGATGATTGTTTATCAGTGTTAAAGCAGTCCTACATAATACACTTACCTTATATACATATATGTACTACCTTTAGAGCGAGCTGCACAATCACAAAATCATCGTGTTAATTGTGGAATTGTGCAATGAATTGAATTAAAGTTCATAGAACTTGTAGCATAACTGTTGCGTTGGGCACACTTCGTAGTTTCCCCCAATTAATGTCCTAGCTTATCTCAAGTTCTCGATACATAAATAATTAAATAATAAATGTATTAACCAACTGTAAACAAAACGAGAAGGGACGTGTGAGACGCTTCTTACGCGTCACAACTTTTATACCCGGCACTCAGTACTACATCTGCAACTTAGCGGTTATTTGTCAAATTTTACATTTTTTCTTCATCTGTCATCTACATCAACAACACTACTCACGCCAACACGCTCCTTTAGCTCGCCACCCTCCCCTAGAAACACACACTGCAGAGTCAGGGCAGAGTCGCGGCAGAGACGTGGGCGGGTCGGAAGGGGGCGGGTCTCATTTTTGAAATACACTGGTTTCAGTGTGAGCATATAGCACTCTTGTGCCAAAATTTGGTGGCTCTAGCTCTAGACAGACGGACGGACGGACGGACAGACAGACATGGCTCAATCGACTCGGCTATTGATGCTGATCAAGAATATATATGCTTTATGGGGTCGGAAACGTTTCCTTCTGTGCGTTACATACAACCGTTATCCGCACAAATACAATATACCCTATTTACTCTTCGAGTACCGGGTATAACAAAACAAACTTTTAAATGCAACGAACCCCGTGCGAGATCGGCGCTGCTAACCCAGCTGCACCGCTGTTTGCTGGTAGTGCTGCCAACTTCTCGTTATTTGTGTGATCGCACAGCTGTTTGCTATCGCTATCACCGCACGCCCACGCAAAATCGATACTGACGTAACAGCAAGCAACCAACACCAGCCGCATTTCTGCACTTATTTCGCTGTAGTTTTTAGTTACCTATTCCCATTAAACATTGCATAAAATGCTTAGGCTAAATATACTGCTCAGGAATGCCATATCCACAAATTTACTGCGCAGCCAGACGACACGTTTGCTCCACGTTGGCGACGCAAATGTCTTGCCCAGCGAGGTGGACAAACAGTCAGCCGAATATAAGGTATAAACAATTTGCATATGTCTAGAATTAAACTACAGTTTGCACTTTTGTTGTAGGACAATGCCAGCGAAATGGGCAAACTTGTCACGGAGCTGCGCAACCTCACCAGCCAGGTGCTAACAGGTGGCGGTCAAAAGGCCAACGATAGGCACACCTCCCGCGGCAAGCTGTTGGCCAGGGAACGCATCAATCTACTGCTGGATAAAGGTTCGCCGTTCCTGGAACTTAGTGCGCTGGCTGGCCATGAACTGTACGGCGAGGAAGTGGTCAACTCGGGCGGCATAGTCACTGGAGTGGGTCGTGTCTGTGGGTAGGTCTTCCCATTGGAAATCCCTTTAGATGTGACTCAAGAGAACATTTCTTTTAGCACTGAATGTGTTGTGGTGGCCAACGATGCCACTGTCAAGGGTGGCAGCTACTATCCCATCACTGTGAAGAAGCATTTGCGCGCCCAAGAGGTTGCCCAGGAGAACCGATTGCCATGCATTTATCTGGTGGACTCGGGTGGTGCCAATTTGCCGCGCCAGGCTGAGGTCTTCCCCGACAAACTGCACTTTGGACGCATATTCTACAACCAGGCAAACATGTCCGGCCAAGGCATACCCCAAATTGCCGTTGTCATGGGCAGCTGCACAGCCGGAGGAGCGTATGTCCCAGCCATGGCGGATGAGAGCATTATTGTGAAGAAGCAGGGCACCATTTTTCTGGCTGGTCCTCCGCTGGTGAAAGCTGCAACTGGAGAGGAGGTTTCCGCCGAAGATCTCGGCGGTGCGGATCTTCACTGCAAGACTTCGGGTGTCACCGATCACTATGCTGTCGATGACGAGCACGCACTGTACTTGGCCCGCCAGATAGTGAGCAATTTGAATCTGCCAGCCACAAATTCCTACAACGCTCAGCTGCTGCACTCCAGTCAAGCGAACTTCAGGGAGAGGAACACCAATGCTACTTCGACAGTCGAGGAGCCGCGCTATGATCCCCACGAGCTGTACGGCATTGTGGGACCCAATCTAACCAAGAGCTTCGATGTGCGCGAGGTAATTGCCCGCATTGTGGATGGCAGTCGCTTCACGGAGTTCAAGAAACTTTATGGCGAGACTTTGGTCTGTGGATTTGCGAAGCTCTATGGCCAAACCGTCGGCATTGTCGGCAATAATGGTGTCCTCTTCTCAGAGAGTGCGCTGAAGGGTGCACATTTCATTCAGTTGTGTTCACAGCGCAAGATTCCTTTGGTCTTTCTGCAGAATATCACAGGTGAGAGATCATTCCAGGCACCAAATTGACTTTTCAACAAAATCTTTCTCTATTTTCCCAGGTTTCATGGTTGGTCGCGATGCTGAGGCTCATGGCATAGCTAAAAATGGAGCCAAGATGGTGACAGCCGTTGCTTGTGCCAACGTCCCGAAGTTTACGGTCATCATTGGTGGTTCTTACGGTGCTGGCAACTACGGCATGTGTGGACGTGCCTATTCGCCGCGATTCCTTTACATGTGGCCCAACTCTCGCATCTCTGTGATGGGCGGCACACAGGCTGCTAATGTGTTGGCACAAATCACTCAGGATCAGCGCAAGCGTGCCGGCAAAGAGTTCACCGAGGAGGAGGCCCAAAAGCTGAAGGCTCCAATTGTGGAAATGTTCGAGGCGGAGGGTTCGCCGTACTACAGTACAGCTCGCCTGTGGGATGATGGCATCATAGATCCGGCCAATACACGCCAAGTGCTGGGCCTCAGCCTGAAGGCAGCCCTCAACAATGCTGGTCATGACACCAAGTTTGGAGTTTTCCGCATGTAAATTTGATTTGCATGCGAAAGTAATTGAAGGAACCGGAAATTGTGCATTTATTGACATTTAATGTCCTGCCACTATATTGAAACTGTTGCATTTATTAGTGTTAAGTGAACTGTTGTTGTTTTTTCTGTAAATGTCCATTGAGTATCTATCCAAAAACAAATATTTTTAAATACAACGAACTGCAGAATTAAAGACTGTTGCCAGCAACCTGCAGCAGAAGGTGAACAGCGCCACATACTCGTAGCAACCTTTGAAGCAACCTTTTTATGCACACAATCCAACAAGAAGAAATCATGAAAACTAGCTAATCTTGTGAACAATTTATTCATCAATCTCATAAAATTATTGTTTCAGGGATGAGAGTCTAAGCTGGCTAGTAATATTAAATAGAATATCAAAATCGAGCAAAATGCTTTAGTAGATACGGTATATTCTTACAACGAGGGGGTATATTTCGGTATATTTTTGAGTACCTGCGGTATATTTCAACGATAAGTGCGCGGTCACACTGTCATCCCTAACGCTTTGAAATCGGGTTCGTCATACACAGAATTTTTTGCATTTCGAGTTAAAACACAAGTCTAAATATAATTTAAGGAATCATCGAACAGTAGAACACTAAAACAAGTTAATAAGTAAAAAGGTGAGTGGACCATTTGCCGGAACCAAGTGTAACTCTGTGTGTGGGCTTGGCTTCATCTGTGTGCTGGTGTGTGTGTGTGTGCGTGGTAAATGTTGCGGCTCTTTTGCCTGTTTTTTTGCACAAATCGAAGAAAAAAAATGAAAAATGGCAAAATCTAGAAGTAGCGTCAGCAAAAAAGAAAGTTCATCGGCGAGTGGCGGAGTGTATGTGGCGATTTTAAAATAACTTTGCCGAAAACTTCAAGTGCAGTCTTGAGTCGGAGCCGCGTGCAAGGAAAGGGGAAAAAATATCTGTACATTGTGGAAGAGAATCTGGTGCATCGGTGTGCGTGTGTGTTGTATATTTAAATGTCGCCTGCTGCTGCTGTTGGTTGCCGCTGCTGTTCCCGGTTCCCTGCTCCCTCCTCCAAAAATAAAATTTTTTCGTGAGTGCGGCGTCCTTGCATGTGTGCGTATGTGTCTGTTTGTGTGTGCCTGCTGCCGCCTGCTGCTGCTTTTGCTTCTGCTTCTGCTTACTTGCAACAGCGTCAGTAGAGGCCGCAAAAAATTCCAATGCAGGCAGCGGCTAATCTGCTTCGTCACTTTCCCCAACCCGCCCTGCCCTTACCAAAGAGGAAACCATATTTTTCTATGCTCATTCAGGTTTCAGGTGTTGATTGTGTTTTCCGTTTTGGCTTCCAATTCCATGACGTCATTGCATGTGTCAACCTCTTATATGGTCTATCTGTCAAGCCCCCGCAGACATTAAGTGGCAGACGTTAGAGTGTGCATGTGTGTGTGTTGCGTGTGGGTCCAGTTACCAACATTTATTCGATTCTTTTAGATTGTGTTACTATTTTTATTGGATAAATTAAAACTGTCGAGCGACCCCGACGACGCCGACGCAGCTCTCTGCCTGTGTGCTCTTCTTGCATACTTCTCGGTTTCCACTTTGGTTTCTCCACTTACACGCACACACACACATGCACACTCGTCTCGTGTCTGTGGCTGTGTCTTCAAAAGCTTTTCGCATATTTATTTTCTGTTTTTGACACACTTCCACACACACGTTCTGCCCCCGGGCGGAGACTGTCTTCAAATTATGAATATGAATATGGAGGATTAGCGAGTATTAACGAGCATATGATAAGTTGTTTCATATTCCATTCCCCCATGAAAAGTGGTGTACATTTTATGGCTCTCCTATTCGGCGCTTGTTCTGCCTAATTGGCGCGGAAACAACTTCCGCTGCAGCGCCCCACCAGCAGCAGCGGCAGCAGCTCGCCCACACCCATTCATTCATCGTAACCGCCATGGCATCGACAGCCATAACAAAGCACAATCCCCAACTTGTTGTATTTGGGGCATGGCATGGCTATTGTGGCTGCCTGCTGCTGCTTCTGCTGGGGCGCACTTAAATCAATAATCTAGGAACAAATCGCTCGCATTTGAATTGAAGTTCCGCCCTTTCGGGTCAATGCACTTGCGGCACACACACACACACACACAGGCAAAAGGTAGCGTGGAAACTCTCCCCAACGCACACACACACGAGCTGGATATTTATAGGCTGGCTCCCAAATGCCGGCTAATTCTTTATCAGCTTCGTTGGCCTGTTGTGGCCCACGTTTCTATGTTAGCCTGTTGGCCAGGTTGACATTGATAATGCCAATGACGAAGAGCGACTGACGGGACAGACGAACATTCCGCCAGATAGGCAGCCAGTCGGACCCAGCCCATGAGTAATCTTCATCTCCAAGAAAGCAGTGACTGAGACGCCAGCATCGCCGCAACGCGACGCAGGCAGCGAAGCGTTGACAACGCAGCTCCGTCGCCTCAGACCCCGGTGTGAGGCCCCAGCCACAGTGCAAGTTCATTGTTCGCGCGCTCCAGTGCTGCTGCTTCCCGCCTCTGAGCGTTCTTGTTTCCCATTTCTCCTGATTGCATTTCATGTTCGCTGGCGTAAGTTTTTGAGAGTCGAAAGAGAATCAGCCACAGAGTTTAATGCCTTCTTAATCGCAACATAATTTTAATAATAGAAGTTCAAAAAGAAAGAGCAGCTAGAGCAAATTATTCGATTCGATTTAGAGCCCGGAAGATGCAGATACTTAAGCAGGAGCAAGTGCACCACTTAGACTGACATTTATGCGCTCAAAAGTTTTGAAGAGGGACTGGAATGCATGCCTTGTTGGGGATTGTTGATAAGAAGTTGAATCTGCCTAGGCAGAGAAAATATCATTTGTTTTTTCACATCAGAGAAGGCAAAGTTAAAACAGTTCAAAGTTAGTCACTCATTGAATTCATTGTGAGATTCAGCTTTAAGGGAGAGAAAATGCAAGAAATATAAATAAATAAAATGTACGTATCGAAAATATTTCTAAAAGTTCAACTTAAATTGAGACAAAAGTGATTCCGGGAAATGCAATAATTGGTAATCGTAGCAGAGAAAAAGAGAGTCCGAGCCTCAGTCTAATAAACTGACCAAACAACTTTCATATCTTTCCATACAAGAAACACAAATTCTACAAATTCAAGCGGCGAGTGTGGTGCAACGGTAAACATTTGCTGGCTAGTCCGCTGGCAGATCATTATCGTGATCTTGATATTGAACACGCACATGGGCAACGCTTGAATGCATCGACAGAGCCAAAACAATTATTTGCCAGCGCGGATAATTAAAAGTTGTGCCGCCTGCCTACACCTACACCCACACCCACACACACAGAGACCCCCAGCACGGGGCTACCTTGGAGCAATTGATGGATTTATGCCTTATTTGCAGAGCTCATGGAACATTAAGTAACTTATTTGTGATCTTTATTTCTTTGCAGTACCGCTCAATAAGAACTAGCAACAACAAGAATAAGAACAACAACTAAGCAGAATGGCTGTTAACGTTTACTCCACAAATGTGACATCAGAGAACCTTTCGCGGCATGACATGCTTGCCTGGGTTAACGATTGCCTGCAATCGCAATTCTCCAAAATCGAAGAGCTCTGCACGGGTAAGTGGCTCGGATGAAGTCATCATCTATATATTAATTACACAATTATAACCATTTTTAGGCGCCGCATATTGTCAATTCATGGACATGCTGTTCCCCAATTCAGTGCCCGTGAAGCGTGTCAAATTCCGCACCAATTTGGAGCACGAATACATACAGAACTTTAAGATACTGCAAGCTGGCTTCAAAAAGATGTCCGTGGATAAGGTAGGGGATCGAGAGTGATTTTAGTTGCACATCTTTGAGAGTTTCTTTTGATTTGTTCAATGCACAACCGTACACACGACACCTTCGCGCACTCTTCTTTGCGGAGAGCAGTGTGGGAAAACGGACAATTATTGGCGGTGTCAGTCGCCCATAACAGAGCTTTAACAGAGCTCGAATTGACGAATGTTATGCGCGGCTTACAGCTGTAACACCACTTGAATGTCGTAACTAACTCCAATTATCCGTTTCAAAATATCAAACAAAAACCTCCTCAACCTCCTCAAACAACAGATCATACCAGTTGATAAACTTGTGAAGGGACGATTTCAAGATAATTTCGAATTTTTGCAATGGTTCAAAAAGTTTTTCGATGCCAATTACGATGGACGCGAATATGAGCCATTGGCTCAGCGCGGCGGCGTCAATATGGGCAGCGGCAAGGGACCGGGCGGCAGCAGCAATGGCGGCAGCGGTGTGGGCAGCGTCCACAATGATATACACACGATGCATCGACGGGGAATACTGGCGCCACAACCCAAGCGCCTGGCACCCAGCGTACCCGCGCATGAACCGGGTAGGGGACATGTGTGTGTGTGAAGCAACGCATTTCTTTTTGTGTGTTGGTCGCGGATTATAACTACTTAATTGTTAATCGTAACGATGCGAACGTGAAGCACGTGAAGCGGACACCGGCCACATGATCATTGGGATCCGCACCAACCAACCAAACCCACCTGCCCACCCGCACTCACCCAACGCACACGCACAAGCAGACACACATCCCAGCACCCAAAAAAAAAAACACTCGAATTCCAATTGGATGAACTGTTGTTGTCCTACATACACTACTACCCCATAAATCCTAACTAAAATCCCAGTAATCCCTCCCCCAACATACTCGTAACATTGCGGTAGGAGGAAAGTCCAAATTTGGCTTGCCAAATAATGAACAACATTTGTTACCGTCTGTCTCTCTCTCTCCCTATGTGTATTGTCCAGGTCATGGTGAAATTACTAAGAAGAAGACGTCTTCAACACAGAGCACTCTTTTTCGGGGACGACAACCCTTTTCTTTTGAGCGTGGTGAATAAATGAGTGGTCCTCCTCAACTGGTTAGTAATTTCACCATGGTCCAGGTTTTTCGTTTGTTTGGTGTACTATTTGTGTGTCCACGCCCCCATGTTCCCTTTATTAGCATTTGGGTATTGTTTTTGTCCACCAACACACACTCTCTCTCACCGCTCTCTTTTTGCATATTTCTTACACATTTTATTTTTAGATAATACCCATTGACAAATTGATAAAGGGTCGCTTCCAAGATAATTTCGAATTTTTGCAATGGTTCAAAAAGTTCTTCGATGCTAATTACGATGGCAGGGACTATGATGCCAGCGGAGTGCGCGAGGGTGCGCCAATGGGCTTCGGTTCGGGTGCAGTGAAATCCCTGCCCGGCACGGGCGGCGGCGGCAGCGGCGGCGTGGCGAGCTCTTACAGGCGTACACCAGCGACAGCAGCGCGCCCAACAACGACAGCAACAGCAAAGCCCAGTATGTTGGTTTTTGGTTTGGTTTTCCCTCTTTACATTCTTAGCCACCCCCCCACCGATGGTCAAACATTTTGTACATACTTTCGTCAATGTAGATCATTCCCTATCGCCTCTCATTTACTCCCTGATCTCCCGTAGTTTAACGAAACTTGAATGCACATTTCCAAAGTGATTCCAAACGAAAAACACACAAACACACACACATCAAAAAACCATAGAGAACGTGCTTCACGTTTGTTAAATCAGTCTAAGAAAAAAAAAGAAATACGTTGCCTGCCCACGTGTTTTGTTGTTGGTTCTTTAAGCCTTTGTTGTGTTTTAAATATTAAAATTGACTTTTGTATCGCCCATTTAAGCAGTCTCCAAGGTGCTGCCGCGCACGAGCAGCGCAGTGACGCACAGCAGAGTGGCCACAGCCACCAATATTACAGGGACGGTGAAGAAGAACGATGCAAACCATGCTGTAAACACACAGCAAATCGATGAGCTGTCCAATCAGGTAAGAGCCACAATATTGAACAACATATTTCACATCATAATTTATGGGTTTCTTTAGGTCATGGACATGCGCCTAAATCTGGAAGGTTTGGAGAAGGAGCGCGACTTTTATTTCTCAAAATTGCGCGACATTGAAATACTGTAAGAGCCCGCAGCCAACTCTCTGTGAGCTCTCTTCTAACTTGCTAATCCTTGTCTTACAGTTGCCAGGAGGCCGAGGAGGGTGAGACCACTCCGTTGGTGCAAAAGATTTTGGACATACTCTATGCGACTGAGGTAGGAGCTACCGCAGCATTGTTAGCCAGTAAGTTTTAATGTTCTTCTTTTTTTGCGTGTACGTTTGCCCTTCTAGGATGGTTTTGCGCCCCCAGACGATGCACCACCAGAAGAAGAGGAGTATTAGGAGTAACATGTACGAGAAAAAGAAGAAAAAAAACAACAACCAGCCCACGACAACACCACAACTGCAAAACTACATGCGAAACATTTTCAAACCCTCCAGCATGAGGATACACCAAGAAGTTAGAAGCGAAAGGAGAAGACAGACACAACACACGGCACACACGCACTCGTGCTGTATGATAACCCCACAAGTAATGTCCACATAACAAGGACACCCCTCACCCCGAATCGAACCAGCAGCAACTCCCCCGAAAATTGTGCACATTTTTCTATATTATTTCGTTAGTACTTTGGATGCTGCTCTCGTGCTCAATTATCAAACAGAAACAGTGTCTACATTGGCAACCCCCCACGTTCCATCAGCCAACAGCTATTGCTTGGTCCTCGTAGCATTTGTATTTAGTAATTTAAATTTGTTGTTTTTTGGCAGAATAAACGTTAACTAAATTGTAAACGGACCACCTAATGGATGTGCTCCATGACACGGCACACTTGTTGTTCGAGCCAATTATTAACGTGCAACGAAACGAAAGTTTAAATGTATTCGCTAGTTCAGCCCTCGATTCAGACTGTCTTCTCTTGTGTTTTTGCGCACTTTTCAAGCAAAATTTAAGTCATAATTTGTATACAATCCGTAGTTTCGCCCCCACTTTGATGGTTTTAAGTAATTGTATGTGAAAGATCAGATCTAATGAATCGAATTTGTACAATGTAATAATGTTTCCTCTAATTTCTCAAAAATTCAAAAGCATAATTGGCTGCATAACATCATAAATACGAAATGAATCCTAGATCTTAAGTGATTCTCTGCTCTCAATTCATTTTAGTTCTATATTTATGTGTAGAACAAACTGAACCATGTTTAAAAGAAGAGTTTCAAAATAAAACACACAAAAAACATCTTTCTAATTTCTAAACGAAAAACCCACACACACACACATGTTTCATTTATATTTTATATGATTTAACAGACAAACATTTTGCTTATCTCGCGACTGAACCCCACTTGTTGGTTCCATTTTCATCAAGCAATCAATCAGCCCTTAGCTTTTGGGATCGTTGTAAATATTTTGTTAATGCTTGTAAAATCACATATACATAAATATACACACGGACATACTCACTCGAGAGACGCGTGCATCATTGGAAGGCATTTATTAATCGCGTGTATAAATAATGTTCTATTATCTAGAATAAAATCAATATGTTGCTTGATTCAATTAATGCATTTTCTCATTCTCAAATACAAAACACGAAACTATTTAACAGCTGCCTGAATGTCCGGCTGCTTGTGTGTGCCGTCGCAGAAGGGTCGATGGGTCGTCTGCTTGCAGTTGCACAGCCAATATTCGCCCGTCTTCTCCACCTTGAAGCGTATTGGCCTGGAAAGGAAAGAGAAACGTTTGCACACAACTCGTAGCACAGTGTACACTGCTCTCACCTTTGTTTTATTTTTAGGAACTCGTTCTTGTGCGTGCCATCGCATATGGGCTGCGATTTGGACTTTCCACAGAGGCACCAGGAGTAGGTTTTGTCTGTGTGGGGGGAGCGATCGTAACGAATGTTAAGTTGTGGTTATGTAAAACTTTTCAAGGGATTGCTTTGCTTCGCTGCTGCTGTGTGGAACGTACCCTTGTCTAGGTGTATCTTGAATGGTCGCTTATCGAAGATGACACCATTCTCCTTCTGCAGCACAGCCGTTTGTTTGTCTTCGAGCAAGTTCTTGGGAATTGTTTTGGCAGCGGCGGCGGTGCTGGCATCGCCCGACTTGGAGCTGGAGCTATAACAGACTTGCTGCGTTTGTACACAGGTTAGTGGGTGCTTAAACGCAACTAAACACAAGTGACTAAGTTACCTTTAGCAGCCAGGAAGTGCGCAGGCTGCGTTTTAATATTATTGACATGTTTTCGGCTTTTTCTTATAAATTCCGCTGATTCTGGGTAGTAGTGTTGTGCAGCGACAGCGACAAACATATGTTTAGCGAGGGCTGGAGCGTCAGATTATTGAAAGCTCAAGCCAGATCGGCGCTGCCACTCGTCACTTTTTGTATCACTGTCCAAGGTCGCTCCGTCCTCCCCCTGTACTACTCTATGATTTTCACAATTTCTAAATCTGTTTTCGGTGATAAGAAACTGTGTCTCAGTACTTGAACAGATATGATTATGATGCGTCTGAGCGAAGCAACTCAATACACACGTCTCTATGTCCCTGTTGGGTGGCACATTTCTTGGGTTCTTCCATTTGTGTTCGAAATTCGAATAACCAAAACTTTACAGTCGTGAGATACTCGAGATAAGATGCCAAAGTGTACCCACGTTTATCAAGCAGCCCCATTACAAACGCTGATTAGCTTCCACAGACATAAAACGTATAATACACACAATTTTATTTAGGAAAAGAAATACTTAGGTTAGATGTCTAGAACTCGTCGTTGAATGGATAATATTTGTGGCCGGACATGCCCGAGAAGGGCACTGTTCGCTGACCCGTCTGGTAGCCCTCCATGGCCCTGACATCCTCGGCACTCAGCTCGAAGTCAAAGACTTTGAAGTTCTCCTCAATGCGCGTCTTGTTGGAGGACTTGGGCAGTGGCACGACACCAATTTGAATGAGATATCGCAGGCAGATCTGGGCAGTGCTGCGTCCGTACTTCTTGGCCAGCTGCTGGGCCTGCTCATCGTAGATGAACGCGGGCCACTGGCGTGCGGGCTGGGGACGTGCCAGCGGGCAGTAGGCGCAGATCACCAGGCCGTGCTGCTTGGCATGTTCGCGCAGCTTCTGCTGCTGGAAGCCCGGATGACACTCCACCTGATTCACCACCGGCTTGATGCGGCAGTTGGCCAGCACGCGCTCCGTTTGTGCGGCATTGAAGTTGGACAGTCCGATGCCGCGGGCCAGGCCCAGATCCACCAGCTTCTCCATCTCCCGCCAGGTGTCCAGATAGTCGACCTCCGTCAGCTCCAAGGTGCCGTGGACATTGCTGTCGTTGTGGAACTTCTGGCCAATGGGCAGATGCATCAAGTACAGATCGATGTACTCCAGCCCGAGGTTGCTCAGGCTCAGCCTGAAGGCGCGCTCCACCAGCTCGGGATCGTGATGGATGCCGCCCAGCTTCGTGGTGATAAATATCTCCTCCCGCTTGATCACACCCTCCGCAATCTTCTCCCGCACCGCCTGGCCCACCTCCTGCTCGTTCTCGTAGACGAACGCCGTGTCGATGTGCCGGTAGCCAATGTCAATGGCGTTCTTGGTCGATTGGTAGGCCTCCGACTCGAACGACTTCCAGGTGCCCAAGCCGAGGACGGGCATTTCCTGGCCATTGCTCAGTTTGATTTTCGGCGCGAGATTTGTCATTTTGTCGATAATTGGTTACTCGATTGCGACGCGGCGACAGGCTATTACGAGTATGCTTTGCTTTTTTATACTAGATTATGGACAGAGCAATCTGTTCCAGCACGTTGAAGGTGTAGCGGGCAAATGGTGCCTCGCTCGGCCGGTTTCGGTAGGTTTGTCACCGCCAGCGCCGACCAGCTGCTGTGTCATGCCGATGACGTCACGACCTGACACGTCACAGTTATTCCCCACCAGTTGCAAATGAGAGAGCACAGCTTGAAAGCTCTCTGAAAGCTCTTTGCGCGCTCATTTGGAAATTCAAATGCAGCAGCAGTGCTGTAAAACGTCTTTTTGGTCGCTAACACATAAATCTTTATTTGAATATTTGTTTAGTTTAAAGTTTAAAATGTTAGACATTCAAAGATACATGCTGGTTTTACTCTTAGGGATTGCCTTTTAAAATATTTAGCTTGCTTTGCATAAATCTCACCGGGTTGTGGTATATAGGGATGTACTCGTATATAGTTATTTATAATCTGTTTAATATGGTTAAATATCTCGGGTCCAATTTACTATATATTCGCTATGATTGCTATATTGCTATGATCAACTTAGTTGTCTGCCCGTGCGGGCTGCAACATAAATTGTTTGTTTTTTGGTGTTTGCTTCTTACTGTGAGCTCCACAAAGGGTAGCTTCTAGTTATTACTCTCTTTCTTCTATTACTTACTAGAGATTTAGTCCGAGGAGATTTAGGAGATTGTAGACACTGATTTGAACATCCAAGTTTATGGTAATTATGTACCTTAGCTACGCTACGGTTTGCTTTGTTTTGGTGTTTGATTCTTACTGTGAGACATTCTACATTCTCTTCTAGATCCTCTTGTGGTTTATTCTATAGACATGTAGACACTGATTTGAACATTGTGTACAGTTGTTCCTATTTGTTAGTTAAGTAAATTTGAGATTGTTTTGCGTTAGCCATGTACTAGACACTGATTTAGCTGTTTATTTGCTGTTTTGGTGTTTGATTCTTATTTTTGAGCTCCATCGAAATGAGGAGACTTTCTTTATTATAAACTATGTGGTCTGCAAAGAGACTTATCCATATATTTTCTATGTAAGTAAATTGGAGATTGTAATGCGCTAGCCATGTAGACACGACACTGATTCGGAGACATCCACTTTGGGACTTATTCTATTTCCTATAGAATTGAGATTGAACATTTTAGTTGTTTATTATTACTCTTTCATACGGAGGTATATACGTATAGCCTGAATATATCGCTAGATTTACCCGATTTTAGTTAAGGTTTATGCAAAGTGCTTTGGTGATTTTTCTTTGAAAGTAAAAGTAGAGAAAAGTTTGTTAGTTTTTATACCCGGTACTCGAAGAGTAAATAGGGTATATTGTATTTGTGCGGATAACGGTTGTATGTAACGCACAGAAGGAAACGTTTCCGACCCCGTAAAGTATAAATATTCTTGATCAGCATCAATAGCCGAGTCGATTGAGCCATGTCTGTCTGTCCGTCCGTCCGTCCGTCCGTCCGTCCGTCTGTCCGTCTTGTTTGTCGGCTAGTTCTCAGAGACTATAAAAGCTAGAGCCACCAAATTTTGGCACCAGACTGCTGGTCTGGTCGGGCAGGAGCAGCTGGAGATTGTCGTCTACAACTTTGTGCCCACAGGCAATTAAGAATCAATTCTAGGCGAAGATATCAAATAAAAGAAGTATACATATACATACATATACCTAACATCAATTGTATTTATTATGGGAATGGGAAATATGTGCAATTGAATCCTTAATCCTTGATGTCCTTGAAGCGAGAGAGATTGAAAAGGATCGGGGAAGTTGTCCTGATTACGAAAAGGTGTGGCACATTCTGATCGGACCCCAACAAATATAGGAGAAAAGAAGAAAACAAAACTGTTCTGTCGTTGTTCTCAAAATTTGTTGTAAAAAAAAAAACTTGTACATCAAAAGATGTTTTTGTTATTGTTGTACAACAAACACTTTCTTGTAGTGAACCAGCCACGTAGTTAGCACAGTGGCGCTTCCGCGATCACGACGGCCATTTCTTAAACTAAAAATGCGTTCGCACAGTGGCGCCACCGTGATTATTACGGCCATTTATGGAACTAAAATATCGTAGTTCGAGAGTTGGCCGCTCTGTGTTAGGGCGCCACTGTGAAATTTTGAAATTGGTCCACTGAAATGGCCGAAAACAGGAAAATTTTCAGACCAAGTACCAGGCGAACAGAAGTCAGTAGAAGGTAACTGGTTTCCGCAAAAATGAATTGCGGTTTCATAGCATCCAGATTTTGACACAGTGAAAAAACATGGAAACCAGTTACCTTCAGCTGACTTCTGTTCGCCTGGTACTTGGTCTGAAAATTTTCCAGTTTTCGGCCATTTCAGTGAAGCAATTTCAAAAGTTCACAGTGGCGTCCCAACACAGATCGGCCAATTCTCGAACTACGTTATTTTAGTTCCAGAAATGACCGTCTTCATCGCGTGAGCGCCACTGTGCAAAGAGGTGACTGTCAAAATTTGACAAAAATAACAGGAGAGATTTGTTTTGTTGTTTTCTCCTTTATTTGTAGTCCGTCCAGGATGTGACACGCCCCCTCGTGATCGGCCCAATGTCCTGGATCCTTTGCGACCAGTTCGGGTGCAAGGACATTAAGGATAATGCCATTTTCATGTTGTTTTTTCTTTTTAATCTCTACAAGGCTATAGCTCAGCTGTTTCCTGTCGAAAAAGGACATGTCACGCCTCCTCGGGATCGGGAAAATGTCCCGGATCACTTCGGGTGCTAGGACATTAAGGATAATGCCATTTGAATATTGTTTTTCTATATAATCCCCTTCAACGCTATAACTCGGCTGTTTCCTGTCGGATCAGAACATGGCATGCCTCCTGGCGAAGGTACGAGTCTCCTGTATCGCTTGAGTCCATCAAGGACCACAAAGACTGCAGGATATGGCTGTCCTACGCTATTTTGTAATTGGCCTGAAAGTTTGCTATACTTTTGAGAACAAAAGCAGCCCCCAAAAGATACTACAGTTTATTGGCCTCTGCCCCTGACACGTCTCTGCCGCTGCCTCTGCCGCGACTCTGCCCTGACTCTGCAGTGTGTGTTTGTAGGGGAGGGTGGCGAGCTAAAGGAGCGTGTTGGCGTGAGTAGTGTTGTTGATGTAGATGACAGATGAAGGAAATATGTAAAATTTTACAAAACACCGCGAAGGTGCAGATGTAGTACTGAGTGCCGGGTATAAAAGTTGTGACGCGTAAGAAGCGTCTCACACGTCCCTTCTCGTTTGCTTTGGTTTTTTGAGATTGTCAAATCGAATCACAAGTTAAAATTTGGAATTTTCTTGCTAAGGGTATATATATAGATATACATAAATATATCGGTATTATTGAACCACAACGATTGTGTACTGTTGCCAACAGTTTTGATACCTTTCAAAACCTTTGACACAGTTGGTTTTGCCTTAGAAATATTTCTTATCACTATAGAAACTAGTGTTAGGGTTATTCCATCTACAAATGTGTCTATATATATGCTAGAAGATTTATTGGGTTAACTTGTTGCTGAATGCCTCAGGTTGTGGCACACATTGTGTAGATAAAGTAATTAAAAGGCGTTTAAACTCTGTTTTTTTTTTGTCACGTACTACAAAAATTGGTGTTGCGTTGCATGTAAAATCAATTCGAAATCTATACAAATTTGTAAGTTATTAACTTAACGTTTCCACTGGCTATATTTATGTATAAAAGTTTCATTGAAAATTCGTTTTGCTGTTTGCTATTGGGGAGAGAGAAACCACTGGATACTGCTGATGCCATGGATTTACGCAAAAAGAAGGACTAATATTTGTTATAGTACACATACACGACATATAATCCTATGCATCATGGTCAAAGTTATGGCTACAATATGTATAGGTTTCTTTTTTTTTTGTGGTAGGTTAAGTGTTATATCGTTGTTTGAGAGACCTTTACTTGGGAGAGGAGTTGGAGTTTCTATTTTACGGCTACTACATTGCTAGGATTAACTAACGAAAACTTACCCAGCATATCTGTGGGGCAACTGTTCACATTTCAAGTAAGTTGATTTACTTTTAGTCTATATACAAATGTGAATCGATTCATTTTACAACTATACAACTAATTACTACAGCTAGTAAGGTCCCTCTCCAGTGTTAATTATTTTAATGCACTTTTACATGCAAATTGTTTCTTTTTTCATAATTTAACACAAAATAAATCACTCAATTTTGTACAAAAATAAAACAATTAAATGTTGGTTGGTGTTGTTTAAATAAATGTGTATTAATAAATGTGTTGTGATAGTTTATTTTTTTGCTTCATTCACTTTACGCTTTGTTTGGAGGAATAAACTGAATGAAAACAAAAGTTCGCAAATTGGAAATTAAATAACTTATGCACTAAGTAGCTTACATGTTAATAACTAGCTTCAACTAGACTGTTTAATAGTTTTTAGTTTAGGGTTTAAAAAAATAGATTCCATGCTCTGGTCCAGGCGCAGCTGCCACGCCACTTTTCTTCATTCATTCGTTTGTATGTTTATACAAAATACTTTTTGGGGTAGGTTATAACAGATGTAAATGTAGATAAACATATGTAGATATAGTTACACAGATGTAGTTATATAGTAGATGTACGTAGAAAAAGTTTTGGTAGGAAATTATGCAGTTTTCGTGCTGTTTGTTTTACTTTTTGATGTCGTCTCCTCCTAAATGTTTAGTATCACACTCGTCCATTGTTTTGTTTTGTTTTGTATTCACTATGTATGTAGTTATGCATGTAGTTGTGTATGTATGTATGTAAGTTCCTTCCTCATTCTGCGCTGGGTTTCCGCATTGGTTTCCTCCGCCTGTCAAATTTTTCGTGGCTTCGTTTCGTGTTTCGTTTTTGTACTAAAGCAAAAAAGTTTTTTGCATTTTTGTGTGGTAGGTTTCAGTTCATTTTGAAAGTTAGAGTTAGAGTTCGTCCATGATTAAGTGGGTCATAAATATCCTCTACTTAGCTTAAGGCTAATTCGAATGCGAATGCAAATAGAAGTTCTTGCTGGGCAGCTAAGCTCGTATCTGTGCAGCTAATTTGCAGCTTTGATTAAACACTTAACACTCATACTTATAGGGGGTTTGACACTTAATCACTCGCTCGCCACGAGGAGCTGCTGCTTAGAGCTTCCTGGTGGGCTCCACCTTCTGTGACATGGCCGTCAGAACGCGCTGATTGTCAATCACACGAAAGCTGCTGATGTACGAGCGTACCTCGCCCTCGCTCTTGGGTGAAGGCGGTTCCAAACCTGCCACAGGCAATATAATTGTTAAACTCAAATCATAAATCGTTGTAAAAAACTTACCCAAACTCCTGGAGCGACAGAAGCGTATGGTGCGCATGGTTTGTGCCATCATGTGCATCTTCTCAAAGTTCACCAGCCCGTCCAGGCTGGTCTTGTTGCCCTCGTGGGCAAAGGTCATGTCCTTAAGCAGCAGCGGCATAAACGGTATCAGCGGTGGCTGCAGCTTGCCCACAAACACACGATACGCGCGATGATTGCGACTGGGATCGATGAGCGCCTCAAACTCTTGGAAGATCTTCCGAAACTTCGAAGGTATCTTCTCCCAGGTTTGCTGCAGCCGCGACACGGCCATATTCGAGAGGCCCATGACGACAGCAAAGAATGCGTTCAGATTTTGGTATTCCTTGCAACTAGATAAGGGTTGGGTGTAGTTCAGTAAGTTCTATCATTTGGTAGCGTTTGGTTTGGTCACTTACTAGGCAGCCAGCTTGATAAACTTGCGTACGAGACCCACGCGTTTGCTCAGACTCGGCGTGGACACGAGCTCGGTGACAATCCAATACTGAACCTCATTGAAGCGACGCAGAAAGACATCCAAATTGGCTGTAATCTGAGAAAGCGGAGAAAATTGATGAAATTTCTCAGATTAAGTTTTCCATAGTTTTCGGTTGCGAACATCTTAAATTACTTCGAGCTGGTAGCGGCCCAAATTGTGGCCAAACTCAATTTGCAAAAACAGATGACAAATGGCAAACAGTTTTGTGGCCACTTCTCACACTCTGCCTCTGGGCTGGCTGGCTAATTACCCAAACGAGACTTTACAGACTTTTGGGCAAGTTTACCTGCCACTTGGGCACACCTCCCTCCTCCCCGCACTCACCTTGCCAAAGTGATGCCGTCCAAAGGTGTGATAGAGCAATTCATATTCATGCACAGCATAGAACAGATCCCACTCGAAGAGTGTGATGTGGTAGGCCAGCTCCTTGGTGCTTAGTATTTCCAAATCGATGTCGACACCCTCTGTGGGGCACTCCTGCTCCTGCAGTTGAGTCTGCAAAGGCAGGGAACAAGCAAATAGAGAAACCCAGGCAGCCAGTAGCTCTTCCTGCTGCTCTTACCAACGCATCCAAATGATCCTTGACGGAGACAAACAGTCGACCGTTGAGCGAGAGGCCAGTGGGTATGCTGACATCGTTATCCTTAAACACGGAGCGCTCCCCATTCGACTTGACTTCGACTAGGCACAGGTCCTCGGGGCCACGATTCAGCTGCAGCTTGTCGGCGGCGCAGGCTTTGATGAGCTCCGCAGTGGTGTGCATGGGAAAGCGCAGGGTGCAGTAGGTGTGATCGGCACAATAGACGCGGAAGATGACTGCAGCAAAAGGGGAATTATTAGAGAACAAATTGGCAAACAAATCAATCCCAATACTCACTATCATCATCCGGTCGAATGACCGTCTTTGAGGGCGTTGCATTGCCGCTAAACAAACAAATGGGCTGACCATTTGGCGGCAACTTCCACTTTTGTCCCGCATTCTGATTGCGATCCTCCTGATAGCGTGCCATTTGTGTCAGCACATTGTGCACGATGCTCGTCTCCTCATTGAGATCGGGATCGGCTTCCACTTCGGCAGCGAGATCCTCAATGAAATCACACACACTCGGCTCCTCGAAGGCCGCATGCCGCACGGCCATGACCCACTTTTGCATAAACTGTATGACGCGCTTCTTAAAGTTGACAATATACTCACGATCCTCGGGTGTTTGCGCGTCCTCATGGGTGTCGCAATGAAAGGTGCACAGCGGTTAAGGCGCGAAACCAATTTTGTTTTGCAGATTTAAGATTTGGCATTGGAATTGGATTTTAGATTTGAATTTTTGGGTTGCTCAATCTTTGTCTGTCTGTCTGGGTTCGTTCCTGTTGCTGTTTTTGCCCTCCCAAGGGTTCGGCGTGTGTTTATTGCTGCCCCCGTTTCCCATTGTTTCCCCATGCTTCCCCTCCCCATTGCTCCCAATCAAGTTGCTTAGTTGGGTGCCCGGCTGGTGGATCTGCTTATTAAACACATCACGTATTCCAATGCAGATTGTGGGATTAGTTTCAGGCATCATTGGGCATGGCATTGGGTGCCCCACTAACACACACACACAAGACACACGCACAACTCTCCACCAACCCAATCTTGAGTGCCCATTCCCGACAAAGTCGTCAGTTCATTGCGGCTTTTGTTTCGACTCGGACTGGACGGAAGGAAGTGTGTTGCTTGTTAGCACTGGGCGGAGAGTTGCTGTTGTGTGTTGCGTTTCGGGGTCATGTGTGTGGCTTGCGTGCTGCCAACACTTAAACTGTCGCCGTGGCAGTGTTACATTTTCCCACCACCCAAAAAGGGGAGAACGTGACGCCTCCTGCAACACTGTCGGAGGAACTTTTGGCATTTTTAAAGTGCCAGAGAAAGAGCTGTGAGCGTTTGACCCCCCCACAATAACCAAAAGAGCGGGGCCTAAGCTGTGGAACGTGGCTGGCATAAGGCAAAGGTTTTTGGGTACTCAAATTCCTGATTGTTTTTGCTTTGAAAAAGGATATTAATTGGCGAGTTCATCAACCAGCTGCACCACGGGCATGAATACAATGTGCGTGAGCAGAAAGTCATCGAGAAAGGGATCCATGCCGCCCACAGACTGCCCCAGTCGGGTCTCCAGCAGGTGCTCCAGCATCTTGGCCGGTGTGCCCGACATGACCGTGTATCTGCGAGCCATAAAACAGCGAAATTGAAATTGTAAACGATTCCACTTTCAATTAAAATTTGATTAGCTACTCACTTGAATGCCGAATGCTGTCCACGTTGCTTGGCCACACGCTCCAGCACTAAAACATCCTTGCCGTGCTCCTGCAATCTCAACGTATTGGCCTCCACATCGCGCAATATACGATTGAAGTGCTCCTTGTCCACGCGCAGCAAGTGGCAATTGTTCTCCTTGAGCACAATGGTAGCAGCTCTGGTGGATAGAAAATATTTGAAGCATTTAATATTATATTTCTCCACTCGAAAAGACTGCCCAAGGAGCGTATAAACTTTAAGCAAACTTTTTAATGTTTAATTTGCATTAATTACGCGGAGTTTCATGCAATTTTGGTTGCCGCTTTATCACGCGCCGCATGTGAAAATGTCCAATTGTATTTAAGTTTATTTTCACGTGTGTCGCGGTCGGTAGTAAATTTATATTTTAGTTTATTCCACGTGAAAGTAAATTCCATTTCACAGCAGACACTGGCGGAATATATTTCCATTTGCATTTGCATTTGGCATCTGCAGCGGTCAGACAGGGTCAGACGCAAACATGCAATCAATACGCAGGAGAAACCGCAGGCATTGTTTGTTAATAATAATAATAAATAATAATAATGCCAACATATTTGCAAAGAATAAATTAAACAGCTTAAATGCGTTTTTCCCCGTCTGACTACAAAGGGAACTGAAGCAAAGCCCAAGCCCAAAACTCTTTCCTTTCCTTTTCCTTTTCGTTTCCGCTATCAAAGTTTATAGAATAGTTTACAAATTGCCTCTGGGCTGTGCTAGGGCTAATATTTTGTTTCAATTTCCAATTGTTTGCTCTAAATGCCACACAATGCGGTTCTGCCTGTCTGTCTGTCTTTGTCGTTGCACTGACGCTGCTCATTGTGTTACCGCCTTGGCCATTGTCCGCACTTGTGGCTTTGTGCACACAGAGAAAAACTCACAGTGCACAGAGCACGGAGACAACTTGCAGCTACTAACTCGAGAGACTTCAGCACTTGGAGGAAGGATGAACTTTCGGGCAGAGATTTCTTGCAAAGATCTGGTTGTTAAGCTCTTACCTGGGTGCGTCGTTGATTAAAGCCAGTTTACCGAAATCATCGCCCGTCTTCAGTGTGGCCACCGTGCCCTTGCCGTGTATCACAACATCCACCGAACCTTTCAGCAGGATATACCAGGAGCGTCCTTCGTCCCCCTGATTGAACACTGTTGTTGTTGTTGTTGTTGTTGTTGTTCAAGGGATAAAAGTCTTTATTAGTACTTATCATTTTTTGTGTATATTTTGGGGTTTAATGGCAGACGGGACGGGGCTTTTATTGAGACATAATTAGTTGGAATTTAATTAAAAAGTTTGCGCTGGCCAAAAACTTTGCTTTTTGTCTCGAGAGTTTTGAATGCTGCGGTGATGGCTTTTGTGGGGCATAGAATATAGATTTAGTTACTCACATATTGTGCCCGCTTGGGCATGTGCCTCGAACACGAATATCGATGAGAGTTCCCGCTTGATGCTGGTGGATAAATGGGAGAGGGCGGCAATGTGCACGAGCTCCTCGAACACCAGCTCCAGTTCCTCCGATGTGCGTTCGTGGGAGCTGCAAGCGGATATGTTTCCATGTACTTAAAGTGTTTATTTCTGCGGCCTTTTCGCATCACTTACGGCTTGCGCAATATCATACGCAGTGTGGCATCCGGTCCGCGTTGAAACAGCGCACTCAATGCCTCGCGTATGTGCTCGTTGGCTGCGTGTTGATCCTCTGCCTGGGGTATGCCGACCGCAGCTGCACCACCTTCCTCGTCCAAGCGGAATCGATACAGAAAGCACTTATCCTTGAATGGCTGCTCTTTGTTGACTGCGTCGGGCAATGAGTTATATTAATATTGTGCAAAAGTTAATGCGAGGTCCGACCATGCTCTTACCATGTGTAAGTACACCTTCCTCGACGAGAGCCTGCCACATGCCCGCCGCTTGGGCGCGCGTATGGACAATTGGTGCGAGATTTACCAGCCAATCGACGAGCTCAGTGCCGGGCGCACACTTGCGTATCAACTTGCCCGAAACCTAAGCAAATATCACACATAATTAGCATCATCTAAAAGTTAGTTCTCTTCTCTGTTTGGCTTACTTTGCGATCCTTCAGACAGCTTGAGTTGTCGGCGACGAGTAATGTGCGTAGAGCCCAGCCCATGCGGCTCATAGCCGGACTCGGTGTCTGTGGAAAAAACTTCAATTTAGCAACTAAAAAGCTCCCAAAAACAATCGAGCGATAATCCCTTATGCCTGACGCCTTATGCCCCAGTTTACATACAATTTGTCGCCTTAATTAAAGACAGCTTAAAGTTTCAGCTGCTGCTGTGGCAACAGATTAGCGCTCTGCTTGCTGGGCAAATGTCACTGCCAGAACAGTCAGGACAACAATTTTGCAGAAATCTTCTTTTGAAGGGAACATTTTCGCATTTAACAGCCTCATGAATAACGCATAAATAAATATATTTTTGTACATAATTCCCTTGACAGTTTTCTGGAGCAGCAAATTAACTCATTTGTCGTCGTCAATGTGGGCAAAAATTATATATGAAATATTTATGTGTGTGTGCGTGTGGCCCTGTGCTGTGTGTGTGTGCTTACCTCGGTTATGGGCAAGGCTGGATTGGGGTGGTCCGGGCTGAGTGGGCGCTTGGTGGGCGATGTGGCGGCCGCCGTTTGCTGTACGCTAGGACCAAAACCTATCCAAAAAACGAACAGAAACGAAACCAACCCACAGAGCAGGTGGATTTTAATTAATGTTTTTATAACAAATGTGTGTGTTTATTTTTGTTGCCTGGTTGCCCAATGTTTAATGCGAGTTTAATATGTTTATTCAATCAGTTTTGATGATGATAATAATTTTAATGAGAATTTCACTCTCTCTCTCTCTCTCTCTCTCGCTCTCTCTGCACGTCGTTTACATACCGTTCTTCAATTTGCAATTGGTGAAAATGTCATTCATTAACTCTTTGTTTTTCTGCAATTAAAAAGGCAAAACAAAATGTTAAAATTAAAGTTAAAAACTGTAAAGTAAAAGTTCATTTAGTTGGGAGTTGTTTTCTTGTTCTGTTTTGGGGTTTTGCTTTGTGTTTTCGTGTTTTGTTTTCTCGCGATAATTTGCAATGCCAAATTCCATTTACGTTGCTCATTTCGAATGCCGTCGACTGCGGTCGCGCCGCCGACGGCTGCCCACGCTCCAGGCGGCGCTGCCGCTTCAAGACCGCGGAAGTGGCGCCAGCAGCAGCTCCAATCCCAGCTGCTCTCTCCACCTGTGCCGTTGACTGGCCATCATCGCTGTGACGCCTGTAGTTGAGCAGCACAACGCACAATGCTGCCTCATCGCTGGCCACAATCTGAGCGGACCAGCGCTGACGCTGCCGCTGCTGCCGTTCAGCACCTGACATGTGGCAACTTTCTTGCAACTTTGCAACTCTTTACGCAGCTCGCAGTTTGTTGTTTTACTGCCACAAGCAGCTTTGTGTTGTGTACTGATAAATGAGTCTGACAAATGCCTAAACGCGACTCTCCCACTGTGTGCCGCGCGCTCTTTGCTGAATTCTTATCACTCGCAAGGGTTGTCAGCGTCTCTCAATGCGCTGCCCAAAGTATTTGGTGGCTGAACAATGCTTGCTGTGAGGCTTGCTGGCAACTCTTCAGGCGCGGCGCTGCTCAACTGATAAGCGGCAGAGTCGCTGCCGTGGGCGCTGTCATTGGCGACGCTAATTAAACTCTCATTTCTTCACTTATCAAACAGCACAGACACAGCAGGCCCAAGAGTAAGCGGAAGCAATTAGGCAGTGCGAAAGGGGGGAGAGAGCGAGAAGCAGAAGGGCTAGAGTCAGCAGAGGTGAGCGTAGCAGAGGGAGGAGAACGTGCCTCGGGAAGGTGTTTGCCTTGAACCAGAACTCACATTAAAACTGCTTAAAGCGCGCTTCTGCCTGGCAGTTGAAAGAGCAAAGAGCGCACCAGCTGCTAGTCCTGATGGCTAGATACACACACTGATGGATAACCTACAGGCAAGAGCAGTAGCCTCTCGTAGCGAAAGAGAATCAATAAGTTGTGTGCCTCAAAGAGCCAACACAAATTGGCTAAGAATTGATATTCCAAAATGAACTTTAAATCGAGAGACAGAGAGGCAGAGCGACAGGAGACTAGAGACTGTACTCCCTGCTGCCACTAAATATATTTCCACTCTAGTCCATAAGCTTCTGGCAAATCCTTCAGCTTTGTGTCTCCACCTGTGCGTGAGGCAAAGCCTCTGCCGTGCTCCCCTCTCCTCTGCCGCTTGTGTTTTGTGCATAAATAAATAACCGCATGGCCATGGATTGCTGCAACTGCCACTGCCACTGGGAGGCATGCACAATACAGTTCGAGATGAAATATTTATGAAGCTGAGGATAATGCAGACCACATGTTTGGCGCTTCCATTTGTTTGCCTCCTGGCCACCGGAATGCCATTTATTAGGCATAAAATGCGCACCAAAATTAAATGCAAAATTGCCATTGAAATTACGCATTAAAAGTGGGAAAGGAAAACTCGGCAAATTGAGTTTTTGCCCACATTAACCGAGTGGCACATATCCGGCATGGCACAGTCCTCCCTGCTGCCTCCTGCTGCAAATCAAACCAAAAGTTGTGCCAACCAAACGGAACTCGAACTCAATTGCAAATGGCAAATGGCAAATTGCAATTGAATTTAGTGTGGGTCCCTGGCCCTCACTCGATTCGTTGCCATTCGATTCGTTTCAGACTCTACTCGACTCGATTTGTCCAATCGCATTACGAGTGGCATTTGTGGCGTTGCCTCTTGTCCAGCCAGCAGCTCGTTGGATCGCTCGTTGCACTCTGCGAGACTCTTAATTACCCCGAAAATTCTATTCCAGCAAGCAGCCATAGAGCGTGCATGGCCCATTGCTGACAATTGCTTGCGCCCTGACATTTTCAATTTGCCCTTCAGTCGTCTAAGCATTTGTGCACAAATCAAATACTCAAAGGGGAGTGGGAGTGGGAGTGGCACGGGGACTGCCACTGCTAGCAGTCAGCGAGGAAGGTTACACACTCGCATCTCGTGGCATATCCCACGTTTATTTACTCCTTTTCAATTTGCCCTGCCACGCCATGCGGATTTTTATCGCATTTACGCAGCTCAGAGAACTGGAGAACGTGGAGCGCGCAAGGGAATTCCCCAGTTTGCAAGCAATTTTTATGGTGCAGCAGTGGCAGCTTCCACTTTCACTTCATTGTTGCACACGCTGCGTATACGTGATGTGTATGTGCCGGGTGGCCCTGGCCCTTGTCGCAGCTACTTTGTTATCGCTCCTCGCTCCTCGCTCTCACCCCTCTAAGCCTCCTCCCACCCCACTCTTGTGTTGCTTCTTGGGGTTAGCCAATGTTGGCATAATGTTGCAAAATACTCGTTGTATGTGCCCCAATTTGAGGTTTTGCCTTCAAGCCTCGTTTTTCTTTGCAGCTCACCCTCTCCCTCCCTCTCCCTCCCTCTCCCTCTCCCAATAAGGTAAATATACATTCATTCATTCCGTTCTCCTTGCCGCTTGTGTGTGCCTGCCAGCCTCGTGTGTGGCTTATACCTTTTGTGCGTGCCTTGGGGGTATGACTTTGGGGTTGGACCCCAAGCTGCCCCAGAATGGCATTGTTAGTGCCAGGGTTTTGCCGAAATTTACAAAAGATATTTTTGCATTTCGTACACTGACAAACCTGGGGGAAAAGCAAAGCAAAAACTCCCAGGAAAAGGCAGCTCTCTGGCTCTCCGAGCTGCATTCATCATCCATCATTCCATACATTTCTCGCAGTGTGCGCACAGTTCAAATATTTACTATTTGCCAGCAGTAAGCTAAAGGAAGGCTCCCAGCTCCCAGCTCCATCATCACCAATAAGTACACATAAATCTTGTGGCTCTTTCAATTGATATTTTCGCTTGATATTTGCGCTGTGTTGCTTATACATTTCCAGTTCCATTTAATTATCGTTTGTCCCGTCCACTTGTGTGAATTTCCCTTGGGGGACCAACGTGAATGATGCATTTCAATAAGCTCTGTCATTACATTGTAATGCCGTTTGGCCGCACCATAAGCAGCGAGACAGACAACACGGCACTCGGCACAAACTGAGAGCGAACTTGGCTTAATTTCCCCACATGCACTTCCCCCCCTTGCTAGCCGAGAGACAAGAGCCAAAAGCACTCAACACTGAGGACTCGGAGAGCTAGCTGCCTGCTGCGGGACCTTTGTGCGGGCTTCGGGCTTAGTTTCATTAGGAAAAAGCTGTTAGCCTCGGGTCTCGGGGCACCATTAAATGTTAATTGAAATTTTAATTAAATACTTTCGGCGGCGCACCGCAAATATGTCTCTCAGCTCTGAATATCATTTGAAGACATTTGCATCTATCCATCAGCAGCTGGCTGCTCATTAGGCGGAATATCTGCAGATGGATTGCTCCCTTTTTGATGTGGCAAAAAGGTGAAGTTTGTTGAGGGGCACTTACCTCCCATATGAGTCGAAAATCCTGCTGCTCAACGCGCAACAGCTCGCAGGTTGTCTTCGTCACCACGGTGCTATCGCGTGGCAGATCGTGCAAAATGGTCTCCCCAAATGTGGCGCCCACACCCAGATTGCACAACGTTACGGAGCTCTGTAAATAAATAAAAGGCAGTGGGTTTTGGGGTTAGAAAGAGTACATCACATGGGTGGCACATAGTAAGTAAGTCTCTCTCTCTTCAGTTAGTTTCTTACACAACTAGTTTAAACGACTTGCAATTTGCTTGTGGCTGTTGGCAACCAAAAAAAAAACACACTACGGAAGCGCTGCAACTTGCGGATATGCCAAGCCACCAAAGTGTCTGCCTGGCTGTCAACCGTTGCAATAACCGTGGCTTAGCTGCTCTGAGTGTTGTCTAACCGCAACAGCAACAGCAGCAGCAGCAGCAGTAGAGGCAGCCGCAGCTTTGCAATGACATTTTCAATTACCAACTGGAGGAGTTTTGCATCTGTGTTCTGGCTGCTTGTTCCTCTTGTTTTGCCGCTTGTTCTTGGCTGCTTCTTGGCTTGTTCTTTGCTTTGTTTGTTTTCCCACCAGCACACACAAGTTCTTGGCCCGAGGGCAGCCCCTGCCAGCCGCCCTGCCATGTAATTGGCTTAAAGCAGGGCTGACGACCGCAGCAGCCGCAGCATTAGTTAAATTCACATTACCACAACATAAATACATACATACATAAGTACATATGTACATATGTATATGTATACATATATGTATACATATTTACAGTTATTACAACGCGCACAATGCCCGTAAAATAATATTTAATTAATTCCCACTGTGTGTTTAATTACAAATGCTATTTGCTGGGCTTCGTTTTTTCTTTTCCCGGAAATTTCTTTTGCTTTTCTTGCTGATTTATTGGAGCTTTTGCTTTTTGACAAGCGTCACAAAAATACTTGGACTTGGGGTCGGTCTTTGTCTGCCTTCTTTTTGGCCACATTAAATTTGATTGCTTTCTAATTTATTGCAGCATTAACACAGTTGACCCAAAGACTCGGACGCGGACACGGACGCGGACACGGACAGCAGCCACAGCCGGACACAGAGGGCGAAAGATGCTAACAGCCACACAGCGAGAGAAAGATGGAAGTAGAGGGGCAAAAAGAAGAAAGGCCATGAAAGAGAGCGGAAAAAGCAACAACATTTTACGCCGCGTATTTCCCTTTTTGTAATTTCCTTAAGCCGCCGAGAATTGAATTCAATTTCCAGTCTAAACAAGAAAAATATTTGGAAAAGCTGTGCGTGCGTCTCAGGGGGAGGGATAACAACCATTTTTGGTAGCTTGTCTGTGTTTTAATTTTGTAATTTATAAACATAAACAAATATAAATAAATACTTGATGAAGTGCAAAACTGAGACTAGAACTCAACAGGCTCTCAAGTAACTGCTTGGAGTGTGTGGAGTGGCACTTGGGCTTGTTTTACCTGTTGCCTAAACAACAGTAGGAAAAGTATTTGCTTGAACAGATTAACATGTGATGAAGTGGATAGCTCTCAGGTGCAGCTTTGGCAAAGGATTAGGTAGACAAATCAAGCACTCGAATGATGTCTTTCATTTGATGTTCAAGCAGTTAAAGTACTCAACAATCCACTCACTCTCAGCTATTTTTGTACCATTTATAGTCCCACAACTACCGCTACAAATAGCTACATATTCCTCCTCCACTTATAAGTACTACCAAAGGATCTACATCTACATTTAATCACTATGTGAAGCACGTACATTGCTGGATGCTGCTGTTGGATCTTTTACACATATTTTGCATATGCAATGCCATGCTTTACCTTTGCATAATGCCGCGTTGATTGCTCCACGTTATAGGTACAACTGCGACGAAACAACATGATGGCTGGCCACTGGTCCAGCTGCTAGTTTTAGTTTTTAGTTTGCTAAACTTTTTGCATCAAAATATCAATGGAAACCGCACACAAACAAATGCAAATTGTCTACCATTTTTGGTTGGCTTTTTGCTCGATTGCATTTGCAAATCGTCACAGACGTGAGGTCAACAAAGCAACTTCTTGCCACACAATTTATGGGCACGGGGCACGCGCTGCCGAAACATGTCTGGCTCGACCATTGATAAATGTACATGCAAAGAGCGTGTCTCTGAGCGGGTTTTATGTAACTTTTTTACTACCAAAACTACGCGAGTTTTATTATTATTACTATGACTTTGTTTTTTTGGGTTTTTGTTTATATTTTTCAATTCCCATTCACATCCACTGGGCACTGGCAGTTATATTCGAACCGCGCGGCGTCGAGTCGCAAAGCAAACTGAAAATTGAAGTTGGGCCGGGGCCACCGCCCGTGTGTGTGGCAGGCAAGCGAGAAACTGTTGCATGTATCTACATGTTGTATGTGGCACTACATGTCTAGTCTTTTGTGCAACTCTTGGCTGGGAAGTTGCTGGAGTGTGGCCAACAGCAGCAGCAGCAGCAAAGCAACAACAAAGGCCCAGAAGACCGGCGGCTAAATGGAGCGTTCGATGCGTTGACAGCTCAATGGCCCATTGCCGTCATCTTTGTGTGCTTGTATGTACATTTATCTGTATGCACTCAATGCCCAGTGGCCAGGCCCTCAAGGGACAACATTCTAATTTGATCAATGGCAAAATAATCACCGTACAGAAGTGTCTAGCAGGCTGCAACGCACTGAAGAGAAGGCACCAGCTACACGCAGAGAAAAAGCATCGACAATTGTTAGATTTAGATTTAAATATTTGTAGCAATAGTTAAGCTACTAGACTTTTATGTACTTTTGGATATAAATAAATGATTCAATATATATTTAAAATCTATGTATAATAAATGGAATTATTAGAGCGGGTCAAAAAAAAAGGTGGTAAGCGTACACCAGCACCGAAATCTACCAAGAATTCAACGAATCTAATATTATTTATTGAAATTTATATTTTATTTTGCATTTCAAAATTCTTTTCTTTCTACCTGTTTTTATTTTTATTCCATCCCATTTTACTCTAAGTTTAAATTGCAATCAATACAATTATTTAAAACATTGCTTAAAACACAAAAAATGATCTACCTTTCGGCTCAAAGATATGAAAAAACATTGCCAACTTTGGGCATTCTGAAGCGTGTAAAGACTTCACTCACATGAAATGAAATTCATGAATTTTCGTTGACACTTTTCTCAACCAATTTTAGCCGCCTTTGACGAACTTTTGCTGTCGTTTGATGCAAGCGAAATGCAATTAAATCAAAGCACGGGCACTGGACGCAGTCCCAGGCCAAGCCCACAGCTCCATCAGCATTCCCATGCACATCCATGGCGATGGCGAGACACCGAAACCATATCGCTTGCACCCATGTGCGTCACTTGTGCTGCTGCTGGCCAAATGTCCAACCACTTTCCACTCTCCACTCTCCCATTGGGGACTTTTGCGCTTGGGAAACTTTTCACGCACATATGAGCACGCTTCCGTTCCGTGTCTGTTGCAGCAGCAGCAGAGATCTATGCTGCCGGGGCAGAGTTTCATTTTGTATGCTGCTGCAGGGTGCACAGTTCCATTTCGTTTGTATCTGCTGCTGTTGCAGCTGCAACGTGTCTCGCATTGCAATCCACTCTGACCAATTCCGTTGAGTCAAACAGCAAACACCCGTGTGGATCCAACTTTCGGTGCCTGTTCTCATACGAATGACTTGTTTTTAGGATGCTGCTGCTAATGGAAAGCAAACTGCCAGCCCACAGTGATGAGGGGAACACCAACACAGATGAGATTTTTAACCCAAAACAGCCAACAGCTTACAGTTTTTAGTTTGCTTTAAAGTAACTACCAAAAAGTGAATTACATATTTCAATGTTCAGGTTGAATAACCTTGAAACCACTTTTATTTCATTTTTTGTTCAGTTTTGTTTGCATTTATTTTTTACATTTCTTGCCCATATTTTTTTAACATTTTTTTCATTTTCTGCGTTGTTTTTTCTTTTTTTTTTGGGGCTAGTAATTACGAGTATTTCGCTGTGCCCTCCTATGGTGAAGGTAAAGGCTACGTACGGACCAAGTCAATGGACTGGGTCTCGCAATGAGTGGGCACTGGGACCGTCCGTCTATCTGTCCGTCCGTCCGTGAGTTATTTTTCCCCTCAATGTTTTTGAGGTGTCAAAATAAATCACCGTCTCACTCTCTGCCAGAGTTCATTTCGGCCGTTCGTTTGTCTAATTAATTATGCTAATTGGGTCATCATTAATTAATTTGCAAATGTTTGTGGTTTTGAGCAGGTTAATGATCCAATGAATTGCCACAACAAAAACAAAGCAAGAAGAGAGTTTCCATTTCCAATTCCATTTGCTGACAAGTTAATGGATATGCACAGCACAGAGAAGAGTTAATTATTTTTATAAAATTATATTTAATGCCAACTCAACCGTTAGAGAGACGCGAGCACGCCGCGAGAGTTTTCCCAGCAGCTGCCTCATTTTCCACGGCTTGCATGTGGCGATGACATAAACATGGAATACATAGATAAACATTCGGCCCTGCACCGACACCGGCACCGGCAACATCATTAAAAACTTCGTTCTTGCACTTTATTAAATCCAAATGGGGGAATGGGTAAAAAAAAGACACTTTGAGTACGCACCGAGCACCCCAGCTGACTGACCCATTAAGCGGATTTCTCTTTGGCATTTCTTTTACCCATTTTACGGGCACAAAAAAAAACGGAACAGAATATGTGAAAAACTCCCATTTCAAAATAAATGCAAATCGAAAAAGAAGAACGAACAAAAAAAGAAGAATGTTCGACCGGTGTCGGGTCTTTGAAGGCCTTTAAATTCCAGCTTTATCCTCTCTCGTCTGCTGCTGTCAGGCAATTTCGGTGCGTCCTGCTAATGCGCCCCAAAGTATGCAAAGTGCCAAAGGAAACGCTCAGGGCCAAGGCGCGCCGAAGGAGCAAAAGGAATAGTTGTGATGGCAAATGCCGATTGCATGCCGAAGAAATCATTCAATCGAAATGTAAATAACAAAAGTTCCTCAAGCGGAAATAACTTTTGGCAGACAAACTGCCAGCTGGAAGACGACAATCCAAATGTTATTCTCAAAGATTTGAAAAGTTTTGGCAAACACAAAAGTAAAGCCGTGCGAGGAGTCACCAAAAACGAGGCTAAATGTGTGTTTGGGTGTTCTAAAATAAATAGTATTCAATGCCTATGATGCATAATTATTTCATAATATGAGAAATTGAATTATTAATCATGTTGCTGTAGCACTTATCAATCCCCAATAATGGCGATTTTTACTAAGAAACAACTACCAAATTTTCTGCCTTGAAGTGGGTACAATATCACAGCTGCGTTTAGTTTTAATCACACTAAAAATTGCAATGAATGATAAGAAATAAGTGTGCTGCTTAACACAGATTCAGATAGCAACTTTTGGTTGACAACAAATGGAATTTGGCTGGCGGGTCAAAGCTTTTAAATACACTGCTAAAACCTGCATTCGTACATTTAGCGAAAAATAAAATATTTAACATTCATTTGCGGCTTTAGTGTATGCACAAAAATATAGAAATTAAATGGAATTATATTTGATTAAAATATTTGTGTACTCAATAGACTTTTCAATATTTAAACTCAATAAAAACCCTCTGAAAGTAGCCACAAATGATTGAATTTGTGGGAAATATATTTAATTAAAAGATAAAATATATTTTTTAATATTTAAGGCCCTTTTTTTGCTCGGTAAATGGAAGATTAGCTTAGGTTTAGGACTTTTCTCTAGGCAGCATGAATATTTTTATAGCGAATTCTAATTTAAGTCCCTGCTCGCCTCGACCCTCCTCTTGTAAGGGTATGCCAAAGCTTGTCAACTTTCATTTAAATCGCTACACAATCGCCTCGCGCTGCCCGTGTAAAATATTTTCCAGATAAGCTGGCGGGCCGGCGAGTGGGTGGCCGGGGAGTCCCATAACAAGTTTTGCCATTAAAAATTATCTCATCGCCACTAGATGACGGCATTGAACCGTGCCGTTCGTTCACTCTTCAAAACATTGTTGCGCTGTTATTATAATGTTATGTTTCCCTTTCAAATGCTGAGTCTCTGGCCCCAGCCCCAAGCCATAGCCTACCTCAATTAGCCGACTCGTGTTGCATGCTCCAGAGGCATATTTTAATTTGGGGTCTAGCCCCCCTCCCAAGAGTGGTGTGTGGCTTGTGTGGTATGCAAAGCATGTGAGCCGTCTGGGAATATTAATTAATTTACCTCAGACCGGTACGACAGAGAGAGAGAGAGAGAGAGTCATTGACTCTGACAGCACAATGGTCGGTCTGGTGTCGACTCAAGTTTAAAGTTGCTTCAGCCCGAATGCACTTGACGAGCGTCAAAATTTAAGTGAGAAACGTACATCTATAAGGCTATTATATTTACACATCTATCGAACATACAGCTGACATTAACAACTGACATTAACAACTGCCATTGGAGCGTAACAATTACAAATCTCAAATCCTCTCCAGTCGCAAGTAGATGCCCCCAATGGAGCCGAGCACAAACGACTTGGGCTCATATTTGAGGGGAATCTCTGTCTTGTCGCACACCGAAAACTTGAACTTGTTGAGCAGCTGTGCCATGCCGACGCGTGCCTGCATCTGGCCAAAGCGCATGCCAATGCAGTTCCTGGGACCATCGCCAAAGGGCAGCCACTCCACGGAATCCCTGGCGGCCACCTGCTCGGCGGAGAAGCGATCCGGATCGAAGCGCAGCGGATCGGGATAGAGCTTCTCATCACGATGATACGCGCAGGCGGGTATTATGATTTGTGTGTCCTTTTCAATCACCAACTTGGGATGTCCCGGCACCACATAGTCGTTGAGTGCTTTGCGCTCCAAATGCGGCACCAGAGTGTACAATCGAAGGGTTTCTAGGGGGACAAAAGGAGAGTTAGAAAGGTTGAAACTGTAGGCAAGATTGTGGGTTACAAACCTGAGAAGACTTGGTCCAAGTAACGCATTTCCTTGACACACTCGTACGTTAGTTTTCCATCGTGTTGGGCCAGCACCGTTTGCACCTCTTCCCTCACCTTATCCTGTATATCCTGATGCTGTGCCAGCTCATAGAAGCAGTAGCTCATGGTCGATGAGGAGGTCTCAAAGCCAGCCAAATAGAACACAAACACCTGAGCAGCCAGCTCCCCTATGTCCATGGCTTTCATCACTTCTCCATTGTCTAGGGTCACGCTGCCCTTTTGCTTCATTTCGATCAACATGTCCATGAAATCGTGACGCTTAAAGTTCTCCTTTTCCCGCACAGCCACCGTATCGTTGACGAGTCGCATGAAGAACTGGTGCACATCCTCGGGCATAATGCGCATTCTGAGCTTTCGTGCCAGCTTCGGGAAACTGAAGATGAAGAAAGTCAGCAGCTGACCGTGTCGCATCTCCGTGAATGCCTTCTGTGCCATGGTGCGGAAATCGGTGACGGGTGTGCGCAGCGTGTTGCACTCGATGCCAAAGGCACATGTGCCAATCACATCCGTGGTGAATCTGGCCATCATCTCTTTGATCTCTATGATAGTGCCACCCTTGCTGGCCGGCACCTGCTCTCCCATCACCGTAGAGAACTCCTCCGCCACCTTGATCACGGTGGGAAACATCAACTTCATTTTGCCCGAGGTAAAAGTGGGCGACAGTCGCTGACGCAGCTGCTTCCAGCGGTTGCCATCCAAATTGAACAAATGTTGGGTCAGCGGATCATCCCGCTCATTGTGGAACTGTCCGCGATCCGCAAAGTTCGAGAAATCCTTAATCAAAATGTTCTTGGCCAGCTTCGTGTCCACAATGAACGCTGCGGGCTTGTGCAGAAAGTAGAAGCCCACAAAGGGACTGCTGCCGTTCCGATATTTATTGTAGTAATCGTACATAATGTCGTGTAGCACGCGATTCTTGCGGAAGCCCACAAGATTGCCGTAGAAGGGATGAGGCGCATCGTGCGGCACACCCTGGCGCTTCCAGTATTGGAAATTGCGATGCAGCAAGTAAGCCACCAGCGAGCCAACGGCGATCACCAGGTAAATGAATATCAACATTTTACTATAACTTTTTGTTTCCCGTTTCGCGATCCGTGTCGTTCACCTATCGCCGATCTAATGAACGTTATGCGGCAGTTTCAAGCTGATTTTATAGCACACGAAAACAAAACAAGCAAACAAACATATGATTAGAGATAGGAAAACATCACCATGATATGGCAAAGCCCCACACACCAACCAGTCATGATTATAGCTCCAGAGATAACTGGCAGTAGTCCCCCCATTCATACACTCACTCGAAAGAGAGAAGCTCGCTCTTGCTGCAGGGTAGAATATCAACAAGCGATAGGCAGAGTTTTTTGTTAAACATTAGAACCGGTCGCACACACCCACAAAATTAGTATTCTGCTAGCTAACTGAGCGCTGAGAGCCATATAAATTTGATTATAATTGCATAGAATTATCAAAAATAAACAACAAAATTGCCAATTCCAAGCAGCTGCTGGCTACGCTCTTTCCAGTGTTGCACAGCCGAGAGTGCCGCTCTGAGAGTGTTGTAAAGTAAAGTTTAATGCAGCTTGCACCGCACGTAATCGCTTTTATTTCTATCAATTTATATGCCAAAGACCCCGCCAAAGGCGCCTTGTGTCTTTCGTTAACCGCGACTCCTGTAAGCCGATTAGGATGTGCATTTTTATGCCACGCTTAAGCGCCTCCAAGCCAAAGGGAAAGGGAACTTTAACGCGCTTAGAGAGATGTAATTTTATTTTACTAAAGCAGGAAGGAGGAAAGACGCTGGAAGCCATATTGACCTTGTGCCGCATTTATCACTGATAAGTTCCTTTTATTATTCGCGCTCCTTCCCTCTGCGCTGGCGTGCTGCCTGTGTCCTGCAGTGTCCTCAGCTGTCATTGCCGGGCAAACTGCAAGTGCCAACAGAGTTTTATATGGATGTTCGACTGACACTTGTACTCGTATTTCAACATTTTTACCCGCCCTCTCCCAGTCTCTGCCTCTCTCGCTGTGGCGTGCAAAAGTGCAGCAGTTGGATCCAGTTTTATCGTCTGCTTAATGCTCAAGTCTGCTCAAGTCCTTGTAGCTTGACCTTCACAGCCCCAACAGCCTCGGCCCACATGTGTCACAATATTTTGTATATGTACATACATGAGGAGTAAGTACTTCTGCGACTGGGAAACAAAAAACCAGCGCAGAGGCGAGCAAAATGAAGAGCAAACAACAAAAAAAACAGAAACAAAGAGCCCATTGAGGAACCGCAGTGGGAAATAAAAAGTGTAATGCGGAATGCCTGCACTCTGACTAAATAAAATGCAAATCTAAATGCGACTAAAGTGCAGCAGCAGCAGCAGCACACAAAGAATCCAACACGCTGGAGGCGGCACACACAATGCTGGGCGATTCTTTGGGTACAGAATGGTCCCGGGTCTCGAGTGTCTCTCTCTCTCTAGAGAGGCTTCTATAAGCCGACATCTGACTGCTGACTGCTGACTGTTGGCATTGTTGTGAAGAGTCGTCTCCTGGGCAGACAGCCCAGCAGCCTAGCTAATTATGGATGCTGCGCCTGTCCCTCACGCGGAGATTTTTATGTAAATAGCCAGCTAATTGTCTCGGTCTGCAGAGGTGTTAACCCCAAAGACAGTTCTTTCAGATGCAAATGGCAAGGGCAGGGCAGGGCAGGGCAGGGATTGCGTTGTGCCCTGAATAAATTAGACTTATTTGTGGCTGCGGGGGGATGTCTGTCAAGCAAGCTAAACAAATATCGTGGGCCCAGCCAGTCGAGTTTGTGCATTTCCTGTAAGGCGACAAAATGATGTGATGTTCCCCCGGTACACGCAATACATATGTACATATTTACATACATTCGTACATATTTACATTAATGCATACATATTTACATTTGTCCATACATATTTACATATATTCGTACATAATATTATGTAAATCACAATAAGAAATCCGCTTCCCATCGACGCACAAGCTGCACACATAAAAATAACCCAAAGCAAACGAAAGGAAAGGACAAATCTTTTGCATCAATACACACGGACAGACACACACACAGCACACACACAACCCAAGCCATAAAGCAGGGAAAGGAAATTCCTGCTTCCGCCACAGACTTCGCCCCTGCCCCCACTCAATCCTCATAATGTCGCTGATAAAAAAATGATAATAAGATTGAAGCTTATGTCGAGTGTGTGTGTGTGTGTGTCCTTAAAGTGAGATTTATAGCAATTACAGTCGCCTCAGAGGGCAGATATAATTAGCTGTCCCGTATTCGTATTCGTATTCCATTCCTGTCGTTCTGTCAATGTTCGGCTGACAATTCGACAAACGACAATTCCCAGTGCGGGATTTTTTCAACCTCAAACCGGCGACGGGTTGTGACAAGTTCATTGGAAAGAGCTCAATCGGATGGGCACACAAGGAGCAAGCAGCAACCAGGATGCTGCTTCCAAATGCTGATTGAATTTCTCGTTTGACATATCTGCTTCAGCTCTGATTGTGTGGCATGCGGCATGTGTGTGTGTCTCTGTGTGGCAGCTATCGATTCGTGGCGAATTGTCTCAGCAGCGCATCAAATTCCATCTTGGGCCCAGGGCATATAAAAAGCGCTCTGCTCTCGTGGCTGATTGCAGCGACAAGTGGCTGGGGGGTCAATGTGTCAGCGTCCATCACACACGGGAGAGGATGACAATGACACCAATTGTCGAGCCGTGTTGCAAAATGTAGATTTATGCTGTTGCAGCAAGCGGTGGGGACTGGTGGCCTGATAGCAGCTTGGCCAAGCGAGAGTTTTACATTTACGAGAGGCGATAAAAAGCCGCCGCTCGATTGTGTGTGCTGCTGGCACCACGTGGCGTATGCGCGTTTTAAACCCGAAATTGCCTTTTGTGCGCTGAATACAGAAGCAGAACAGAGCAGAGCAGAGCCGACCCGATTTTGTCGTCTAACAAGCAACTCTCCGCAGCTTCGGGGCAAATAAATGACAAAGCCATTTGTAATGAAATATTAAAGCAGCAGTAAAAAAAATAAATAAAGGTTAAGCTGAACAGAACAGTGCCCGAAAGGGAAGGGAGTGGTGGCAGGCAAATGGGGCAGAAAAGAGAATATCAACATACATAATACTTATTCATTATGCTGCTAGGCACAGGCATTCCCCCCGAGCGTTAACACAATTTTTATTGGACCCACAAAACCCATAAACATGATGCGGCAGCCCCTTGCGGCATAAACAGCAGCAGCAGCAGCAGCAACAGAACAGCCAGCGGACACATGCGGACACACATGGCCCTGCAGCAGCACGTGGCAGGAGGCGAGGAAAATCGATATGCTTTGACAGCAGTGCTGCGCTCTGGCCACATCCGGCATGGCGATAGACCAGCGTCTGCAATGCAACACTTGCCCGTAAAGCTGCAGTTTTACGCCACTTTGGAGCGGAAAATATAAATGGATTAAATCATCAATAAAACAGAGCTTGAAACCAAAATTAAGCCAAGAATAAAATGTATTGGGTTGCCCCTCAGTGGTTGAGTGCTTTAGCCATAAGCGGAACAACTCTTAGCTAGATCTCAGAGTTTACAACAAAAAGTGCGACACGTTCGCCCTTTATGGTCATGAGAGTCCACAAAACCAGGATGGAAATAACACACAGCAAATAAATGGTGACTTTTTTTGTACAAAAAACAACCAAAAAACCTTTTGAAGTTGTCACTGCCTGAAGTGGCTGTTGGTTTGGCGTATACTCCACTTGGCTTTTTGCCCCTTTTATGTGGCACAGCAGGGGACTCGCCACCGAAATGTACAAACTTTGTGTCCCTGGTTGCCAAAAAAAAGAAGAGAAGAGAATATTGTTTAACTCAATTTGGCACGCGAAACGCAACTCAACTTTAGTCAAATTTTTTGGAAAGGCATCAAGAAAAAAGGCAGCAAAAAGGCAACAAAAATGTTCAAATATTCGCAAATAAAATTGAAAAATTCTTTCTTTCTCATTGTGCAAATATTGATTTTAGTTCGCTGCATAAAGTTTTATGTGCCAGGAGAAATTTGCTGCTCTAAATATTCACTGTCGATAAGCGGCAAGGAATTGCAAAGATCTTACAGCCAGCAATGAACTTGCTGCGGCAACTGCCACAAGTGTCTGCTGGGGCAAGGTCGACTCTGTGTCTGTGCGTCTCGGCTGGCTGGCTGGCAGGCTAATTCAACGCCTTCTGTCTGTCTGCCCGTCGAGAGTCATGTGTTGCGAGTTTTTATCTCTTCCCCAACATATTATTTATGGTAATCGACATCAAATGCTGCCATTAAGCTTATTGCCATGGCAAAGCGGGCAGCAGCAGCACACAGCAAAAACATCACTGGGAGGTGGCTGGCGATGCTGTTTCTCTTTGCTAAAAATATTCTCAATTTGCCAAAGGAAGCTACCAAGAAAAAGGTGGCAGGGCAAGGCAAGTCCAGCCGAAGCTGCAAGCACGCTTCAACAATTTTTACGGGCTGCTATTATTTATGTTTATTATATATTAGATTTATTTATTTGCTGCTGAAAATGTAAACTGAATTAAAAACAAAAGATTTCTGTAGATACTTGGCGGCATGTCTGTGGAAATCAACTGCCAAATATACCCTTGGGAAGTGTATTTATCAGCGAGAAAAATCTACATACCGTGTAGGCGATTTCTCATATTTGGCTCGTTTGAGTTTGAGTTTTTTTTTGTTCAGCGTGAACGACTTTATGACAGGCACGTCGCTATGCCCTGCCGCCTGCCGGCTGATTCTACCCATAATTTGTTTGCATTTCGGTTTGATTTTTGTGTCTCTGTGTGTATCTTTTATCACCTTATCAGCAAAAAATATTTGCATAAATTTGAGACATTTTTGCTGGCACTTCCCACGCATTTTCCCCCATTCAAGCTTATCTAATGTAGCAAAAAAAAATGTATAAATATTCCCCCATGCTCCATTGAGAGCACTCAGAAGTTATGTTAATTAAATTATAATATTATCAAAAGGTAAAACTTAATTTTCCAACTCAAAATGGAATTTACATGCGGCACATTTACCATTTTTGCAACTTATTTAATTACAAACTTTTTTTTACGCCGTAAATGTTCATGTAAATTGCTGAAAATTGTCGCAAACGGTAAAAAATACTTTCAAAATGCCAAAAAGGAATTTTCAGCTGGAAAGAGTTGAGTTGGAAATGTATGCCAAATAAAAGTTTCCAGCTAAAAGTTCACCGTAAAATAAATGTGCTCCACCTTAATGCTGGAGATCTGTTTATAGAACCATTCTGCACATCCCAACACAACCCACGCACACTCCTCTGCCAGCTATTAAAGATTATTAAAAGCTCCTTGATCTCTGGAGAAGGCGTTCGCTGCTCTCTCTGTGCGCTGGCACGCACGCAGCCAAACTTATTGATCCATAAAAAGTGTAAAAAACACATGAGCATTATTAGTATTGGATGTGTGCGCGGGACGTGAGAGCGTACCAGCGCTGTGTGTGTGCTGCTGCTGGATGAAATGTGCAGTCAAACACTCCTTTGACCTTTGCCAAGGTTGTGGCAGCCTAACCCTATGCAGCTGCACTGCTCGAGGGCCAATTAGGTTGCATTCCGAAGTCTTTCAGTGGTGGAGAAAACAACCCAAAACACAAATCGAAGATTGCCCAACGGCGGAAGATGAATTCGTTTATGATTGCAGGGCAAATCTCTTCATCAGTGGTCATATCAATACTTTATCTATAATGATTCCCCATCTGCTCTTTGTGTATTCATTTATGCATTTTATTGGCTCTTGGCTAAGCTGTAGAGCACCCTCAATCATCAATCATCTCTCACTCAATGGCTGTATCCACTTGGCCTTTTATTTTGTGGCTATATTTATTTAGATTTATATTTTTGGTTGTTTCCAATCGATTGTTTTGATGGCCCAACTGTCTAAAGTGGTCCATCTGCTGTCTGCTGTCTGCTGGCTGCCGTTTGCCAGCTGCCTGTGTCCTGGTTCAGTCGTTTTGCAAATGTTTTAATCAATTATGCAAATCGCTTCCACTGAGCCATTATTTATGCGATTTACCCAAAATTTCAAATGTGTATGCATATTGATGATGTGAGAAATGAGGCGTGATGGACTGGCACTGGCACTGGGGTTGCGGGACTGAGGCAGTAATCAGGTGGAAAGCTGAGGCACAACATTAATCATCTAACCGGAAGTATCTGCCCACTCATGCAATTGTAAAATGTGACTGTACATAAACGTATCTTGAGGTACGAGTACCCGTTCTTGGATTTGAATTCGGACTTTGCGATCGTTGTTTGAGCAGTTTATCTCAGTAGTCAGCGGCATTCGAAAATATATGCAGGCAGAGAAAATTATTATTTGTTTAATAAAAATACTAAATCAAAAATTAAAGCGTAATTTCAACTAAAATAATTTAAAATAATGTGTATGTAAAATTTAAATTTCATGATTACTTTCTCTGTGTGAAACTAATTCAGAGAAAAATTTAATTGGTAAAATAATACAATCCAAAATAATTAAAGCCATACGATTTGTATTAAAAAAATAATAAACTTATGATTTTTAAATCTCAAAATCTGAAATATTAAGAGAAAATGATTACATCTAATTTTAATAGTTGAAATCAAAAATGTATTCTCAATTAACTGCTATTATTAACAGAAAAAAATATTTGTTTTACTATTTAATTTTTAATTCAACTCAAATTAAATGTTGTATACAAATTTGGAAATTTGGCTTTTTTTCTCTAAGCGTAAACCCAAAGCAAAAACAAACAAAATATTTCGATTTCTAAAATAAAATATTTGTAATAAAAATTATAAAAGTGAAAGTAAATTTATAATTTCCATCATTCAAATCTGAAATTATTATTATAGAGTATAGAATTCCCTGCCGTTTTTTCTCTGCCTGTAATCACAGCTCTCAGCCCCACACGCAAACAGATAAGCAGCCGCACGGCAGATAAGAAGCCCGCCCAGAGCCCCATATCTATATGGCAAAAGCAAATACGAACCAGCAATGTATTCCGCACTTCCTTATGGGCATATCGGCCTGCTCAGGTCGTAAGATTTTAATGAATGAAATTCCACTTTTGAATGAACATCAATTGTTGGTTGGCATAAACTCCCTTCCCTCTCGTTTTGTTTAAACTTTAGCAGCTGCTGGCAGGGAATTTCTTTGGGCTGCTTTTGCTTTGTTTTCTTTCACTTGGTAGGTAATCAATTTTGAACACAATTGCATTGCATAAACAATTGCAGCATTTTGCACTGTGGAACAGGCTTATTTCGCGCACTTCTTGTTTACACTTGAATAGGTGGATATTTTTGTGTACCATTCGGTGGGTTTATGGCCAAATATAGCCGTAATTTAACTGGTTTATTTGGATCTTCGGCGAACGCCCGCGCGCGATTTCATGTGGCGCTGCCCACGCGGCCATAGAGGATCTGGGCAACGTCTTCTCGTTGATTTTTCAATTTTAAACTTCACAGAAACAGCAAACAGCAAACAGAAACAGCAACAGATACCGATAAAATATCTGTATTATTATCGGTAAGGTATTGTCGCGGAAACTCCGACAGTCGCTCTGAGCAACGATCGCGCTCTGTACCGCTGAAGTGTTCAGCACGTATTAATTTCTCTGTTTGTATCCGAAAGATACATTCCGTTTGGTTGGTCGGTCGGTCGGTCGGTCGCGCACAAGCGCATATGTGGGCAACTTCGCTCTGCCAGCGTCGGCCCAACTTGTTTGACAGAAAAGAAAAAAAATAAAAAAATAACACAAACAAGAGAAAAACGAGAGCAGGGAGAGCCCCGGCCCCGGTTTCCCCCTCGTTTTGGTTTAAATTTACATTGCTGTAAACCTGAGCAGGGCATGATGAGGATGAGGATGATGATGATGATCGTTATGGGTCAACGTCATGACGGGAAAGAGAAAGAGAAATGAAGAGCTGTAGGACAGAGCGTAGAACCTAATGAAAAGCGACAAATTGTTGTCAGCGCTGTCTCAAGTAGACCGAGTCTCAGGTCTCCCTCTCAGCAGCATCTCTGTGCTGAGTTCCCTGACATCTGACAGCAGCATTTCGCTTTTCCTTTGCAGATTTATTTGCCACATTAAATGCCAGCAGCCTGGCTGGCTGTGTTTAATTGCCGCACTGATTAGATTCAGCTGAGAGGAAATTGCTGTAGCTGTAAAACGTTGTTTTTGGCCAACTCTCTTGACTGATTCCAATGCAAATTATAGCTCATCGAAACAAAAGCTGAAAACTGCTAATTAAACGTTTTGCCACAAGAAGAATCTCTTGAGAGTCTGCCGATTGAGGTCAGCGCAGAGTATCTGTAGCTGTGGCTGTGGCTGTCTGTAGCTTTGATTTGTGTATTTGTCGGGCAGCATTATGGCAGGCGGCTGGCTCTTGACCAAGAACTCTCATTAACTTCCGGCTCACAAGTGCTGCCGCCGGAAATTGCTCTTACAAATCAAATGGTTACGGATTTTGGATCTGTGGCTTTTGTGGCCACTCCCACAATGCCTGTTCTGTATGGCACACAGATAATTTCATTCCACTGCTTAGAGCTGCTTTCTCCAATAAATATTGACTGCCCCAACACCTACGATTCTCCCCTGAACTTCAAATGTTCATCCACGCCTTGGGTGGCCCCGGGCAGCTACACCTGCTGCACCTCAACCTAAACCTAAGCCATAACGATGCCTAATTATATGTGGGTTAAGTTTCTGTTTTCAAAAGCATTTTCATTAGCTTCAGGGCTGCGGCGACGCTGGGCGTTACGGCCATAATTATATAATCATTTTAATTGGCTCTGGCCGCACAACAGAGATTAATTACGTGGCAGCTGGACGGAAAAAAGTCAGCAACTACTCGCATGTTGGTGCGAGCCCAAGCAGATGAGCAACTTGAGCGGCAGGCACAGGGTCAGCATGCAGATATTCCCTTTGCAGAATCTTCCATTCAATTATGCGGAACGGGCCAGGTTGCAAGTGCCAGCAGCAGCCCTAAGCGCGGCTTGGAAGTGCCACCAGCCACTCCTTCGCTCGGGTTTGGGTTTGCCTTTGCCACTAGCCTTACGCTCGGGTTTAGCCACTGCCTTTGCCTTTGCCTTGAGCAGCTCTCTTGAGCGGCTCCTCAGTCTCCTCTCAAGACATTTATAAATTAGCTGCAGTTTGTAACTGCTGCTGCTGCTGCTGCTGCTGCCTCTGCTGCCACTCAAGTCTGCTGCTCTGCTCTGCCCCCATGCTCTTCTTTCATTAGATCGAAATTAGCCGCGTCACGTGATCAGGGGCACGCAGAGGAAGTCAAAGGGGGAAATCTCAAAGCAACTCAAAACGGAACTCGCACCAAATGGTGCTGCTGCTGCTGCTGCTGCTGCTCGGGTCGCACATAAATTTCTCGATATCTGTGTATCTCCGCTGCTTCTGATGAGCCACAGCCACACACTCTCATCGCACCACTTTAAATTAATTTTGTGTGTGTGTGTTGTGTGGCTATTGATAGGCCGCGCCGCTTCTTTGTTTTTGTTTGTTTTGTTTTTTGAGGGATTGCTAGACTGTGATTTTCCCTTCTGCATTCTGCATTCAACATTTATATTTTTAGCCAGATCTGGAAAGTGGGGCTTTGCGTGTCGCACGCCACACCGAAAATATTCATTCAAACTCGTCTTCGCGGCGCGGCGCAAAAGTGTCAAAGAAAAAGTAGAAAAAGAGCGTTTGAATAATTGATTTATTATGCTACAATTGCCAAAGGCTATGGCGAGGGGCTACCCGCTGGCAAAAGCCACATCTTGTTTGGTAAAAATCCACTCAAATCAGTTGGAAAAATTATGCAAAAGGCAAGACAGAGAGGAGAAATATTGGGGGGAAATTGGGTCAGCAGATTATGGCGCATAATTAACAGGAAGAGTGAAAGCTTTTTTAATCAATTGCATTCCCACCGAATTCCTTCACTTGTGCAACATTTGCTCGTTTGCTCGCTTGCCTGCCCAATGTCGCCCCATGGCCACACACACACAGTCGCACAGCATGTAAGTTGAGGTCATTTTTGCAGGCCATTCGTGCCACACTTAGCCATAAATACTCGAATTTCCATTGCAGGCAGAGCCACTCGAGCAGAGAGGGAGAGGCAGAGCCGCCCCCCGCACCCAATTTGCAGCGTTTCAATTAGCAGACACCTTCTCGGAACGGAACGGCAAGGGGAGTCTGAGGGGAGGCTGCTGGATAAAAAAAGGAAAAACTGCTGGCCAATATCCTGGCGGAAATTAATGCTGCTGTGGCAGGCACAATGGCCGGCAAGAGGCAGAGCAGGAGCAGGAGCAGGGGCTGTGGGGCATGGGGGAAAAACCGAAACGGAAAAAATTGAATGCCACAAAACCAATACGAGAGGCATAGGGCAGGGCAGGCAGGGGCAGAGACTGCAGATGGATGCCGGACTATTCGCTGTTGTCAGCATTTCCTCTTCACCGACTGTTCGCTTCGACGGATAAAGGATACACGGAGGAGGCCAGGAGGGAGGGCTTAGACCACCGTGCCACAGTCATTTCCAGGCATATTGAACACACATCGGATATGCAACGTAGGGGTAGAGAGGGTAGGGGTAGGACAGGGTAGAGGGATGCCGTATAATCGCTATCAATTATATTGTTCATGCCGTAGATATTGTTTTACCACACAGAACAGGCATCGCATGACAGACCCTACAAGATGAAGGTGGAAACGGGAAGGAAAGGAAACGAAACGAACCGCAAGGGAACAAAACGGAATGAAACGAAATGGACTGCGACTTACCTTGCCATCGGCATCGGCATGGGCATGATATCGAACCTCCAATGAGCCGCCCAGCACCGCATACCAGAAGCGTCCCTGTTCGCCAGCGCGAAAAACTGCAAGAAAAATGTGGAATAAAGAAGGGAACATATTTAATCCAAGCTGCAGCTACTCCAACTTACGTGTAACGCCCTTCTCCAAGTCCTCGTAGAAGCCGCACATGGCCAATTGCTGCAGGGCCGAGCCGGGCAGGCGACACAGCGGCTCCACGCGACGCAAGCGGCACGAGATTAGCTCCACATCACGCAAGTTTCGATCGCAAGGACTGCAAGTAAGTAAACGCAAGTTAAAATTGAATAATGCACTTCAAGGAAATAAAAGAAAATCCCCCCAGAGAGACAGAGCCAAGTTGTTAAACACTTTTTCCAGCTGTGCCCAACAATGGCAGCCTAATCGACCCGAAAAGGAAATTCAAAACGTAGAATCCCAGACGAGTATTTTCCCATTTATAATTCACTCTGTCTCTATGCGAAGCACTGCGCTGGGTTTGGTTCTTGAATCATAAAAAAAAGAGAAGAAAAAACCCTGAAGAGGGTTAGGCGGGGGAGCCAAGGGACGTTGGGCAGTTGTCCAACAATAAACTGAAATTAAAAATTCCAACATCATTTGTGTATGGTTTTGTGAACGAATTAAATATGCAAATGCCACAGCTTCCCTCTCTCTCTCTCTCTCTGTCTTCCTCACTACTTCTCTGTGTGTTCTCTTTCTGTTTCTGTCGATTGAAAAATGCATAAATAAATATAAGAGTGTCCGTGTCCGGCAGTCGAGTCTAGCCGGAAACGGAAGCCGGTCAAGGCACAACAAAAAATGTATATAAAAAGTGAAAACTGAACAAGGGCAAACGAAAAAGCAAAATAAGAAAAGAAAAGCCCAGCCAGCGCCAGCCAGCATCTAATTGCTAGAGCGCGAAATTGCAGTCAAGTTTATTTTAAAGTAAAGGCAAACTGGAGCTAATTATGGCAAATATTTTCACTAGATAAAAAATATATTCAGCTTGAATTTGTAGAAGTTATTTATGAGCTGAAATATCACTCCATATTATGGCCTTGAATTTTGAAGAGAATTATCTGGTACAATCAAATTTGTCAAACAGTTTCCCACTTTCCCTCTCCTGTATTTATCTCTCACCAAATATTGCGAGCGCTATTTTCTTTGTCAAAAATATTAAAAACTAAATGCTCAACCCCTTCGGTTATTTTGTCTACTTTTGCGCACTTTCATGACCATTATTTGTAAGCCATTTTTCTATGACTTCCGAAGGAGTATCTGCAATCTCCGGTTGACCTTAACATCCCCATTACATCCTGTTTATTTTTGCTGCTGGCTGTGGCTGGTTCGCTTCCCTTTTGCTGCTCTCCTTTCGTGGCCATTGTGCTGCCGCCGTAGCCTTCATTTGTACAAATAAAACACCAACCACATTAGCCATCAACTCTTCCTGGCATATCGAACCAAGATGAAGCATTCTTGACTACAACAAAAAGGGCGCCCGGGTCGAATCTCTCTGCCGTCTGTCTGCCTGCCGAGCTGCAGTCTAATTAAAAATTCCATAAAACTGTGAGAGGAATTGGCTCAAGTGCGGACAGACGTGGGCGGGCTGGGGCTTTCCTCATGCAAATCAAAAATAAAACATAAGTCGTCCTGCGTCCTGCGTCCTGCGCTGGGGCATCATCTGCAACGAGAAGGCGGCTTCCATTTGGACGGAGCAACTTTCTGCTGCCTGCTGCCTGTGCAAAGGTGGCAGCGGCTGGGCTGTCTTTGCCGTGGACTCATACATAATTCATTCGCCAGCAGAGTCGGCCATTTGGGGCAGGAGCAGGAGCAGCACAAGAACAAGGCAAATGCCTCCGTTTCATGGGGGTTTGTCGTTAGCCAAACAGTCCCCCCGTCATGGCCCAAAGTGCCTCAGGCAGAGTCAGCGCCAGAAACAAAACCAAAACAGAGTAGCACCGTTTGCCGGAAGCGCGTTGGTGCGCAACCTAGGACGCCGCTCCTCCGTCGGGTTGTTTATTATAATGGTTTTTGCGGTTTTTAGGCACACGCCTCCCGAAAAGTTTAGTTTGTTGGGAAATTTTGTAATTGCCGCCGCAGCAGCAACACAGCAAGACACAGTCACAGAAAGATTTATCAGCCCTTAAAGCCTTCGCATATTCGTTGCTATTTAAGGACTCGTATCTGTGCTGCCTGCCTGGCGGCTACACGTGGCGTATGATAAATGTGTGAGCTGGGCACTTGTGAGTAAGACGACTTCTTGCCAGGCATTTCCCGTCCCATCTCTCCCCATCAATATCAATTGCCGTCTGGCAGTGCCACTTAACTCTGTCTCCGGCGGGGGCGCTTCTTCCTTCTCTCTCTCTCTCTCTCTCTCTCTCTCTCTCTCTCTCTCTCTCTCTCTGTTCCTGTCTCCTTCTGTGTCCTTGTTCCCTTCCTGCAGGTGTGCTTAAGCCCAGATCGCTCTTGATAATCCGAATTACCAGAGCAGCCCAAAAGAAATAAAGATTCTCGCTGCGTGACTCTCACTTTTTCCTGCCTTAGTGGCTGAGGTGCTGCTGCCATTAATTTTGTCTAAATTAAATCATTTATTACCCGCGTGTATTAGGCGCAAGTCACTGACTAAATTGCAAAAGCAATTCGAGATGGAAGCCTTTCTGTCTGATTATAAATTCAGTTGCCAGTGAAGTGCCTCACCCAGCGCGGGGGAGTGAACTGCAAATATTTGCCCCAGGCACAGTTCAAACAAATCTGCTCAAAGCCTTTGCCACTTGACCTTTCCTTTCATTTTTTTTGTTTTAGCTTTAACAACCCCTTCCCCTGGTTTAAGTGTAGGCTGGGGGAGGAGTCATACGAGTGGGATAAGTGCTGCCGATCCCTGCCAGAATGTGGGCGAAACGTTTAGGCGTTGACAGAGCATGAAATTCATAGGAGATTGCCACTGCCGCGCTGTCCCTCGGCTCCACTGTGATTGATGGTGTATGTGTGTGTGTGGGCGGGCACACGCCCCTCTACGGGCTGGACATCAGCAATGAAATATAATGCCGGAATAGGCAGCAGGCGGATGGGCAGTCTGCTGGCAGGGAGGTGGCTATAATAATGGCACTCGACCAAGTGATTCTCGAATTGAAACTCGAACAAATTGCATCAAGTGGAGGGCAGGGCTGCTCCTTTAATTGAGGAGCATTTTACGCTTCAAAAAAAGGACGAGAGGCAGCGGGAGGGGAGTCACCCTGTTTAGCTACGATTTCAAGTCGATGTCCAGTTGGTGGCACACAATTTACTGATGATAATTGCATTGAAAGTGACAACTCAACGGTTCGAAAAGGGAATGGGCATGGGCATCCGAATTGTGATTTAATAAAGCGGATAATTCGTGGCATGCTGCTGTGTCCAGCTGCTGCTGCTCCTGACAAATGAATGTCTCGGCAGCATGACGTGAGCATTTAAAATTGTTTCATTTCATTTTTGGATTTCTCTCCCCCAAGTTCTCTCGTTTTGCTCCTTGTTTTTTCTGCTGTTTGTATTTCTTGTCGAGCTTTTCATTGCACGTACTGTGCACATGTATTCCTGTTTGTGTGTGTGTGTGTGTGTGTGTGTGTGTGTCCTTGCTTCAGCAAACAAGGAGCGAGCAAAAGGCAGAGGGAAGAACTCGTGCACTCAAGCATCAAATCTGTTGAAAAATTTAACAAATTTTGCTGCAACATTTGTGAAGCAAAAGTTTCTATTTAAGTTGTGAAAATGTTTGTAATTTCCATTAAAGCAAAGTTTGTTTTGATTTGATAATTGTAATTGGTTGTTTTTCCAAATGGATCTGTCTTAATTATGAACCAGAGACTATTCCGCGCCCAATTCGCTGTTGCTCTAATGGAAAATAATCCAATAATAATCATTGAAAAGGTAGCTAAACTTCTTGCTTAATTTGATTACCAAATTTCTGCGGAATTTTAGAATAATATTCCCATAATTAATTCATAATAACGCAGCTGCTTTTTGCCATTTTACTCACCGTTTGTCCATTGCGGTTATCCATTCCATTGCCATTTTCGAACAATTTTAATTACGTTCCGATCCGTTCGATGAGCGCAGAGTTTTTAATTTATTTCGCAGCGATTTCCGCGTATTGAGTGTTTTTCGAGTGTTTTAATCGGGCATTCCATAAATGGTGGTGGAGCCAAAACCGAATCGATGGGGTGGAAATGATGTTGAGGTGCTGGCAAAGCGAAATCAAAATACCGGAAAATGGTGGCCCCCGTCCGCCCCCACACACAGTTCGTCTGCTCCTTCAATTTCGCGTTGCTGGCTGCCTTCAATTTGCGATTCCCTTTGAATGCTGCATGCCACAGATAGTGCGGGAATCTTCTTCAGGCTGTCAGCGTGTGGTTTCCACAGGGGGGCAGGCAGCAGGCAGCAGGCAAAGCGTGAGCAGAGCCAGGGCTTCGAAACTTTCCGAAATAGATTTTAGTTCTGCAAAAGTTAAATTGGTAAAATTTGTAGTCATATTTCACTTAGTGTGAGGCACCCAAAAAATTACTCCAAATGGCTACCGAAAAGTCGGTTGTGTACGGAAAAATGCCACAAACAGATGGATAAATGTAAAATGTGTAAATGTGAGTTCTTGTTTCCTTTTTCCACACAAAAATAAAAAGGGTTCTCTCTCTCTGTTCCCTCTCTAATGTGTTGCCAACTGCTGACAGCTGCCCTCAAGGCCCTAAATGCATGTGTCTCTGTGTGTATTTCTTTTTTGTTCCTCAACAAAAGCAGGCTTCTGTGGAAAAACAGCTTTGAAACAGCAAAAGGGAGCCCGAGAGAGCAGAGAGAACTGTCAGGGGTAACTAATACAACAATAGTTTTTTCTAGATAACAAAAGATTAGCCATTCCAAACAGAACACACACACAGAGACAGAGCACAGCTGCGTATACTTAATGTGCTGTCAATAGGCAAAGAACTGATTTCCCATCTGAATCTGTACGGAATCATACGGCATAAGTGAGTCACCCTAATGCACATACAATGTACACAGAGGACAGAGCACTATCAAAATATTGTGGATCCATTATCTACCTTCTGTCTATCTAAGGCTGTACTTTCTGGTTGGTTCTGCGTCAATGGAAAAAAACCAAAAATTCATAGAGAGATACACAGGGACAGGGGCACTCTGGCACTCTGGCACTCATGTCAGTGGCAAGGAAACAAAAAATGCAAATGCAGTTGGAATAATTACTGTCAGTCTCTGTTGAAGCGGCAGCCTGCCGCTTATGAATAATTAAGAGCTGGCCATCAAGGTGCCCCAGCGTATGCTACACTCTGCAAGAAAACTCTTGACAAAACAACAGCTACACACACATAGGAAAGTGTGTGATAATACCCCGTCAGCGATAAGTGCTGGGCTATCGCCAACACCTAACAACTAATGGTGGCTCCTCGCTCTGCTTGTGTGGGTGTTGGCATCATTCGAATGCAATTAGTGTCGGGGCAGTGCCTGAAAGTCCGGAAGCAGATGTTTCGTGTAATTTTCATTTAGGGATTTGGCCAAAACTTTGTTTTTAATTAAACAAATGGCAGCAGGGAAAAGTTTTCAGTCCAAGTTTCGACAGGAAAAAAAATAAATGCTTGTCCAATGAGTCAGAACTTACGCTTCAACGGTCGCGCGATCCTTGCCGAATGATCAACCAGGTGGAAAAACTCAAGAAAATTATTAGAAGAAGCAAAAACCGAAGAGTAAAGGGAGCAGCAAGCAAAACTCCAACGTTCTCCTTTTGCTGTTTTGCTCAATTGTATTTAATATTCACACCGAACGGAACTGAACCGAATTGAACGTTTTTCCGGGTCCAAACATTTAGCATCCCCCCACTGAAAACTCAACACCGACGGGGGAAAATGATTTAAAAGAAAACTCTTTGGACACTCTATTTACAAGAACTTTTTGTTTTGTTTTTTGAACAGTTGTTTTTTGTATATACAAAAAGTTTTTGAGTTGAGTTTGGGAATTTTGAAAACGTTTTTGTTGGGGTAGCCACCGCTCGCACGTCCGTTACATTTCGTAGTCGCGTCGCAACTGTTTTCCACGAGCAGCGGCCCGAGCAAAACTTTGCTGCTCTTCACCACACTTCTGTCCTGCGCCTAACAGGTGAGTTTTCCTGACGTTGGGGGTGGTGGATTGGTGGGTTGATGAGTTGTGTCCCCGAATTTTGCTGGCACCCCACTGGCGCTGACTGACTGCAGTGCCGCTGGCTGTGTTGCGGTATTTTCGGCTCTCTCTTTGTTGTTGCCTTTCCGCCTCTGCTCTGTCTACTCTTTCTCCGCTGCCTTCTCTTTTTTGTTACCTTTCTTGTAACATTTTGGCGCGTTTTTTTCGTTTAGCAACAAGTTTTGGCTTGGCAGCCGCACAGTAGGCAACAAATGGGATTTAAGCTGCACAAATTGCATGACTTTCTATTGATCATAAATGTTTACCAAAACAAATAAAGACTAACTTAACGTTTTTGCAATTAAAATAAATATTTCTGAGACTTCAACTTTGCATTTTAATAATTCAAATTAAGTGTTTTTGTTCCCTTTACCAGCCCCATTAAAATTTCATCAGCATCATTCATTTCATTCATATACCACTAGCAACATGCTGCTGCAACATTTCGCCTCTGTTGCTGCTTCTTGGCAACAAACTGTTGAGCATTTCTGTTGGTGAGTCGCCGCACTAGCGCAGCTCTTCAACAGGCAAATTGTCTGGTCGACTGACTGACAGGCATACTCCGCACCCTGTCCACACACCCCTCCCCCGCTCACAGCACGAATGTGTACGAGGAATATCATACACTTGGCTGAAATTGCACATTAAATGGAATTGCAATACAAAACAATCAACGTGTCAATTAAATAATGCACGGCACAGCGGCAGATGTCTGCCTGGCTGACTGTCCAAATGGTTTCTGGCTTCTGGCGTGAATGTGTCACTGGCAGGTGGGGAAATCCCGCCAGATGCCCATTCAATCCCAGTCGAAAAAGGTGTGAGAATGCAAAGGTTTTCTTTTGTTTTTCCCTGCCTTGGCAGGGCCATCCTCTGGCCAGCCGCAATATTTACGGCACTCGAGAGTGCCTTTATTTCCGCATGAATCATTCCTCCCCCCTCCATCCCGTACAGCACCCACAACGCGTATAAATTCTTTTGCTACTACTTTCTGTGTCTCTTCTCTCTGCTCTCTTGGCCGGCCCGTGTCCAGTCCACGTTCCTACGCTTCGGGGCCACCGTCTGTAGCATTTTTTATGTGCTGCCCCCCACTGCTCCCACATCGTAGACATTTTTTCGGTTGGGTTCCGGCAAAAAGGAAATTTCAGGAATTTTTACGGCCGCTTTGCCTGTTGAATTTGTCATCACATGCTGATGATGGCCTCGTCCCCATGTTCTCTTTCTGCTCTCTGTACGACTACGAGAATGTATGCATGGCAGGTCAGGACACGACGACAGCGACAGCAGCAGGAGCCTCTCCTGTCGGTAATTATGATAAATGAGTTCTTAATAAACTCAGCCGTTGCGAGTGAGTATCCTGTATGCCTGCCGTGGTCTGGGCCTGTCATAACAGCGGCTACAATGTCTGCTTGCTGTGGCGGCTTTAATGCATTTTCTTCCTCTTTTTTTGCCTTGCCCCATTATCGGGCGCTTCTTGCCACCTGTACTAATGGCATTTCCTGTACAAGTCCAAGCCGTGTCCTGGCCATTAGCAGGCAAAATCCTGTTGCACATTGATCGACAATACAATGTTGTTCGTGTACGTACATGGGGCATGGGCTTAACTTGCTGCCAGGCACATGACAGCGTGGGTGACTGTACGTCAGTGTGTCCGTTCGTCTGTCCGTTAGGGTGTCCGTCAGGTCTGTCACTCTGTCCGTCAGGGTGTGGGTGGGTGCTAGCTGTGAGTATGTGTTTATGGCAAGTATTGCACCTGCTTTGCCACTCTGCTGATGTCATTGGTGTGGGGTAGAGTATGTGTGTGTGTGTGTGTTTGTGTGTGTCCGTGTATGTGTCCGTGTATGTGTCCGTGTTTGTTAGTCATTACACTCTACTCTTTAGTTGCATTAACGCTTATTCAATCAACGTTCAGCGCTCAAATTGCCTGTTAAGCTGGCCCACATCCTGCCAGGCTGACAGCCCCTGTCCCTGCCTGTTCTACCCATGTAAATCTATGTGTGTGTTTGAATTATGGCCGCGTAATTTGATTAGCCGTTAGATGAGGCAACCAACGCACGATTACAAGCGAAAATGTAAACTACATTTATGGCACCCGCTTGGAGGTAATAAACACAAAGTCGCACTCGCTCCACCTCCAGCTGGTTGAAACAAAAGCATAGCCTACTTTTGTGCGCTGCCTGACTAGATTTTATCGCTGTTTGTGCCATAAATGTTTACAAGTAGCTGGACAAGCAATTTCACAAAAGGGATTGCAATCCAACACGTTGACACGTTGTAAAATTACTCTACAAACGCCTCAAGGAATATTGCAAATAACTTTCATGTTTGTTTAGTTTATGGCATAAATCTCCGAGAATATATTCCAAGTGCAGCAGCCAATCAAAATCTGTTTTAAATGCTGCCAAAACAAATGTCTAAATCCAGGCAAATCTAAAGTTAATAAACGCAATGGACTCCACTCCCCAACCATTTCATTTGCATTCAACCAAAAACTTGATTATCCAAGCGATTTGCCAAGCAAAGGCAGAGCTGAAGCGGTGTGCAGGGTGGAGTGGAGGAGCAAGAGCAGCGTGGAGTGGATTGTCGGAGCAAACTGTGTGCTTAATGAGCTCGGTGAAATGTGTGCTTAAAATTAACTTTTAGCTAGCAGCACAAACTGATGACAGAGAACTGTGTTTGCAGCTGTCCCACGGGTTGTCCCCTGGGTTGTCCCCTGGGTTGTCCTCGTTCTGCAGCTGTTGCGCTGCCAGACGGGACACGCTCATAATTACGCATACAATTTGGCAGGCAGGCAGGCAGAGAGCTTTACTTAGTAGTTGGCTGGAGAAAGGGCTACCAGACTTGCTTTAATAATTAAGATCCGGGCAAAATCAAGACATCCTTGAGAGCAACAAAACTTAGTCAGGGGCGGGCATGAAGAGCAGCGGAGAGCACAGGCCATGAGATTTTGTAAGCACCACAACGTTGGGTTGGTCCAGAGCAAAAGGCAAACGTTGTCGTGTCATCTGCAAGTGCAACCAGAGAGGGGACAGAGGAGGAACAGACAAGCGCACAGCAGGCTGGTCAGGGTTGGAGCGGGGGCTACTAAAAAAACTAATTTCTCGCTTTGTTGAGCATTATTTTATGCAATTGTTTTGCAGATTGAATTGTAAAGGGAGAAGAGCCCTAGCGACACGCCCGCACATTGACCCAAAATAACTCTCGCATTTCCATGCGTTTTTCCCATTCATTTTTGTTCGCCAGTTCCTGGAAACTCTTCCTTTATGAATGCAATTAAAATGCCTCTGCTGAATGCACCACACGGCGTATGCGTGGTGTGCAATTCGCGGCTTAATCGTTGGATAATTGGATTAATTAATGGCTTGAGGGCCCCTCGCTCATTTTCTCACCCCTCGCTTTACCTTGAGAGAAAAGTTCAATGGCGTTCAGCAGCCGCTGTAATGGGTTCTTCGACTGCGTAGAACACCGAAACCATTCCAATCCAATCCGAAATTCACGTTTTTTTTGGGTGCACTGTACGCGGCGTGGCAGCAGCTGCGACGCTCCGTTCGGCTTGAATATCGAACAGCAATTTCCATTTTGTTCTACCCTTTTTTCAGCTATCTGTTGCTCGTGCTCCATTCTGACCTGCCTTTGACTCGCTCGCAATTTATTGCTCAACTCCACAGAGCACGGGCAGCGCTCTATTTGCTTTAGAGCTAGAAAAAAAACCCCATTCAAACAGAGTGTGTAAGTTTTAATTTTATTTTCTCACTTCATTTGCGAGGGTTGTGGGTTCACTCACTGCGATGTTTGGCCATGGCTTTTACATACAATTTGCATAAGCAGCAGCAGGTCGAGCGAGCAGTTTAAGCAACCTGTCCCGGGCAGGTTAATAAACGGGAACTTCACGCTTCTCGGCTTAGACGGGGTCGTGGTAGCCGTTTAAGGCCATCTCGCTCAAGTTTTTATGGCGCCTGGAATCGCACTGCGGATTACAGATTGCGAATGGCTGCCTGCCTGATGGGGCATGCCGCTCAGGTGTGACTCGAATTCTCTCTTGTCTGGCTGCTGATTATTTGTGAGCTTATTGCGTTAATGCGACGCTTATCGGCAAGGGAATCGCATTAGCAGCGTTTAAAGAGAAGCCCAAAACGACCTTGAAAGGACCCCGACATCCCCGACATCCCCAAGAACCCCTATCCACCCCGCAGAATGTTTTTGTTTGATTAGTCCGTAACCCTGGCAAGCGGTAAGCAAATCCTGCATTTGACTGTTTTCTTGGCTTTGTTTGCGCATTTAATCAAGGTTGTCCCTGGCCCACGCCCAGGCCCAGTGGCTATTTAATGTGCAAATATTAGCCAGAACTAGCAGCAGCAGCAGTCACTCCCCCGCTGCTGTCCTAGTCAAATACTGGCGTTGTCTTTGAGGGATGTGAGCACTTATCTGTGACCCACTTGCAGCTTTACTTATTTATTTATAAGTATTCCATTTGACTCGGAAACTCATGCAAATTTATGGGAATTATTCATGATACAGCAGAGGCAAGGACAAGAACAAAAGCCATGATTAAGTAGTTATTCGCTGGAACCTATTAACCTTGAAGCTCTCTCTGTGTCTCTCCTGTCTCCTAATTTATTCTCACACATCTTTGCGTAGCAATTTCTCCTATAGATTCCTGCTGCCTCCTCCAATGTTTTGTATTAAAGTTTTGCCATTGTCAACGTCCCCAAACGCACCAACGACGTCGCCGCTTCGGTAATAATAATGGACCGAGGGCTACGTGCCACTATCTGGCGCCGTGCGTGCCTTAAGCACCCATCCAGCAGCAGCTCCAGCTCCAGCTCCAGTTTCAGCTCCTGCCATTGGGCTGGGAACGTGCTGGATGGGTGTTGGACTCCCTCTCGAACTGTCGCGCTTGATGCGCTTTTGATAACTTGTTTGAGTTTAGTTTGAGCCTTCTTCTGTCTCGGCCTGACATCTTTGTTGCGTGTCGCCTGCCGTCTGCTGTCGTCACTGTCAACAGCCCAGCGCCGCGTGACTTGGCCACCAATTCTGTAGCCCGCCATCAGGTTGATAAATAGTGTTTTTTTCTTCTCCTTTCTGTTTTGTTGCTCTCCTTGGATTACACCCACACTCGAGTTGGTTTAAATTAAAAAGCGTCCAGCAAACAATTTCCCTCAACTGCAGTGAAGAATTCCTGCCATCGCCGAGGGCAGCTTTACCTTATATTTTCCCCCTTTTTTTTATATTTTATTTTCCCGCACAGGTGTTTTAGTTCCCAGGCGCTGTACCTGCATGCATATATTTTTTATTATACGCTAAAGTCCGGGCTTTAACAGTGAGCGCAGAGCCCTTGAAAACAGGGAGCATAAAAAATGTATTTAAAATAAAAACAAGATTTTGCACTCAGCATATGCGGGGGGGAAAGTTTTTGTCAGAGAGTTCTGTCAACTATTCTTAATGTACTTCCTACACTCCCTGCCAAATATTTGCCACTGTCCCTAGAAGCTATACCCCCAATTTTAGCCGTCAATTGCCGGCAATTGGTGTCAATTTACGTAGTTTTTGTCTGCCCAATTTAATGGCATATTGAATGTCTCACATATACAACAAGGGCCAGGGGCCTGGGCCTGGGCCTGGGCTATGCTATCAATGTTTGCGCCGTGGATTTTCTCCATAAATAATCCATTGGAACATGTAACAAAAGTGCGTCAAGTGGTCGCACACACACACACACAGAGAGGAGAACACACAGAGGGCCAAACACAGTGGGCCCACATGGACTGCGGTTGGCATTACATTGGCGGTTGGCGTGGCGTGGCGTCTGCGTGGGTCTGTCGCCTGTTTTTTATGGCACCCTGGGGAAATGACGTACGACTATAAGCGTGTATGAATGCCAGTTTAATATACAAAACTTTGACAATATTGTCACACAGTTAACACGAATACACACTCACTCACACTCACACTTACACCCTGGCAATCTCTCTCCAACAGCAGACGTGCAGCCAGACAAATGTGCGAATAAAATTGCTATTTTCGTACTGCTTGCGTCTATTGTTAGACCCTATAGAAAAGTTACACACACACACACACACACACACCACTAGCAATGATAAATAAATAAACAAATCGATCATTCTTCCACACTAAAGCCAAAGTGTTTTATGTGACCAAAATCTGCCAAAATTATGTTCATATGCGGCATAAATATTTCGAGCGATGGGAATTCAATTTATTATGTAAAGATATGTTTGGGCCATTCATTATATGGGTTAATTCTGGCCATCAAAGCCCGTCAAAGTAGGTAGACAATTGGGTGGCAGCAAGTCTTGAGCCTTGGCCATGCCTCAATAATTATTTGTCCTGCGCCCAGCGTTGACGTCAGTTGCATGTATTGGCAGTACTCAAAATGAAATCAGAACAATACGCAGATAAATCTAAAGGCTCTTTGTTTCGGCCTCACTTCCGTACCTTGCCCCACTCCGCACTTTGCCGAATGAAATCCGAGTACACAAATAAAATCTCTCGCTTGGCGCGCTCTTCAAACGTTTTTATTTAAGTTCTGGCCATTGTTTTTATTTGCCTTTAATGGGGGGCTGTAGCTGTAAGCAGGTGGAGTCCATCCCCTCGATCCCCTGAGTGGTAGCTTTAGTGGCGCTCTCTGTTTGCTTTAACATCGAGAAAAGTTTTGTTCTTCTTTTCAGCCGAGGCAGCGACTCATAAAGCAGTCTGAAGGCCCACTTCTGGTTGCTTTTCCCCTGAACTTGAGGTGGATTTTTGTCCTAGGTGCGAATTGGAAGGCGATGGGGCGGCAGGCCGCAAAAACTTTTTCTCCACTCTCCTTTCAGCTCCTTTTTGCAAGAAAAGGTCACTGAACAATTGACAAAGTCGCTTCTCCGTTTTCCTGGGGTTCTCCAGCAAAACGCCATTTAAAAAGTTTTACATAATAGTTAGGGCCCCGGCACTTGTCAAGTGCCCATTAAGCTAAAGATCTTGCCCACGGAAAAATAATGTCAGCTAGGCGGCGTTGTGGCTGCCTTGACCAGCGTTTTGATGCGAAAAATTCAATCAAAGCACGCTCAATTAAAAGTTGTCATTGAAACACTATGAACACTCATTAGGTTGAGTGTTGTAGTTCATAAGTTTGCTCATCCATTGACCGGACACCCACGCAGACCGCCACGTACAGCTTCTTCCAATTCCGTTTCTTGTCAATTTTGCTAATGGATTTTGTCACTACGCAATCGATTGGAGGATATCTGATTGAATTTAATGATACCTTTGTGGTGTCGGACAAGAAGAGAACTTAGGTACGACTTTGATTTAGTTTCTTTAAGAGGAATATTCATTAAGATGATTTTGAAATGTCGGATTTGAATTGCGCGGGTGATTTTAGCCATGTTTCGAACCTAAAAATAGGGTTGCCAAGGAAAGGTTATTTGATAGTCCGTTTGCAGAGGGTGCCAGGACAACGAGGTAGAAAAGCTTAGCAAAAATCAAAATCTAGCCGCACATTATATGCTACATTTAAAAATTGCATAACCTATTTTAATTGGATTTTAGAATATAGAATAATATGCGCATCTCCATATAAGGAAAGAAAGCACAACCATTTGCAATGCACTCACCTTTCCGCATTATTTTTCATCTTCCTTTCGCAATCTCCACTTTCCATTTTATTCTGCCCTCTATGCGCCATAACTGCAAGCAAACAACAACAAAGATGTCAGTGAGAGCAATTTCAGAAGCACTCGCCGCAAGAGAGAGAGTGAGAAAGAGAGTCTTCTTAAATGGAGCCATCTTTAATGAGAGCGCCAACGAAGTCACGTAGGCTCTTTTCATATTCTTCTTCTCTACGCCTATTACATGAAAGAGTTAGAAAGGGAGCGCAATAGATTTGCCAAACGGAATCAGCAATAGTCTCCAAGGAGGAGTCTCCAAGAAGGAGACTTTATTAGTGGAGATTAGTGGAGAGAAGGTTTCACTCACCTTGGCATGCCTTTTGCCTCGTCTTCTTTATGATCAAACTGCTGCCTTCTCCTGATCTTTTACAGTTATTTCGAAGTAACGATGAACGAAAAGACGAGAGCTTGAGATTTCGGAAACGTTTGACGATACGAAACGACACAAACATTGCACTGCACTGCACTTTCACAAACACTTCACATTCACACACTTTTCACATTTCCTCCTCCGGCACTCTCCTTTTTCAGCGCCAACTTTTTTTACTATACTTTTACATTTTCCACTTATTTGCCATTTGATCTGCCATTTTTGCCGCCATTTTTTGCCGCTGCTTCGCCTTCGTAGAATTAACACTTTTATGCCAGAATTTTTTATATTTTCCACTGCACTACACAGAAAAACACTGCACACAATACCTTCATATTGATAATCAAAATATGCCAACAGCTAAATTCAGCAAGACTTCCACAATACTTGCGGCGCGAGCGAGATAGAGAGAGCGACATCATCTCCTCTCACCATATATGGAGACATCTTGGAACGAACGCATTTTTGATCATCTTCTCTCCGCTTACTGCGTTAAATAGTTAGAAGGGGAGCGCAATAGATTTGTAGACTTTTTGCAATTGCCTTTTGCACGCACCCACACATATGCAGCGCAAAACTCGTGATCGATGGTAAAATTGTGGGCGACACCACGGACATAACGGGACCTAGGGTGCTTCTTTGGCATTTCGACTACTTTTTGACACTCTAAAACACTTGTTTCACTGCACTTTCACATATTAAACCAAAGTTTTTGCCGCTGCTCCGCTCCTGCATTAGGTTACTTTTTTCACTGCACTTTCACATACTTCCACTTATTCGCCATTTGATCTTACATTTTTGCCGCCATTTTTTTTCGCTGCCTATTGATAATCAAAATTTGCCAAGAGCTAAATTCAGCAAGACTTCCACAATACTTGCGGCGCGAGCGAGAGAGAGAGAGAGAGAGAGCGACATCATCTCCTCTCACCATATATGGAGATATCGTAGACATTTTTGATCATCTTCTCTCCGCCTACTAGTTAGAAGGGGGCGCAATAGATTTGTAGACTTTCTGCAATTGCCTTTTGCACGCACCCACACACATGCAGCGCAAGACTCGTGATCGATGGCAAAAATTGTGGGCGACACCACGGACATAACGGGACCTGGGGTGCTTCTCTGGCATTTTGACTTCTTTTTGACACTCTAAAACACTGTTGTTGCACTGCACTTTCATATATTAAACCTAATTTTTGCCATTTTTGCCGCTGCTCCGCTCCAGCATTAGGTTACTTTTTTCACTGCACTTTCACATATTTCCACTTATTCGCCATTTGATCTTCCATTTCTGCCGCCATTTTTTTTCGCTGCTTCGCCTTGGTAGAATTAACACTTTTATGCCAGCATTTTGTATATTTTCTACTGCACTACACCAAAAAACACTGCGCGGAAATATTTTCCAATTAATTTTCAAAATTTTCACAATTTTCCCGCTTTTCCGACCCGAACCGGTAAAAACACGTGCACCCGACTTTAGAACAGTGTGACCGCGGCATTATCGATCAAATATACCGACAGACCCTGGGTAATATACCGAAATGTACCCTTTCATTTTCAAAATATACTGTAGATATACCGTAGATCTTAAATCATTTTCCTCGACTTTGATCTTCTGTTTAATATTACTAGCTAGTTAGGACTCTCAGCTTTAAAACTGTAATTTTACTCAAATCATCATTCAATTTTCCACAGGATTGGCTGGTTTTCATGACATATCTTTATTTGATTGATTGCACAAAAGGTTGAAACTAAAAAGTTAAAAGAAAACTCTTCAGTGCACATTTGTGTTTGTGGGCACTTGTTGGTGTAGTGTGTGGGAGTGTAATGGAGATGATTTGTGTACGGTGCATTTGCGTAGATTGTGTTTTTTTCTCTTCTTCTTCTTCACAATTTCTTTAAACCTTAATTTGTGGTCCGATCGTGTCGTTCCATGGTTTCTATGGCTTAAATCACCGCGCCATCTTCCGCTTATCGCACAAATATACCGATACCACACAATACTATTACCAAAAAATATCACACGCAAGAAATCCACCAAATATCTTCAGCGATATATTGCCACATCGATATTTATTTAACAATCCATAAGAAAAACAGTGCAAACTGTTAACAATTTTAATTATTAAATAATTGCAAACGCAGTGCCGTTTCAATTGCCACAACAATACGAGAAATATGTTGGTCAACGAAGCTAGACAAGTATTGAGCCGTGCCAGCTCCCTGGCAGCACGTCAGCAGGTGAGCAAAGGATGGACGATGGGCAAGGCTCCTGGCCGTCGGGCGGCTTTTCGGCCAGTGCCGTTATATAAGGCTGGCCAAAACTGCTTGGGGTACAGATAAAACCCGATAAAAGTCGTAACAAATGCGTCGCAGATGTAAAAATTGAGAAGAACATTTTGCGATTATGTAAACGTGATTGCAGCCAGCAAATTGGATAAAATCGTTAATGGCGTGACTGCAGCTGACAGCCACACGCACACACAGACACACAGGAGAACTTATATTATTTACCGTAACTCTTACAGCTGCGCGCCATCACCAATGGCACTGCCCAGCTGGATCAACAGGCCCAGCCCAAGGAGGCCAAGGAGCCGCAGATCAAGAAGTTCGAAATCTACCGCTGGAGCCCGGACAATGCTGGCGAGAAGCCGCACATGCAGACGTACGAGATCAATCTGCGCGACTGCGGGCCCATGGTGCTGGATGCACTCATCAAGATCAAGAACGAAATGGATCCCACACTGACGTTCCGTCGCTCGTGCCGCGAGGGCATTTGCGGCTCCTGCGCCATGAACATTGGCGGCACCAACACGTTGGCGTGCATCAGCAAGATCGACACGAACACGTCCAAGTCGCTGAAGGTGTACCCGCTGCCGCACATGTACGTGGTGCGGGATCTGGTGCCGGACATGAACAACTTCTACGAGCAGTACAGGAACATTCAGCCTTGGCTGCAGCGCAAGTAAGTGCCAGGCAAACCATCGACAAGCAGCCACAAAACTTAACTCTTTCCCTCCATAGAAACGAAGCTGGCGAGAAGAAGGGCCGCGCCCAGTACCTGCAGTCCGTGGAGGATCGCTCCAAGCTGGATGGCCTGTACGAGTGCATTCTGTGCGCCTGCTGCTCGACCTCTTGCCCATCGTACTGGTGGAATGCCGAGAAGTATTTGGGCCCCGCAGTGCTCATGCAGGCCTACCGCTGGATCATCGATTCGCGTGACGAGAACTCGGTCGAGCGTCTCAGCAAGCTAAAGGATCCCTTCAGCGTCTATCGCTGTCACACGATCATGAACTGCACGCGCACCTGTCCCAAGGGTCTCAATCCAGGCCGTGCCATTGCCGAGATCAAGAAGCTGTTGGCGGGTATCGCCTCCAAGCCGGAGCCCAAGCTGGAGACAGCGGCGCTGCACAAGTAGAGCGAAGTTGCTTCTGGTTCTCTTTTTTGTTCGTGCCCCAAAGGGATATCCTTCAACCAATTTGCTTACAATGTTTTAATTTATATAAGCTTAAAGTAAACCAAACCTAAGTATGTTAAAGGGAAACGTTGTGTAACGCAAACAAAAGTAAATAAATAGATAATTGTGTAGCCACTCAAGCGTCTGCCTCACTCATCCACATCGGGCGTGTAAAAGTCTTGAGTAACGGGAATGACACGATCGTTGGTCTCATCATCCTCCTCGTCATGGCTGTCCGTGTCCTCGCTGTCATCGTTGGCTGTGGGGAGAGGGAAAACATTGGCATCAGGCGACTGCCGCCTCAAGTTCCCTTCAACTCACCATCTTCATCATCCGTCTCGATGCCCGGTATCGTCAGCATCTTGCCCAATGGCTGCAGGTCTGTGCCCGCAGTTTTGAGCGACTCGCGCTGCAAGTGGAACACCAAAATGAATGCAAATTATGAACCAAAATGGTGTCGCAGAGTGACTTACCCAATTGCTGCGCTCATCCTCGTAGCGTCTGGTCTGTGCCTCCTCGCTAACAGATGCGGGCGCCATGTCCAGCCAATAGCGATTGGCCACAGAGACCTTGAGGCTGGGAAAGAATGGTATCATTGGCATATTCAAGAATTTTCGGCTGTTGTCTGTCAGAAATGCAATTTCCACTTTTTGTTATTGTTTGGATGGACGCCTGCTTGACGATATGGCAACGCCACGCAGCGACTCGCGGGTATCGAATAGGTATCGCCGAGGTATCGCAACCAGAATGGACCAAAAACAAAGGAAATTTGAATAAATATTTGTGTGAATTTGTTTATTTATCTATACAGAAGCTATAAAAAGGGACGACCGCGTGATGCAGCTGAAGGCATCATCATCAATGCATATTTATTGGTAGTAAAGTTCCAGATTCATGCCGTCGTGGATTTCGTCTGCGGAAAAGACGGAAAACATTTAAAACATTGCTACAGCTAGCTGTTAGTTCTATGACATACAATCAGATAGGCGAATGGGATCCTTGTAGATGGTATACCACTTCTTCAGGACAATCTTCTCGTGTTTTGTGCCCGTCTGTGCCGCTATAAGTTTCTTCAGGTCGCCAACGGTGTCGTCCGGGTTGCACTTGACGCGCACCTGCGTGATAAATGTGTAATTAGGCGCAGGAAATCGTTATAAGTGCACAACTATTAGTTACCTTCTTGCCCAGTCGATCGTTGCAAGTTATTTCTATCATTTTGGTCTATAACAAATAAAAACCACAATAATATAAGTACTTTTTGTTAGGGATGTGAGAGATATATCGATAGCAACTATTTATGCTTCGATAATGAGAATAAGAGTGTCGATATTTTGCTGCGATTGCCGTTGGCAATTTATATTTAATTCGAAATGAAATTTGCAATATCATTTTACAATGTCGCTGATTAAGTGTAAGACTTATCGTCGTGCCTTCCCCATTGACCGACGGAATGAACTTTATGATTTCCTCAATCATTTTGGGCAGAGAATTAACAATAAGGTGAAGTCAATTGATCTGCTCACAACATCTGCTTATGGCTTATTGTTTGTATTGTTCAAATTGAATACAACAGATGCGCGACCATTGTTGTGTTTTTTATTTGCATTATAAGTATTCGATTTTTTGTCCAATCTTGAAAAGGAAAAGTCTCGCTGATTCCGCGAACAACTACATATAAAACCCAGAAATTCAATCCTCGGCAGAAAGACACGAAAATGCCTCGCTCCAAGTCCAATTATTTTTTGCTCCTGCTGTCGCTGGTGGCTCTGATGACGCTGCTGCCTTTCGCCGCCCAAGCTCAGATGGTGCCACGTGGTCATTGCAGGCCCTTACTCCTCCGCGTTCCAGCAGGTGCAGAGGTCTGCGAGCGACAATGCTACTCGCCCGGCATCCCACCATACATTTGCCGACGAGTGCCTCTAACCACTAGCCTCCGCATCTGCAGCGGTATCTGCTGCCGGTCCGGCTCCTACTGTATGCAGTTGCTGCGAACCTAATTGGATTATTTATCTCACTCACCAATTGATTAGAAAATATATAGATATATCTTAATCTCTCTTCTTAATTTCACTTGCAATATATATTTCAGCTGATTATTAATTTGAACTGAACTCCATCGATAGTTGACTAAAATCTACCGATATCACTACCCATCGATGGTAAGCTGAAAACCATTCGATGTATCGGGGCTGCTACCGATGGTTTTGCCCCTCTTCAATTCGTTCCTCATTCGCATTTAACCTTATTTTGCAAACCAATTCAAGAAAAGGAAGTCAACAAACTGGCCAATCTTATGCCGAATTGATTCATCAATCGGATAAAATTATAGTTTAGGCGTTGAGAATCCTAACTAGCTGGTAATATTAGCCAGAATATCATAATCGAGGAAAATGTTAAGAGATATACGGTATATTTACGGTATATGTTGAAAATGAAATGGTATATATTGGTATATTTCTGAGGGTTACGCGGTATATTTCATCGATAAATCCGCGGTCACACTGTTTGCAAGTGTGTTATTCTAAAAACGGCGCGGCCCTTGCAAATAGCTGAAAATTATTATTAAACAATAAATCGCATAAATCCACATAGTGTGAGATAAAGTGTACGTGTAAAAGTAAGTCCCGTAAAGCAGAATTATGCTAAGAAAAAGATTAAATTGTATACGAGAGTGTGTGGCGTGTACGTGTGATTGTGTGCGTGCTTCCGTTTTTTTTTTCAGCTAAGCCGCCGCTGTCGACGCTGCTGGCAGTGACGCAGCTGCGGAAAACTTGTTTGGGTTTTTCATTTCAACGATATATTTACCCGTCTGCGTGTGGCTGGCTGGGGAATGTATTTTTGGGCAATTTATATTGATTATTTCGCCTGCTTGGCAACCTGTACCCCCACTTTCCATTTTATGCTTGTGAAATTTTGCCGCTCTCGGCGAACACCGCACTCCACGGTCACTGGCAAGCAGCAGCAGCGAGCAATTCGCAAGTCGAAATGGCTCTTGCTCTATTTTTTAGACACAATCTTTGTGGCAGCCCCCAGCCTGCTTGGCGTACCTCCTCCTTCCCATTGCATTCTAATTAAAAACCAGACACTGCGCTCATTTCAACACGCACTGCATTGCATAATTTAATGTAAAATGCCTGAACCCATTCCCCCTCCATCGAAAAACCACTCGAGCATAAGAAGTAAAGTAACAATAAAGTAGTTTGTCAAATATTTCGTCATAATGAGGAGAAATCCGTTGTGCTGTGGGTCTGGTCTCTCTGTCTGCCCAATTGTAAACAACCCACGCCTAGATTTACACACACACACAATTACCGTTTTAATGTTTATTTTCCATTTTACCATTCCATTCCAACCTTCAGCATTCGGCCCTAGAAACATACGAGCAAGCAGCAGAGAATCTAATCATCATGAGCGATGATACGTACCAGATAGAGACGCGCCGGCGTTCGCGTTCCAAGACCCCATTCCTGCGTTCCAGCTGCGATCATGAGAATTGCGAGCATGCTGGCGAGGAGGGACATGTGCATCACCAGAAGAAGAAGTCCGCACAGGCACCCAATGTGCAGTGAGTATGAAAGGGTGGAAGGGCTTCCCAAAAATAGAAACAATTACAACATTTGCTTATCACTCAACATGCCATTTGCTATCAGAGGGGCGCTTAGAATTCTCCAAATGGAGTTCCAGGCGGCATGTGGGCAGTGCACGCGAGTTAAAACCAGCGTCACAATCAAAGCAGCAATAACCCCCACCATGCAGTGGTGTCGCTGTCTGCTTGTGTTTTTGTTCGCGGCGGCGGCCATGACGTCATCTGCTTGTTATTCACACTCGACGCGAAATTTAATTTCGTAGCGGCCAAAGCAGGCAAATGAAAACGAAGGCAAATCCACATGTACACACATACACATGCACGCTTGACTCTCAGTGTGTGTGTGTTTGTGTTTTGCCGTTCAGGGTGTGCTGCTCTGTGGCTTTGGCGCGCATTTTGACCAAACAGTTAATGAAATCAAATAATAAACTTTGTCGTCGTTTCGTTGATGACGACATCTGGCAGAGCATAGCAACAACAACTTGCTCCAGCTCAAGGTGAATTTACATTACAAGGTGACGTCTTCACCACAGGGAAGTCTCGCTAGCTCTATCCCTTTCTAGCGCTCGGCGCTCAGTGCGTGGTGAATAGGTTCGTCACCTTGTAAACAAATTCACCTTGCTCTGGCTTTGGTTTTGACGTTTTAGCCACAGAAAAAAAACGAGCAAGCATTGTAAAATTTGAAGGTCAGCGTAGCACATGGGAATATTATTATTTGTTTTGGTTAACTAAACAAAAACCTGACTAAACAGCATTCTATATTCTCTCATTCTTGCAGAACAATCATCGAGGAGAGCAGCGTCGTGGTGGAGTCGAGCATCGGCAAGAAGAAACGCAGCAAAGCATTTGCCCAAATGACCTCGGACTTTTCGGTCGATGACATTCAACCGGAGACGAAGCGTAAACAAAGTTCGACCACCACCACAACGGTCACGTCAACGGTTAGCAGCAAGAGAATGGGCGGCGCCACATCCACCCCACACAACAAGGTGCAGCTGGAGACTAAACAAAATGTGCTGAACACCGCCCAGGAGCAGCTAAACAACAGCAAGCGATCGAATGGCCTCAACAGATCGGGGAATCCCAGCGATTACTTGGCCTACATTGAGTACAAGAATGCGGGAGAGTACTGGAAGTGAGTGTAGTATTTTCTATAAAGTTTTTCTGTTGCTAAATTTCTTCTTCTCCTTTGCCAGCAACACGCCCAAAACGGATTACACATACTCAGAGCTGTCGCCACATCGCCGCCACTTGGCGCCCGGTGTTGTGGCCATGCCCAATATGTCGCGTCGCAGCCTGGGCAACCACGATGAACGCGTCAACTTTATGATCCAACAGAATCCCGACCAGGAGGAGCTCATACGCCGGCGCTACCAATCGAGAACCACGCAGCAGTACGTGAACTATGACTCCGGCGACGAACTGGACGCCACAATGTTTGGCCAGCAAAAGAAGCAGAGCTTCTGGCTGGTGCGTCTCATTCAGGTTGTGCTGAGCACCGTCACCACCATGTGGACACGCGTGACGAACATTTCGGCCACCGAGACGAGCGCATATCAAACGTACTACGCCAGGCAGCAGAGGCAACAGGAACGCAGTCTCCTCGGACGCTGCGTACATGCCATCGGGGACAGTTTGTCGCGTTTGTTGCGCTACGTTTATCTGTTCATTGGATCTGTGCTGAGTGTGGACACGTGGCTGCTGAGGTCTACGAATGCGGAGAACAAGTCCAAGAAGCGTTTTCTGCTGCTGCTGTTGATCTTGCTGCCGCTGCTGCTGCTGACGGGTGAGTAGGAGGAGGCGGAGGCTATAGAGTAAAATATATGTGAACGTGCGCCCCAGACCTTGAATTGGGTTGACAGCCAGTGGGCATAGTCGACCCTCGGCTGGTTTTATTTATAGCTTCTGCTTTTGCCCTGGTCTGCGGGCCACGTGCATAAATATTCGACTCAAAAAGAGCGACCAAAAATGCCTAATGTTCGCTTTGTTCGCTCCCCTTTTTGCAGGTCTGTTCTATTATCTTCATCCCAATGAAACTTTCCCACCCAAATCCCTGTCCGATTACACCTTCACCCTCACACTGCCCGAATTGCCCAAGCTAAATGTCGGCGAATACATCAATCAGGCTCAGTACGAATCAATACGCTCCCAGGCCGCCGAGCAGGCTGTGCGCGTGCGTGACTGGGCCGATGATTATTTGTTGTATTTGAAAACTATCGGCCAGAATGTCGTGGCACGCGGCAGGCAATTATTTCAGTCCGATGATCAGGTGTATTATGAGCGTATTTAGAGCAGACTTTGAGCGGCTGTCGTGCCGCTTTCTGTTTGAGTTGCTGCAGCAGCTGCTCAGCTGAGGGATGCGGTCCGTTACTCTCTCACTCCCTCTCTTTGTGCATATCTGCTACACGGATATGCTCCTTTCTTTATGAACAATTGAAGTACAAATTTAAAAAGCATTTGATTCGTTTTTATTCTTCGTCAGTCTGCTTCGTCCACAAAAAGTTGGTGCCATTTTTTTTCGTTGTTGAATACGCTCATAAAAGCACTCCCACTCCCCACACATACACATGACTAACCCACCACACAAATTCCCCACACACTTTACACCTCAAAACCCAACCCCAACAAAATGCAACTATCACAGGCTTGATGGAAGAAGGATAGAGATCGCCGCAGAAAGATTTACATTAATTCATGACCCAAAAAATGTAATTTTGTTCACTGTTTTTGTGCGTTTTTGTAAGCGTCTTTTGTACAAACAAAAAAGAGAATAAACTGCAAAAAACATTTAAAATTCAAGTAAAAAGCAGAAAAAATCTTTTCGTTTTATTTGCCATTTGTGAGGGAGTCAGTCGCGCGTGCGAGAAAATGGTAAGTAGAACAATAACAAGAGCAATATTAGTTGGCCAGAATCGAACTCTATCCTTCTGCATTTCTGCTGTGTGTGTGTTGTGTGTGTGGAATTAACCCCCCCAAAGAACAGTCCAGGCCTGCCCCCTGTCCTAGCTAACCAGAAGTTGTGGGCGGGAAATGTAGAAGGACTCTGATTGCCAACTAATAATGCCTTGTTTCTCGTTCTTGTCTTATCTTTCGACCAGCCTGGTCGCTGTTGCAGGGGGAGCAGCAGCTGGGCTACGTGCAACGTGTTCAGGCGCTGCTGCCACTGCCGCTGACGCTGCTGGCCACTTGGCGTGGGCAACTGTCGAGCGCCACAGCCACGCTGAAGTCGATGCTGCAACTGCCTGTAGCTGCAGATGAGCCCGCAGCCATCAAGTCCAACCTGGCGGGCATTGAACAGAGCATCAAGAGCGCCCTGACCGCCGAGGAGTATGAGAATATTTTGAATCACATCAACAGCTATGTGCAGCAGCTGGTGGAGCTGAAGCTGCAGCAGCAGGCGGGGAAGCAGCGGGAGCAGCAATTGTCGCCTCAACAAGTGCAGTTTATTGTGCAGCTAATGAAAGAGAACCTTAAGGAATTCTCAGCCAAAGCGACGCTCAGCGAGCAGGAGCTGAGTGACTTAGCCTCCAAGCTGAAAGTGCAACTGCAAAGCTCCGGCGACTGGCAGCCCGAGGCGCGACTTTCAGCAGCCAACCTGGAGGAGATCACGCGACTAATTAAGACTGAGGTAAACCATCACGAAGCACACTACACGCTGCTGTTGGAGCGAATCGATTTGGGCGCTTTGCTGGAACGCATTTTGGGCGCACCCAAGTTGACGGAATTCGTGGACGAGCGCATCAGTTTGGCGCTGCAGCAGCAGGAACAACTCAAGGAAGGCTCCGGCGTGCAGCCCACTGAACACCAACTCGAGCAGCTGAACAAGGAAATTGCCTTCATCAAGCTGGCGCTGTCCGACAACCACGCGGAGAACGTGAATCTGCAGCAATCCCTCAGCAGTTTGCAGCTCGGTCAGGAGGATTTGCTGGTGCGTATGCAGCAGCATGAGCTGGCCAACGATCGGCGTTTCAGTGGACTGCTAGCCGAGATTGAGTCCAAGTTGGCAGCGTTGAATGACTCGCAGTTTGCGTTGCTCAACAAGCAGATAAAGCTTTCACTTGTGGAGATTCTGGGCTTCAAGCAGTCGTCGTCGGATGACAGAGAGCTGCAGCTGGACGACAACGAGCTGCAGCACTGGGTGCGCAGTGTCTTCGTGGCGAAGGACTATCTGGAGCAGCAGCTGCTCGAGCTGAATGAGCGCACAAATAACAACATTCGCGAGGAGATTGAACGCTCCAGCAGCGTGCTGATGAGCGACATAAGTGAGCGACTGAAGCGTGAGATTCTGCTGGCTGTGGAGGCCAAACACAATGAGAGCAGCACAGAGCTGAAGGCGGAAGTCGGCGAAGAGGCTGTGCGGCAGATAGTCAAGTCCGTGCTGGCTACGTACGATGCCGACAAGACGGGCATGGTGGACTTTGCGCTGGAGTCGGCAGGTGGCCAAATCTTGTCCACACGCTGCACCGAAAGTTATCAAACAAAAAGCGCACAAATATCGGTTTTCGGCATCCCACTGTGGTATCCCACCAACACCCCACGCGTCGCCATCTCCCCCAATGTGCAGCCGGGCGAGTGCTGGGCCTTTCAGGGCTTTCCCGGCTTTCTAGGCAAGTCGCAGCATTCCTTCCGTTCCAAATGTAGCTAAAATTAAGCCTTATTTTTGCAGTTTTGAAGCTCAACTCTTTGGTTTATGTCACTGGCTTTACGCTGGAGCACATACCCAAGAGCCTGTCCCCCACGGGACGCATTGACTCGGCGCCACGCAACTTTACGGTTTGGGTAAGTGCAGAAATTCCATTTTGGAGCTTGATTTTTGACTCTTTTTGCTTACTACTCTCCCAGGGCCTGGAGCACGAGAAGGATCAGGAACCTGTGCTCTTTGGGGAGTACGAGTATCAGGATAATGGCGCCTCACTGCAATACTTTGCGCTGCAGAATGTGGACATACAGCGGCCCTACGAGATTGTCGAGCTGCGCATTGAGACCAATCATGGCCAGCCGACGTACACGTGCCTGTACAGGTTTCGAGTGCATGGCAAGCCGTCTGCTACTTAAGTTGAAGTCTAACCCACCGCAATTGCAACTCTCCACAGTCCAGGCTCCACAAGCACCCAGTTTCCCAACCTCTCCCAATGTTCCAACCTCTATCCAGTCCCAACTCCCCACTCTCCCAATGTCGCAACCTCTTCCCAGTCCAGACTCCCACCACTCTAGTGACCTAAGTTCAGTCAGTTGTACATAATGTCGTGTGCCTTAAGAAGGAGCAACAACAAACTCTACACTATATATCGCCGCGAGGGCATGGAGCAACCCTCTTTACTTATGCTATATGTAAGGCTATAGTTTGTAAGTGTTTTTGTATCATATCATAGTTGGATGAGCGTTTTGTACATATCTTAGTTGATTAAGTAGTACCCCACCCCACAGGCAAATGTCCAATAATATTTATTTCAGCTCTACCTAGAATGCATCGTGTCAGCTGCAGTTCCTCACCGAATAACAGTTTTAAGCTTAGAAATATTTCTAACATGTTTGCCATTTTGAAAATCGCTTTAAGGTACCCAGAGTCAAGGCACACAAAAGCCGCACAAAACTTGCTATAAATGATTAAGTTAAGCTAACAGTAAGTTATAGATGCTAAAGAGAGTGTGGAATATGTTTACGATTGGTGATTTGAGGTACTACAATGGAAAGAACACTTAAAGCTACCTACAGCCAGTTTCTATTCAGTTTCTAGCTATGTTTAAGGAGTCCAACACACTTCAAGTCCAGTTTCTAGTTAAGTTTAAGGAGCAGATCCACTTTCTAGTTAAATTTAAACAGCCAATCCAGTTCAAGTCCACTTTGTAGCTAAGTTTAAAGAGCCAATACAGTTTCTATCCAGTTGCTAGTTAAGTTTAAAGAGCCCACTACACTACAAGTCCAGTTTCTAGTTAAGTTTACAGAACAAATCCACTTTAATCCACTTTCTAGTTAAGTTTAAAGAGCCGAGAACCCAAAAATAGTTCATAGTTGTACCCGAAAAAAACTCTTTCTGTTTCTATATCTATGTCTAACCCGTTTATGCTTGTAAGTTCACTTAATTGGCACAGTTTTATCCGCATGCCACTCTCTTTCTAAGGCTTCTTCCTACTATTTTTTACAATAAATGCATTGAACGCAGCAATGGGAACGTTATCTTAGTGGGAAGAGGGTAGGGAGGGGCAGCAGGAATGAATGGCTGTCAAAGCCATTAGCAGTCAAGTAATTAGCAGCAGTTAAATTTGTTTTTTTTGCAGGTACAACAAATAAAAGAAGGAAGAGCAGGAAAGAGCGATAAAGAGCGAGGGAGAGCGTGTACAGAAATGAAGGAAATTCCAGCTACAGAGTGCACAAAAAAGTGTTGCTGCTGCGGGCTCTGTATTTATATATTTAACTAGCATTAAGCATAATTATTCTGCAACTTCCTGATCTTTCTGCTCTTTACATTTCCATGAAATGAAAGCATTTTTCATTTATTAATTACACACACAATCCCTTCAGCGCTCTTCCTGCCCCAATGCTTAATTATTGACCTCATTTCTGCGCATTTATTAGACACAAGTTGGGAATATTTATGTGATTTATGTGCAGAATTATTTGATGCCAACTGATTGCCGCTCTGGCTCTCAAATAAGTTGTCAAGCTGTCATATAAATTGCAATTTGAGAGCGAGTCACAGAGTTTCCATGTCAAAGGAACCTAAATTTGAGACATAAACGAAGCCTTGCACTTAATTAAGGACACCCGCCAGGCAGGCAGCAAAGACAGAGACTGATGGAGAAAGGAGAGACATCGCTTGGCCTGGCTTGTGTCTAATTTTGGCCAAAATATGCACGTGGCTGAAATTGCAGCAAGTCGGCATAGGTACCCCGGCAAATGTTTCAGATTCCACGGCCAAAGGACAAAGGGCTCTGGGGCCTGTGCCTTTGTGTTTGTGCCTCTAAATTACAGGCATTGCTCACGTGTTTGACGTAATTACAGAGACAGACACACGCACTTCAGTGTGTTTTAATTGCGAGCAGCTCCTGCTGGAAAATTTCAATTTAGTTTTGGGGCACACATTTTGGGCATATTCATTTGGCACCTGGCTGGCAGCGAGTGCCACGTTTTAATTTGCTTACACAAATCTTTGCCAGTCAGCTATTTGACTTGCCAACCCCGAAAGGCATACAGAAGAAAAAAAATGGAAACAAACTCCGAGGACTGGCACTCTATAGTCGTCGGGGGCAAAAGTTTTGCTGCGAGTGTGTAACAATTAAACTGCAGCTAAAAATAGTGACTAATGAGAAAAGTTTCACACAAAAAGGCTGTAAAAAAGGCAACTCCAGTACGCACTTCCCGCACTCCCCTCACTCCGCCCTCAAACTGAGCGGAGCTGCGCGGCGCGGCGCGGCGTCTGTGAAGTGTTTAAGTTTTGCAGCAACTTTTCGTATTGAATTTCGCTGGCGTGTCGGTGTGCGGCCTTAATGGTGGGGCACCTCATCATGGCACGGCCATAAAGAGCGAAACAATAAAAACTCTGGCCATCATATCACACGCTTATCGTGCGGCATTCAACCTCCTCCCAGGGGCAGTATAGGCAAAAACTTTGACACAAACTTTCGCTTCGAAATTTCGCATGCCAAGTGGCAGATTTGCAATGGACTAAAACAGAGAGTGATTGGTGGGGATTTGCAAGAGAACAAACAGCTCGAATCTTTGCTAGAATTTAGCTTAAAGTGTGGCCTATAATTGCAGCCACAGTTGGCACTGGTAGCCTCTGCAGCAGTGTGCCCTTTGTAGCTCCTCTGCTCGCATCTTTACACAGTCTTTGCTGCTTGCCAGAAGGAAGTCATTCTTCTGCAGCAGTTCCTCCTCCACAGACTCTCCTGCTGCTGCTGCTGCTGCTGCACTCCTCAACAGTCACTGACTTTTATGAACTGCTGTCATATGCTGCCACTCAAAGTTGTTTCTAAATGTGTTGTCAAATATGAGTTTCCGGGGGAGGTCACGGCTGCTGGCTTTCAGTTTCAACAAACGATTCGGGAGTGCCAGAGAGCCACGACCGCATTAGATATGCGCATATATTGAAGTGGTCTCTGACAACTTTTGTTCGCCAGTCAAATGTTTGCACATTCGGGCTGGGGCTGGGGCTGGTGCTGGCGCTTAGTTAGAGCCACTTGTGTGACGTTTTGTTTGTCGTAATTAAATTTAGCTGCAAGAACGGAGCACTGCAGACATTTTGATACAATTTAAATTGGAGTTTTGCACATTTAAGCTGCCATTTCCGTGTGTCACATTTGCTGCTGTCTGCACAGGAAATGTTTTGCTTAACGAAATAAACTTGTGGCACAGGCACAAGCCATTGGCTTTACGAGCAACCCAAAAACTATGCAGGCAGTCCGAGCCAGCCAGCCCAGCCTCCATTCAATCCAGCCCAAGTGCCCGGGGCCTGTATTCCCCTTATTTCCATTGCAAATTTAATTACGCATGAGTGTTGTTTACTAGTGCAAAAGTGTAAGAGTTAAGCCCGGTCGGAGCTCTGCACATTAACCTTAATTAAGTGACAAACAATACGGATTCGACTGTCGGTCCATGGTCCATGGTCCCTGCCTGCCTGCTGTTCCCTTTTCAATCCTTCAAGTGCGTCACTCGGCCAACACTTTATTTACAGGCAATTGAATTTTTAATGGCAGTTCGGCTCTTTGCTTCGGGGCAGCCTGTGCTCTCCCCACTGCCCCTCTGCTGACCATTTGCATAGTTCCTGGCGGCCATTATTTCGCACTCTTTTCTTTTGGTAATTTAATTCATTTGCATTGCCTTTGGCAGGCAATGTGTACCGCTGCCAGCTGGCATTTGTAGCCACCTTTCTGCCCCACTCCTCTCCTGCCACTTTCGTTTGTTTGCGCCTCTCGGCTTAAAGTCCTTTGCGGCTTTTTGTGGCCCCAATGCTCAGCCTTCCAGCCGCAAGCCACTTTGGTCGATCCCTTTCCTTGGGGGCACATCTTAACGCATCATTTAAGCTGCCAGCTAACGTCTTGTCTTTGTTGCTCTTAATTAAAGATTAAATGTGCTAAGTTCTGGCAACTTTTACAGCACAAAAATAGCTTTAATAATGCTACCATTTAAGGGGCAACTGCAAGCCCCAGCCAGCCAGCCATCCATCAATCAATCAATTACGCTTAGCAGAAAAAACGAGAAATAAAACGTGCCTGAAGCTGAGTTTCGTCAGCAGAATTTACGAGCAGAGTCCAGGGTCCAGAGTCCAAATGGAATTGCTAGAAAATGCTGAAAACTTCAGAGCTCCAGCTTCAGTCGAGTAAAAAACTCTTTTTGCAAAATCATTCAGCAATGTGCACATTTACCATAAATACAGACGGGCAGCACTTATTCTCGTATAAATAAATTGCATTTCGGCGGGGGAAACTCTTGTAAAATGTTGCCAATTTTTGAGGCCAATTGAAAATGTTTTTTGCCTTTATTGAATGAGATTTGTGATTTTAAACTTGGCATCAATTTACAGCTCTCATATTTCGTGGCAACATTTGATTGCTGCAACGGATTTAAGCGGCATGCTACACAGTGTGGCAAGTGCTGGACTGGGACTTGGACCTGCTTTTTGTTTGATTGCCTGCCTGGCCCCTAAACTGGCAAAGCAATTATTTACCTAAATGGTTTACTCACGTCAATGGCAATAGTCTAGTGGATCTGGCACTCTCTCTGTGTGCCGCCTGCAAGCTGCAGTCGAACAATGACGTCGTAGGAAGGGGGCAAGAGACAGGCTGGAGCTGGCCAGTTTGAGGCTGGCATGCGGGACCTGCAAAAGGGCAAACTTTTAATTGAAAATCAACACAAAAAGCAGACAGAGAGGGAGAGCGAGTGCTGATGATGGTGATGAAAGTAAAACCTCAACAAAAGCTGCAAGTGGTTTGACAATTTACCCAGAAAAATCTGGCAAAAAGAAAGGAACAACAAATCTGTGTCGCATGGGTTAAAAGTTCAGGCAGAGAGTGCCGGAAGAATGCAATAAACGTTGCCATGGCTGCCATTAAATCATACATGCAGTCAGTCAGTCTGAACAGTGGCGATGCCAGTGGCAACGGACAGGAGGCGCCGCATCGTTATGATGCAACTCAAACAGGCAACGCACAGAGCAGACTGGCTGGCTGGCATAAGTATATTCAAGATTAAATATATGCATTTGTATATGATGAGTGGAAAAGCGTATGCTGTGGGAGGGCAGTGGGCAGAGGCTTGGGGACAGGCTGTGGGCAGTGGCTGCTTGGGCTTGGGCTGTGCCGCTGACTGACTGACTGAGATTGCTGTTGACACAATTCCGCACTGAGATCTCCCTCCCTTCTCCGCTCACATTTTATTTGCGTGCCTGCAATTTATCGGGCCTCTACGTGCTGCTGCAGTTTTCCCGTTTCGCTTGCAGCTTTTTTAAGCTGTTTGCCAGCCCGCCAAGCAATCTGCACTGCAGTCCCATGTGCCGTGGCTTAATTGAATGTGGACTTCCGGGGCGGCGGAGACTCCCCCCTTGTAATGTGATTATCGAACTGCGTTTTTGCGCACAATTAAAGGCGGCAACAACAGGGCACAAGGAGCTGCAAACCTGCTGCCAAATGCCTGCTAAGGCAAAAATATAATTATTCAACTGATTGCACATGGCTTCCCCTGCTCCTCCTCCTGCTCCCCCTCATATGCACTGTGCACAAAATTCCCTATTAAACAGCACATAAAAAAATAAAATCAATTCAAGCTGCGCGCCAAAGTCTTGCCAAGAGATTTACGTTTCAATTTCTTGAACAATAAAAAGCACATGGAAGTGTGCGTGTGTGCGTGTGTGTGGCCATAAGCTGGCTTAGCAGATTTGTTGACGAAATTAGCAGGGCAGGGACTCTGGGCCCGGGCCTGTGCCTGCGGCGATATCTATTTTCGGCCAAGCAAGAATTTTCGGTGACATTCGCAGCAGATTTATGCGGCACATAAAAGTTGCGGCTAGACGTGGGGCACGCATGGGGCATTCACTTTATGGGCAGCTAATAAAAAAGGGGAGTAATAAAAGAAAAAATCATTCGACTGATCATAATAGCGCAGTATTTAGGGCAGACTCTCTCCCCAGTTTGCTTTGTTTGCCTTTTGCCGTTTTATTTTGTTTGCCACAAATTAATGTTGTTATTCCTTTTGTTAATTCAAAGTCAACAGCACGAACCTGCAGCCCTTTTGTGTGTGTTTGTCTAAGGTGGAACGTTGCTAAATGGTTTTTCTGGGCCTTTCAATTAACATCTCCGAAAAAGGGTCAGCTCGGGGTGCGGACATTTGCCTGATGAGCTCACGTTGCCCTTGCCCTTTGCCATGTGGGGAATAATTTATTGTATCGTTACTCGTTGCTGCAACTGCCACGCTCGTTGCTGCCACACTCGCTGCTGGCACTCGCTGGGGTTCCTGCTCCCGCCTTTTCTCTGTTTTGCTGCCTCCAAAGTGCACTTTAATAAAGCTCTCCGCGTTGAAGCACGCCACTGAGATACCGCCGCACCCGCCACTTGGCACTCCCGGCATAGCCTTGGAGCCTCGCTGACGATGTCTTGGCTTTTCCTTTCCACTCAACCACTCGTCGGCAGCCAACCTCTTGCAGCTTCATAATTGCCATGGAAATGCCAACTTTTCAGCGGCTACCCTCACTCCTCCCCCTACTGACTGCATTTCTCTGTTGTTTTCAAATTACTTTTCGAAATATTCGCAGCCAGCAGGCCACACCCCCGACCACCACCTTTATTCTTTTTCTTTTCTTTCACAGTTGAATGGGCCTTCCCCCTGCCATAATTACAGGAGCGGCAGCAAAAATGATATTGCATTCCGTAATCACGAAATTTTGTGCGCAAAACTGTTTTGCATTTAAAATTGTTGCTTTAATCAAGCTCATTCTTTGCGCCGAGCAAGACAAAAGGCCTTCTGATAGCAGCTATAAAAATGGGAAGTTGCCAGAGGATCTGCCCTGCACGCTCTCCCTTACAGTCGCTTCCCCCTGCAGTCTCTCCCCAGCAGTCTCCCGCGACACAGCGAAAAAAAAGTAAAAGTTTTTCCTCAACTCTCAAAGTTCATTTTCACTGCGCGTTTTTTATTTTTGCTTTGCTTTGCTTTGCTCTTAACTGATTTTCATATTGTTGTTCATATTGTTCATACACACACACACAAACACACACACATATATATATATATAGTGTATAGTTAGCCCAACTTTCGTTTTGGTGCCCAAAAACTTTTTAAGCATTTTCAACACTCGCCCAAAATGTTCGTTCGGCGACATTTGCCAAGTGGATTCGTTCCCGAAACTTTGTTAAAAAAAGTGCAGCCTTGTTGCCCATTAATTGCTTTAAGCTGTCGACTGTTTTAAGGAGCCAATCGATAGGCTTTCAACTGCAGAGCAGGCAGCTCAACATTCAATTTGATTGGCAATCAACATTTAGTTTTGGGCATGCAACTGATGGAATGACAGGTTAGGCCTCAGGCAGGGTAATGGATACGAAAGGCAAGGGGAAATGCCATGGGCAATAATCACAAAATTGAATGCATTTCACTTCGATTCCAAGGTAAATTGTGGCAGCTCATGTTAAGTCACAGACAGATAAGAGAAAATGTAAATTAATGCACATCAAATCATAATACATAAATGTGCACGAAGGTACATATATTTGTGCAACTGCCAATAATTTTAGCTCACAAATGCCCAGATACTTGCTTGGCAGAAGACAAACATTGCATGCAAAATAAGACAGCCTCAAGCGAACATTTCTTAAGGAATAATACAGCTGCAAAATGCCCAAACATATCTACATAAATTTATGTATGTAAAGATGTATTTATGTACATATATTTATGCGTACAAATGTTCTAGCAACCTTCTGCTTTCAAGTGGAACGCTCCAAAGAGATGCAGAATGCAGAAGCATCTGTCAAAGTGCCTGCTGCTGCCCGGACTGCACTGCACTAGTGTCAAATATATTTTAGCATTTTAAATATTTACAACTGTCAGTTGGCATATGGCAGCAGGCAGCAGGCAGAAGAGACACTCTGCCGGACAGCCCTGAGCTCAGGCCAAGAAGCTGGAGGCCAAGAACAAGCACCAAAGCCGCCCCGGGCAGTCCTTAGAATTTATAATTGTAATTTAATTTGCATAAACTTAAGCCCCGGCCAGGCCCAGGCCTCGCCCCCAAACACATGTCCAAATTAAATGAATCATTTTTATGGGCAGAGTCAAGGCCTGGGCGCCTGCACAGATTTCCAAACAATATATTTTAATATTTATGGAAAAAGTTGTTGTGCGGCTGGCTGGGTCTAGGCCCTTGGAAAGGATTTAGCCAACCATCAAAATAATCAACACAATGAGAGGATTACGCACAATAATGAAAGTGTGCCAGGGAAAAGGCAAAAGTCACAGCCAAAAGGCAGTTGACAGTTTTATTAAATTGTTCCGGACAATTACACGAGGAAGAACACGAACAAAAACAGTTGCCGGAATGGCTATAATAATTACCTATAAATTACTTTAAGGCGTGTGAGCAAAAGGCAGAAATTTGGGAATTATTTGAGTGGTTTAAAAAAAGGAAAAAAATGTGGGAAATTATTAGGAAATGATTTGTGTGGCTTTCAAAAATAATTAAAAAAGTTATGAAAGAAAACATTTAAATATAAACTTCAATTATAATTGAATTAAAATATTTATATTATTTTATTTAAATTACTTTAAGGGCCGTAAGCACAGGCAATTATTTTAGTGGTTTCCAAATTTATTGGTTAATTATTTGAGTGATTTAAAAATTGATTAAAAAGTGTGGGAATTATCAGCAAATTATTTGAGTAGTTCAAAAAATGTTTTAAAAGGTTTCAACCGCATGCAAAAATATATTTTTAAAATAAACTTCATTTATAATTGCTTTTGGCAGCTTTTAAATGTTTTTTTTTGGCAATTAATTCATTATGAATTCATGTGTGTGTGTTTTTGTGTAAAGTTAATTGCTTTTGCCACACAATAAATATCAATGGCACATCGGATCGTATCGGAATCGCCCCAGCTGTCATCCAACATTATTTGTTTAGCCATGAAGATGGACATATCAATTTATTTAGCATAAATTTCAGCACATAAATAAGCTGGCGGCGGCAGACGGTAGATAAAATGAGAGTCAAGTGGCAGCTTTCCATATGTCAGTCGTGCAACTGTGGCCGCAAATAAATCAATGGATGGGAGACCCAAATGGGGAGGCTGACTGGAGGCACCACCAACTGTTGCACAGCCTCTGGTTGAGCCGCAGAGTTCTCTCCGGTACTGTGACAGGCACAATGAGCAGAGTTATTGTTATTTTATGCTAATGCCGTGCGGCACATACAAAAGAAATTAGCAAAATGTAAAAATGGAAGCAAAAGGAAGAGAAAGAGGAGTAGGAGTGGGAGTGGGAGTAGCGGGCACACAACAAATTCCAACGGCGACTGTTGACAGTTATCCTGACACAAACACGCATTGTAATGTCTAACAAGAGCTACACAATGGCAGCCGTGGCAGGGAGCCCGCAACAAACATCGCCTGTCACTCAACGGGCCTCAGAGTTACGCTGCCAGAGCCGCACCGCCCCCTCCCCCCTCGTACTCATATCTTTACTTATACTTTTACTCATACTTTTACTCATGCTAGTGCCCGCGTACTTGCTGTTTGTGTCCTTGTGCGAGCGCCAGTCGGACTTGCGTGTCATTTACATATTCACACTTGTGCGCTGCTTAGCACTGAACTTTGGCATCTGCAGCAGCATCTCGTGGGTTATGAGTAGCACCACAACCAGCCCGTTCCCGTTCCCGTTCCCGCTCCCTTCCCCTACCCCACCATCAATAGCTACAAACACGCAAAATGGAATTAAGAAATTTTGTTTCTGCCGCTGACACATGACATTGTCTTGCTTTCTGCCTGCCTAGTGGACTGCTTCCCACTGCTTCCTGCTGTCTGCCTGCTGCCTCCCTGCTGCTGCCTCCCTGCTGCTGCCACCCTGCTGCTGCCCGCCTGCTGCTTCCTGCCTCCTTCCTGTCGTTGCATTCCGCTGTAATGCAATTCTCCGCATTAAATTCATGCCCGTGCCGCGCCTAAAGGCTTTTGCGCTAAATTCAATTGCCACAAAAAAAAGAGTGCAAAATGACTGAACATAACGGATTTCGTTTTGATGCAATTTGCATTTGCCAGAGCAAGCGCCTAACAGGCACTTAACAGAGGCGCTGTTAACGAGCGCTGTTAACGTGCGCTGTTACTCTCTCTCGCTGTGTCCCTCGCTCACTGTCCCTCTCTGTGTGCGCACCGCACTGTACCGTTAGTTCATTCATAAAAGGCCGCTAGCTTGCAGAGAGCAATCTCTCGGCGAGAGAGAGAGCGTCAGGATTGAGTTGTTGCCTTGCAATAAATACAAAGGATCCAGCATCCGCAGCAACAGTGGATGTCGCAGCGTGCAACTTGCCGAGTCGTAAACGAGATTTAGTCAGTCATCGCGTAGCCGCCGTGTGTGACAGACCCGAGACGAGTCTTACGTGGATTTCGAGTTTAAAGATTTAAAGCCGATTGAAGATTTGAGTGCATTCCATTAACTAACACAGAAATGTAATTAAAATAAGTTCACAGACGGAAATTGGAGAAATTTAAAGAGAAATTGGAGCCTCTCTCCCTCTGTCTCACTCTCTGGGTGTTTATAATTTAATTAAAAGCAAACAAATAAGTGCAAAGTGACGAGCATACAGCATTTTGTTTAACAAAAGTTTCCGCAACAAGCAGCGTAAATAATAAATGTAAATAAATAATAAATAAACGCGTAATTTAATGTTTCAATAATTGGAACTCAATCATGGAAGTTGCACGGAAGTTGGCGCAAATTGAACATCACTTAAATATAAACTACGCACAAGAGAGACTTTTATTATAACTGCTGGATGCTGCTTGTGTGTGTTGTGTGTGTTGTCTGGCATAGCGCTAATTTCTCACACTTCAAACGCTGCCCCAGTACCCGGCAATGGACTTCCGCTGGCTGCCGCCTGCTGCCGGATGCTGCTCTGCCATTTCCATTTTGTTTTTGTTTGCTCTTTCAGCCTGATTTTAGCCAATTTCCTCACTCTACCTCCACCTGTGCCCCAAGTGCTGCTGTTGCTTAGATTTTGTTTGTACTTTGACCAGAAAAAACAGCAAGCAAAGAGCCTTGGCTGTGTGGCTCTTTTCTTTATGATTAGTTAATGGGATTCAATTTCATTTGACTGTGGCTGAATCGCAGCTGCCGCAGCTTCCTTACACTGATTACATAAGGCACGTTCTGGCGGGGGAGGATCGGGGGAAACACTTGTTGGTTGGTTGAATGCGGCACGTAGCCAGGGAGGGGGCGAATCACAGTTGTGCCATTACGAAGTTGGCAAAATGAATTGAATAGAGGCGGAGGCGGAGGCGCAGCAGGCGGCCATCCCTCTCTCTCCTAATGCCAGTAGTTGATTGTGGGGCGTGGGCTGAGTGGGTGGCAGCAACTGCTAAAGGTAAATGCAAAAATTTCTCCCGCAGAAAGTGCCGCCCGACACGCATTACAAGTGCGAGTAGTGCTCGTATGCACAAGTGTGTGCACGAGGAGGCATCTAAGAATAACAAAGAAGACAAGTGGAGGATAAAAACAGCAACGGTTACGGTTACGGCTACGGTTACGGCTACGAATACGGGTGTAAAGTGCCACAGCAAACATTCAGTCAGAGAGGAAAAAGCAAACATCGCTGAAGGTTGTGCCACACGGTGTGTGGCGGTGTGTGTGGCGGTGTGTGTGGTGTGCCCCTTGAAATTTATCCCGCACTGTGCATCGCGTACGTGAGTGTCTCTGTGGAAGAAATGTTGCAAAGAGCAAAAAGTAATGTGCTGCAACTGAAGTGAAATGCTAGCCGGTAAATCCGTTAAAAGTGAAATTCTTGCTGGGATTATTAGAAGCGACTGTCAAGGAGTAACAAGGAGCAGAAACAGCAGAAGCAGCAAAAGGAGCAACAGCAACAGCATGACAAACCCCAATTCCTTAAGACTCCGTCTACTGCTGTGGAGCAACATTTTCGGATTACTACTCAGCCGGAGTCAGGGTGAGTCTTAGCGAAGAAACAGTCCCAGACTCCTCCCTGACCTGCCTCTGCACACACTCTGGCCTTGTCCTGCCGCTTATTGCCTGCCCTGAATTATGGAATGGAATCGCAGTCAGGCATTCAGCATCCATTCGTTTTACAGCCTTATTAAATCTGTATTACATAAATCACAGCGCCCAAAACGTTTTCGCTCAGCGCTCTGCTCTGAATTTTTACGAGCATTTTGTTCGCTTTTAAGATTTTACATTTAACATTTTATATTTGCCCGTTCCACTCCCAGTCCCAGTCCCAGTCCCATCGTCCCACTTATCCCGTTCGCCTTTCGCCACTTTAATGTCATAATGAGCGCAGCGCCTTTTGATTTAATGACAACTGCCAGAGAGCCATAAAGGCAGGCAAATACGTACATACATACTACATACATAAATACATACATACTACATACATAAATACATAAAATATACATACATTTGTCTGCTTATAAGTGTCCCTCCCTTTATGTCGCTCGTGATTTATTTTGCTGCTTTTTATTTTTATGATAATTTATCCCAAAAAATATGCATAATAAAATGCCGCCGTTTATGGGGCCACCAAAAATGTAATCCAAAAGCTGGGCCAACAGCTTGCCAATCATCGCAGCTTACACATGTGCACAATACGCATGCATACACACTAACTACATGCATGTAATTCTACATGACAGTGAGTTGTGGGCTTTATTTCGCAATTTGTTCTTTGGCTTCTCGCAGCTTTGCCCTTCGAGTATTTAGATGAGCCGAACGATGACTTCAACTATGACCTGGACACGGCCCAATCCCAAGCGAAATACGACGCGCATCTGCTCTCCCAGCAAATGCTCAGCGATGCCGAGTTGCTACAGCAAACGGCAGGCACTGGCAGCGCCACCCACACGTTGAGAGCTCAGAGCTCAGGGCTTGCCACCGGCTCAGTTGAGGATTTGGAGCCGCACAGCCGTGCCGCTGCCTGCAACAGCAATGGCCACACGTACACACATGGACAAAAGGTAAGAAAAGGAAAAGTAAAAGAAATTGCAGAGAATGAAAATTGAAAATGGTTTGCCCAGACAGGCACTTCATTCCCCCAAAAGTTTACTTTATGCTAAATGAAGTGTGCTCTTGGGTCTGGAGCATCTTCAATTAGCAGCCAACACTTGAGAGTTGTCATTTGGAATTTGCTGACTCGGTTGGCTGTCTCTGGCTGCTCCATGCTGCTCCACATGATTGATGGCTGATGGCTGACCTTTTACAAATTTCAGACACTTTTTCAGACACTCTTTTAAACACTTTTTTCAACACTCTCTCACACATTTTCTTACACTCCTTTCACACACCTTTTGCAACACTTTTCTACACACTTTTCCAACACTCTTTTTGCCCTTAACCTCACTCAACCTCTCTCTCTTTTGGCGTTCGTTTAGGTGCCGCGTGAGGATGCCTGCGAGGTCTGCCTCTGCATGGATGGCGAGATCTTCTGCTGGTGGGAGCGTTGCGGTTAGTTTCTTGCCACCCATTATGTGCCTTGAATTATGTAATAAGAAACTTTTGCCACTCTTTCACAGATAGGGAAAATGCAAATAAGGTGAAGGAAGCAACGGCCGCAGCAAGCAGCGACAATGAGAAAGGCAAAGGAGCAGGCAAAGGAGCTGGCTTTGCTGTTGGTGTTGGCTTCGATGGTGGAGTTGTCCCTGCTGTTGGTGACTATTCCGATCCATATCGCCACGAGAGCACCACGAGAAAGTCAACAAAAGTGCACAAAATGGCGGGAAAAGTTGGCAAGCGGCGCAAGCATCGCGCCAGAAATCAAAAGAATTTTAATGACTATGAAGTTTATGAGAGCCACAAGCAGCAGCCAAAGGATTATAAAAAGTCTGGCATAAAGCAGGAGGAGGAGCAGCAGCAGCAGCAGCAGCTACAAAAACAAAAGACTGGCGCTGCCAGCAACTACAATATAATCAAGCAACACAAACACGAGCAGCAGCAGCAGCAGAAGTTGGCCAAGAAGCAGCTGCAACAAGAGGAGGAGCAACAGCAGCAGCAGCAGCAGCAGGAGCAACAGCAGCAGGAGGAGCCACAGAAACAGGACCAGGGGCAGCAGCATGCCCATAATCTCGTGGCTTTGTCAGTTAATCAAGCGGCAGCCAAGGATATGCATTATCCCCAGCCAGCAACAACCGACACGCCCACGCAGCAACAACCGCCGGAGCATCCACACCACACCCATCCACATCGTCCGCCCACGCATTCGTCCAGCAAGATCTTAAATTTTCCCGAAAACTTGCCGGCGTTACTTTATTACGACTACAAAACGGAGGAGCATGAACACCATCAGCATCAGCATCATCAGCAGCACTTGCTGCACGAAAAGCAACGCTTGCAACATCAACAAGAGGCGTTGGCACGACAAAAGTCAGCAGGGGCAGGGGCAGGGACAGAGACAGAGACAACGGCAGTGGCAGGCGTTGAACTCCATACCGACTTGGGCGTTGATAAAAACTTTGATGAGGCGGAAACCGACAGCGATATTTTGCCAGAGCCGCCAACAAAGCGACCCAAGGAGGCAGCACCACCAGCAACAGCAGACACACAATGGACAACGAGTAGCAGCTCCAGCTCCAGCTCCAGCCCCAGTCCCACGACCAAGGCGTTGATGACATCCACAACGGCGACGACACCAACTACGACAGCGACGACAAGAACAAATGGCTGGGCTACGAGCAGACTGTCTAAGGACCCAGCTGCAGCCACAAATGTGAGTGCCGGAGGAGCAGGAGCTCTTCCGCTTGACTGTACCTTTTTGTGTACTTTTTTGCTGGTGTAGCTTTAAGAGGCGTCCAGTCTCAGACCAATTAGGATTTGGGGCCAGGGCAGTTCATTGGTTTACCCCACGAACAAGCCAGAGAATGGTTCTTTCCCTCTCGAACAAGCTTGACTTTGGTTCCTCCCTCGAACAGTCCTGCGTTTCGTGTCCACTGAGCCTGAAACTTGCTCTCCCCCGTAATGGGCTTTCTCTTTTTTTCAAGCTTGACTTGGTTTATTATTTATTATGCAGTCGACTTGAATTAACAATATGTTTTTGCTTTTTCTGCAGCCTGGTCGAAATGCTGGCCAGGACCTGGACGATGCATTTCATCGCTGGTTGACATCGACGGAGCTGAATGCTGACAGCACAAACACGCCGGACGATGCCTCGGAGCAGGAAACAGCAGCATCGACAATAATCGATGATGTTGCCATCAGAAACAAGAGTGACAGCGCCAACAGGGCTGCCAGTAGGGGGAGTGGCAACAGCAAAGACAATGCCAGAAACAACAACGTGGCCGATGCAGTCTTCTTCCGCAGTTCGTACAATGATTACAGCAGCGAATTCAATGGGAGCGTTGTCAACATTGACATTACACTAACTGCAGTTGATGTGCATCCACGACAGCAGCAGCAGCAGCAGCAGCAGCCCCAGCAGCAGCAAACGGATTTAATTGCAAATGGCAACAGCACGGCGGTGGCAATGCCCGAAACAACAGCAGGAACGACGACGACAACAATGGACCCACAGGCGAATGACAAGAGAAGCAGCGTGGCCATCAGTAGGGACACCCCCACAAGCAGCAGCCGCACCAACAGTCAGGATCAACATCAGGCGAGTGGCAGCAGCAGGAGCCCAGTGGTGCCACCGTATACGCTGACAACGATAATAACAACAACGCCGCCGCTGTCACCAGGGCGTATGTGTAATGTTTTGGGTAAGCAAAAGACAACGAGGAGTTACCCGTAGAAGCAGCACACCAATTCCACTGTTAGCCCGTTACTCTCACTGTTATTCCCCACTGTTACTCCGATACTGCCCACTTCTACTCCCCCCCACAATTGCTCACTTCCTAAATCCATTTGCTGCTGCCTGCACATTCAATTGCAAACTCAAATCCATTCCATTCCTTTATTTGCTGTTTGTTGCAGGCAAACTGTATAAAATTGGCGACATTCTGCCGCAGGATACGGGCAACTGTCTGCAGTGCATTTGCACGGATGCGGTGACGCCCGATGAGATGCCAAGCGTCACCTGCAGCCCACACAATTGTCCGCCTTTGGTGCTGCCGGATCTATTCGATGCGACTGGTTACTGAGGTTACGGTCTGGTGCTGTAAGCTTCCGGTTCACCGGGGAAATGGCAGCAATAACGGGAATGATGGCATTGATCAGAAACGTAATCTTCGATTGAGGCAAATACCGTACAATTCGATTGAACAAAACCGTAAAGTTCTACTGATAAAAATCGTTGAATTCGATCGATTAAAACAGTAAAATTCGATTGATCAGAACCGTAAACTTCAACTGATCGAAAACCGAAATTATCGTAAAAAATTCGATTGCAAAAGAGGAAGTAGCGCCCCCCGGTACTGCAGTCGAAAAGTCTCTCAAACTAAACTCAAGCATAACAATTGTATGGATTTCAATGTAAAGCCCTCCCTAAACACGAGTGTCGCTCCACAGGCGCTCTCTAGAACTATAACACATAAACATATATCTAAATGAAACGATTATATATCAAACGATCAACCAGGAGAGAGGGAGAGAGAGAGATAGATAGAGAGATAGATCCATCGGGATGTAGTTTAGTTTGTAAGCTGAATATTTATGCATTTTATAAGAATGCGAAGTATCTCTCTCTACTCCTAAATAGATCAAAACACCAAAGACCCAAACCTACCAACCCAACCATTGATGTATACAGCAGTAGAAATTTTAAAGAATTTATAGATGTACTTTCAGCAGAAATATATACACCACATACTATACATATATATAAACAAATCTATAACTATACGTATCTACACCAATATCTACATATGTATAACTACATGCATGTCTGTCTGTTACGAACTTTGCACACAAACAAGCAAAACATTTCATTTCATGACTGAAACAATGGAAGTGCATGGATTTTTTCACAAAACATTTAAAGCTGGAAGGCAAACAAAAGGCAACTAAAAAACAACTAAAAATCTATAACGAACACAAAAACCAACAACTGAGGCAACTAAAAAAATCTATAACGAAAAAAACTGAACGATGACAAATAATGAATTGTGTGTAATATTTTAATTTAAATGTTAAACAAAAAAAAACTGCACATTGTATAACTTATTTGCATGCGAATTTCGGTTTGGTTCTTTTTCAGAAGCTTCCTTTAGGCATTTAAATTTAAATATACGTAAAGAGGAAAAACGAAAACCACAAAGTAAATATGGAAATTGTTTTAACACAGCTGAAACGAGCGTAGAGAACGACACCATATCGAGAGTAAAACTAACAGTTTTAAGAGACAACAAAAAGAAAGCCGAAATAGATGTATGTACGAATATACCTACGAACTATATGTACGATTAAATGTATTAATTAGTGAGTGAATGCGAATTTTTAAACATGTTTTTCGTTTCACATTCATTTCAAAGCAATTTTAGGCGTGATAACCAACGAATCGTTTAGTTCGAGCGAGAGTTAAATTAAGTGAAAGAGAAACTATACTTAAAAAGTAGAGAGCAAAATAAATTGGGAATAGAAATAAAGTGCGAACTTTGAATATAAATAAATAAAGAGCGAATCAAAGGGGAAGTTTGCATATAAATTAAGTGCGAATCAAAGGCAAACGCCCGACCAGCTCAGGCTCTTGCAAATATCTGAAAAATCCAACGGAAAAATGAAAAATCAAACAGCAAATCAAATGAAAAATATACGTACTTACATATACATATACATAAACATACAACTACACATGCATAAATATTTAATATTGATGTTGCCCCCACAGAAACAGCAGACAAAAAATAGAAAAAAGCGAAAAACAAAAATTGAACCTTGGGATAAAGCACTTAAATATACAACTACAACTACATCTACATCTATGTATGGTACTTGTGTGTAACATAAATGTAACTATAGCTAAAGCTCTCAACTAATAAAAGATACAAAGAGATAAACACAAAGATACACAGATACAGATACATATACATTCACAGCTCATATGTCTGTGTGTGCATTGAAATTGATTTTGTGTGTGTTTTGAATCAAATTGAAATCCAATTGACGTGAATAAAACTGTAAAACCCCAGCAAAGGATTTATGCGAATTATTTTAACCATTTAGAAGGGGGTAAGGACCCGCACTAAGCCTCTCTCAATGGTAAGTTTTGTGTTATTTTAATGCCAAATTAATTTATACCAACTAAATATTGACTGTCTGCACAAATGTATCCATGACAAATTGAATTTCATTCACTCTCGCTGTCCGACTCGAAGCCAGAGTCGTCATCCAGCTCGTGCTGCAGCGCAACGGGCTGAAGTCCGGGACGTGGCAGTGGCATGAGTACCACTGGCCGGCGTGGCACTTGTAGCTGCAACATTGCCGCAATCGCTTGATGTTCCCGCTCTGGACGCAGATTCATGCGTTGTCGCGCCTCCAGATCGCGCGTCAGCTGCATCGACAGCTGATTGTCCCCACTGCCGTCCATGGTCGGTGCTCGTTGCGTTTCGAAAAGGTTTCTAATTTACTTGAATTTATCAATTTACAACGAATTTTTATTTGTGGCTGCTTAATTTTTGTGTAAATTTTGACTTTGTCTGAATCAACGTTTCGTTCGAACTGAAAACAAAACTAGTTCGGGGTGGGGCTGTCTGACAGTACTCGAAAATACAATACGACGACGGAAATTGCCAAACGCAGATTGCTGCTGCTGCTGCTTCTACTCTGGTCTCATATTGTTCAATAAAACGGGAAGCCCACTCACTCATATTTGGGTTTTATTAGTTTCTCTCAGGGTGTGTGGGGGGGAGGCTGGCAATCTGCTAGTGGCAGTGGCCGTGGCGACCACAGCTTTCCAGCTGTGCATGTGTAAGCGGAAGCGGAAATACTCGTACCCCGCCATGCCCAGCGAGTTGACTGACCGCATAAAGCCATTTTGGCATTTTGGGCCAGACCCCCACAGTCGCTCTCCCCTCCCGCAGCAGGGACTTTGGGCTCTAAAGCAGGCCACACAATACTTTTGCTGTCAATTTGCGATAGCGGCCAGCTTTATTTGAAATTGCGAGTTACGAGTGGCGAGTAGCGAGTGTGTGTGTGTGTGTGTTGTGTGTGTGTGTGCGGGAGTCCTCTATATTTTGTTGGGCGATTTTTGTGGCCAGCGTTGACCCGCTTGACGACAGCTGGTGGCCGTGGTGGCAGTTGGTCAGTGGCTTCGGTGACTCCTCATGCCTGCTGTTGGCGTGTGAAATTGAATATTTACAGCAGGATTTTTACCGCTTGAACAGCGCTTGCTGTAAGGTACAGGGACAGCGCCCCAAGCGTCATGCAATTCCAATGGGAAATGGAAACCAAAGTACATGCAAAAGGCAACCCAACCCAACTGATTTTTGCCATTTGCCACTTGCCAGTTCAGACTTTAAACCGCATTTATGTACTTGGCCCCCGAGCTCATAGTCCCTGGCATTATTATTATTATTATTAATATGGCCAGAGGCACTCTCTTTTTTGCTGCCGAAGGTCTTTGCTAATTAAATTCCACGCAAACACATACACACACACATGAACGAGTGTGTGTAAAAAATACTATATGGAAATTGACTGCGCCGGCGGGGGCATCGCTGGGTGTCGTTGGAATCGCGCATTGTGCACATTTTTAATTACGCTGCACATTTGCATTTGAATTGCGCATTTTACAGGCTGATAGTTTGGAATAAAGGCAACAGTTGTGAGCTGGGGGGGGGTCAGAGCAAAGTCAGAGCAAGAGCTAGGAGTCAGCACACAGGCGAGTGCATGGTACAGTCGTGTTCCTACTCGCTCCCGTTCCCTTACTCGTTCTCGCTTATTTTTTCTACTGATTTACGGAATGTGTAATTTTCAAGTTGACATCTTTTGTCCCAAACCAGTGACCTCGTTGCACACACACACACACACAGAAGCACAGTCACACACAGAAGCACAGTCACACACAGGAGCACTATAATATAAGCTCATTGCTGCCTCAAGCGGCTCCATAGCATACTTTGGCGGGCATTCGCCACAAAGGGTTTGGAATGGCATGGCATGGCATGGCATGACATCGCTCCCCCGCGCTGTTGCCAGGTTGAAGCAGCAGCAAACAGAAAGGGAAAACTGCAAAAAAATCACAGAGAAAGTTGCAAAAAACTAAAGCGCAACGCGTTTCATTTCTTTATGTTTTTTTAACATTTTTTAACATGCCTGCCGGCCATTTGAATTCATTGGAGAACTGTGCCTGGTGTTCGATTTCTTTGCTGGATGCTGCCCTTTGACTTTTTTAGCCTAGACAGCAGCAGTCCTGCAGTAACTTGGAGTTCTGTTTGCGCTTTTAATGCCTTCAATTTTACCCAAAACTAGCTCCAAGCTGACTCCAGCTTGAACACCAAATTTCTACGCTACCTTATGCCACGGCCTGCCTCTCCTATTACCCATTCGAACCCAAAACGTGCTGCAAAAAAGGCCTGCCACCTCCTGCCACGTCGTTTAAGCCATTTTTAATGACAGGCTCTGGATAGCTGCCTGCCCCGCCTGACAGCGGCTAATGATGGCGGCTAGCCGAAGTTTTGTGGCTTTTGCGGATTAAAATTGAAAATGCTGCAACACAAAAATATATAAAACTTGCCGCTTGCCTCACTAGAACGTGTGTCATGGGGCCAGGTGCCACATTAATTAGTGTCAACACCCACACAGCTACAAGCTGCACACACACACACACGCACACACACACATGGATACTCGTGTGCATGTGAATATCAAATGAAGATTTTGCTTGCGGCAAGCGGTTTAATTTCGCTAAGATGTGTCGCCAAGCAATTTGGGTCAACATGACACGATGTGAAAATTATATTCCAGAATGCAGCAGCCCCAGAAGGGGAGGGGGGGAGCAACTTGAGAAAATGGAACACGGCGAGGGGGGGAGGGAAAAGACAGCAGTTGGGCTGCTGCTTGGGGGCTGATGTCTTGAGGCTTCGTTTGATTGTTTTGCTCCCGCTTGGAGTTATTTTGCATTTTGCAATTGCATTCTAATTAAGAAACTGAATTATTAAGCACAAATAGGAGCTGCAGGCAATTGACTTTACGGGATTATTATTATGATAGTAACAGCCGTAAAGCTTCGATAGAATGCCAAGGGGAAGTATTAGTTATTCAATGGGGTTCGGGTTGCCTTATGGCAAGGTCTCCCACGGTAGCCCTGGTGCTCATTTATAAGCATTTATCATTCATTTGGCAGCCGTGTGTCTCGCTTCGGCCTTGAACAGGCATTTCACAAATGCCTAAACCGCCTCATTGTTCCCACAGCCTACACACCCAAGCCCACAGTTCCCACTCTCACTCGATCCCCTCTCGGCAGTTCCCACTCCCACAGTTCCCACTCCCACAGTTCACACTCCCACTCGTTCCCCGCTCCACAGCTCGCTCGCTCTCTCTCTCTCTCTCTCTCTGCTCTTTCTGTTGCCTTAGGCCGAACGGCGCAAAGCGAAACAGCTGTGCTGCAGGCGGAGAGACTTCCAAGCGGCAGCCCGAGCGTTGAGCACACAAATTAATCTTCTTTTGCCGGCACCCACACACACATGGCAGCCGCAGGCCAGACTTGAGTTTTCCATTTAAAAACAGCTCCTAAAATAGTTGTAGGGCTAGCAACGTACAAAGGAGCAATATGTACTTATGATTTTAGCATACATAAATTAGGGAAAGAGAAGGAAAAGGAAGGGCAGTGCAGAGAAGCGAAAAAAAGAGCATAAAATGTATGCCAAAGTCTGCCTCAATGTTGGTCATTTTCTCCGATGTTTTGGTAACTAAAAACTGCAAATGATCAGCCACAAAACGACTCTACAGAAGGTAAAAACAATAAACTAAGTACGTTGACTACAAAGCGAAGAGCAATTACAAGTGTTAAATCAACTAAAAACTGCAGTAATAAAATTTAAAATAACTTCTGCATCATTTTAAGCATTTTCCATGAAGTTTTCTGTGACTTTAGTTTCAAGACTTTTGGGCACAGTTTACGCAGCTTGAAATGAAGTGAACATTAGTGACTTTTGCCAGCAGAGTGCTGTGGTCAACCCACCCAAAATTGTGGACAGCAACTGCCTGTTGGCTCCTTTTCCACTCTGTCTTCAGTCCATCCTTGTAGAGTATTTGCAAAGTGTCGTCAGCTCTCGTTAGCAATCATCTCTCTCCCTCTCTTGCTGGTTTCTTTAATTACGCACAGCAATTATGTGCTTTAGTTTAGTGCTGACTTTAGCTTCACTTCTCTTAGTTTGTTGATTTTTGCTATTGAAGCCCTCGGGCCAAGCTGCAGTTTATGGTTGAGAGCGTGCAATTTGGCAAGTCAAAAATAACATGTGGCTGAAAGCAGGAATATATTTAAAGTTGGATGCAAAAGTAGCCAGCAGTTGGGCGTCCATTTGCACCGCTTTTGGCCCTATCTGTGTGTCAAGTGCCGAACAAATGAACAAATTGTGTAATTTTCTAGCTAATAGCTCTTGACCTGGCTTCGACACACAGCCGCGGGACACAGCCATCATCCGCAACACATCTCCCCCCCTCTTGCTCCTCGCTTTCTGCATTTTGTGCATGGAAATTTTTCGGTTTTGTTTTGTAGGCAAAAGCGCAATTTTGTGTTCAGTTTGCTTTCGTTCTTGTTGCTCCCTCTCCCTCTCCAGCGCAACCTCTCTCTCTTCCCCTTTCTCTCTCTCTCCTTCCCTCCGTGTATGTTGCACACATTCCATGGCGTCCCCAAAAGGTTGTGGCAGCATTTTATGCGAATTTTGTTCCGCGCAAAGTTGTAAGCCTCTAAAACTTTTAATACACTGCCTGCCAATTGTTGGCCCCCCACAACCGTAACAAGCTTTTAGGGTGTACACACATTAAGCCTTTTATTTGCACACTCTGGCGTCTCGCTGCCCCCTTTATGAGAAAGGGTTTCCCAGCGGCAGAGGTAAAAGTTTTCTGCATACAAGGAGCTCATACTTTGGGTCTTGGGTCTTGGCTGCCACCTGCTCCTACTTCAGCACTTGCTACTCGCTTTTTTCCACACTTTCTCCTTGCCTTCTTCACTTCCTCTCGCTTTCTTCAACACTTCCTCTGGCTCTCTCGCTCCCTAACAACGATTGGCCCAGCGACAGCAGCGTGTAGTGGAGTGCGGCGTAGCCGAAAACAAATGAGGGAAAATATGCTTCAATAACAAAACACTCAACACTCCAACACTCGACACTTGGCAGCACAAAGAGCGGGTAAAGAGCTGCCAGAAAGCGGGCAAAGAGCTGCCAGAAAGCTGCTGGAAAGCTGCTGAAAAGCAGGTGAATAGCATGTGAACAGCGAACGAGTGCTAAAAGGAACAACGACCGATTTACATGCATAAGGAACCCAAAAGCATGGCAGCAGACAGACAGACCGAACCCTGGCCCAGACCCACACGAAAAACTGCCAACTATTGTGGCAGATAAAAAGTTCTTACAACATGCAAAAGCTGGGAAAAGCAAATATTAAATATCGCCAGGCAATACACAAACAAACTGTAATAATTGTGGCAGCGCCAAAAAGGGTGGAAGCTGCAGTTGCAGTCTCTGAACTGAAGCAATTTTCCAGCAGCCAGCAGCCAGCAGCCAGCCCCTGCTTGGTGGCAATATCCTCCCGACTAGCAGGAAGCACTTTGTGGACAGCCGGAATGCCCCACGGCACAAAAAAAAAGGAGCGAGCGGAGAGGCCAAAAGTCAGCGATTTTGGTGGCACAACAGCAAACAATGGGGCACAGACAGCGTGGCGAAGGGAAGTGGCCAGGGGCAAGGGGCAAGGGGCATGCCTTCTGCATTATTGAGTTTGGCATGTGGGTGGGCCGGGGATACACAGATTTTTGTCTGTCTTTTTTTTGCTGCTGCTGCTGCGGCTGACTCCCCAGTGCTGGACAATGCATTCCGCCATCAGCTGCAGCGTCGCAGCCCGGAACATGGCAACGGAACGGGAACGGGAACGGGGAACGTGCTGGCAATGGGCTACGACCAGCGAGGGCCGTGCTCTAATTATGCCATCTATCCCCCGACTTTGGCTTTTGTTTGCTCTGACAGCGAAGGACTAGCTGAGGGTTTTTCGGTTTCCACTTTCACGCAGATCCTTTTCCTTTTTCCTTTCTTCTTGCTCCACTGCTGCGGAGCCCAGAATAATGAGCACAAAACGGGGTGCATTGAAGTGGAGCTGTTCGGCTTGACCTTCGGCGGGCATTAAAAGGAAATAAATAATAAATCAACTCGGGCATGAAATATTCAATAACCCAAACCGACAAAGATTTACTGCTTAGCCATTTATTTGCAGCGACCCAAGACAAAATACACACAAAAAAACGCCCACACAAAAAAGCACTTTGTAAGCAATTTGGCGGAGGAGAAAAAAGTTGCCTGAAACTGTTTTGAAAACTGCCAACTAAACAAGAAGTCATTCGGGAGAGACAGGGAGCAGCACCGAGCCATGAACCATGAGGAATTCGAAAGAGTTGCCAAAAGTGGATAAGCGAAAGTCTGGCCGGGAGTCGACCTGGCTTAGGCTTTGTCATAATTTTGGCAGCACGGCAGACAGCCAGACAGCCAGACACTTGAGACTCCTCTGCTTTGTGAGAAAATATATAAATTGTTTTTATTTTGTTGCGGCCAGGGGAAATGGAATAATCAAAAGATAATGACACAAAGCGAAAACTGGGGAAAAAAGTCATCAGCATCGGGCAGGTGAAATTGCCAAAAGTTTGCCCCGGCAAACCGACAACTATGATTATGAGAGATTGCCAGATAGTGCCACATGCGGGTAGGTCCCTGGAACACAACGGTTTCAGGCAGCAGAGAGAAGACCTCGCACAGGGCTAGAGGGAAGTTCCTGCCCAAAAACGACATTTAATACAGGCAAATAAATAAACCAGCGGCCTGCGCTCGTTTGCTTTCAACACAAAGCGAGAGCAGAAATTGCTGGGCCTGGGTCTGGGCTATGAGAAATTAGTGGAGTTTTAGTGGCGCATAAATTGCCACACACACGCAGGCAAACAGTACGTGTCATAACTGTAGTACAAGTTGAAACGAAACACTCAACAGAAAGCTGAAAGCGGGAACAGCTTACATATACGACACGCACTGTATGCGGTGAATGGTCATGGAAAGCATTGCCACTGGCATTCAATGGGCAGGCACTGATATCACTGCGTATACGCAATATGCATAATAACTGGCCATGCCCGGGGGCGGGACGAACCCTCCCCTGCATAATCATGATGTGCCAAAAATAGTTATCAATTGTAGTAAAAGTTAGATTAAGCGGCAAAGCCACACAGCAAGGCAAGAATTGCTCTCTTCCAGCGTGGCTGCACTCTCGCTCGCTCTCGCTCTCGCTCCCTCCCTCCCTCTGCCATTCTGTGGCTTATCCCCCAAGATATTTAACTCATTGCAGCGTGCCTGGATTTATGTTTTAATGCTTGATAATTACAATTTATAAGCAAGGCTGTGGTGTCACCCGGACAGCTCCGCCTAAAGCTTCTGTGCCATAAATCACAATCAAATTAGGCGCCCAGCCACCCGCCCGATTACTCGGCGTCCGATTGCATAAAATTGATTAATGCACGCCGCATGGCACTCGCATCGTATCTAATAAATCAATGGCCAAGCATATGAATGGAAATTCAATTTGCCAGCAATGCTCTTGCGCCAGTAATTAAATAATGAAAGGACATGCCACAGCAGCAGGAGCAGGCTATTGTCATGTCACTTGCCAGAGCAGCATATGAATAGAGCAGAGCTCTGGCTCTCGTCAATCTGTTAGCGCGTTTGCAAATAAAAATTATCAAATCAAATTATTTGTACAGCGCTCGCTGCTTCACCCCTCTAACCGTGCTTTGTTCGCTCAATCAATTATGCTGTCGATTTTGGGTATTTGCATGTGCAAATCTGATTTACACGCACAAGTGAATATTAAATTGCTTGAATCACAATGAGTTCGAGTGCGCACACACGAGCACTCAGCCACAGCACCAGACAGACAGGGACATGCGAGGACGACACCGACTGCATTCCCGTTGTGGCGCTCCTCGAACTTCTCGTACCTCGAATCTCAATTGGTAATGGCATAAATCGCGCTGAAGAATGAATTTTCGCGAGTTTTTGGCAATGATTTTCACTCGCTGCCTCGCAAGTGATTTTGTGAAGCCTTTCCCCCCGCAGCTTACTTGTGCATAAAGCCTAATAAACAATTCAGCGAAAATATGCTCGTAGATTATTTCCTACATATTGGAAATTTATCTGACTAAAGCTACTCAGACTTCAACAAGCCATGCCCGAATGCGTTATTCAATTAGTGACAAAATCCTTTTTTTGGGACTTAAACTTTAGCTGGGGGCATGACAAATGCAACTTTTCCTTGGAGCGAGTCTTTTAGATTAGATTTCGGGCTGTGCCAGTGGCATGGCATAAATGAGTTTAGTTTAGGACTCTTTGGAGATGCCACTAAACAAACTTTATTGCATTTTTGGTATTAATAATTTGTGTGTCGCTGCTGGTGTTATTTTTTATTGTTTTTGTTTTTGTTGTGTGTGCGGCAAGGGGTTTAATGTGTGGCAGGGACGAGCGACTGGCGCGTCTGGCGATTATTAAATTTTATTTGTGAGCAACTTTTCTTCGTGTCTGGCATATTGCATGTGCAGTTGACATCTTCATGGCTCTAAGAGTGTGTGTAAGTGCGTGTGGTGTGTGTGTGGTGTGTGTAGCTGTGTGCGTGTCTCTTGCTGTTTTAATACTTTTGCTCGTTGACATTCGCCCGCTCTGTGGCTGGCCAAGAAAAATGTATAAAAATACATAAATGTATGTACGAGTATGTACGAGTATTTTTGTTACATTTAAGACATTTCTGACTTCCTCGGACGCTCAAGCTCAGCCACACTGCTGGGAATTCCTTTTTGTATTTTTGTATTTCTTTTGCAGCTTGCACAAAC